>NC_073303.1:263477149-263777149 GCF_027595985.1 Sorex araneus
CACACTCACAAAATAAAGCTAACATTCTGTTAAAGAATGGAGCCAGAGAAAAAATAAATTAACACAAAATTTATTTCTTCAAAGACAGAAAACAACTGCACACAAATAAAGGCCAGTCAGAAACCACTGGAAAGACAAAATGGCACATTTGCAAATGAAGAGACATGAAGTGTTTGCACAGACAGGCAGAGAAGATTCATCTATAGCTGCCTACAGGACCCTTTCAGGTGTGTGGACACATGGATTAAAAGGAAGGGGGAAACAAGATAATCGGTGGAACTTAAAAGGCAGCCCACCTATCCATGCGCATTAGGAAACACAGTTGTTGGAACGAGATAAGGAGCCAGTGAAGGAGAGATCAGTGGCAAAAGAGGCCAAACTGAACAGCATAATGTGACCAGCTGACATGCAACCTTCGTGGGAGCACAAGACATACCCAAAAATATACTCAGTGATTCAATTTTTTAAAAAAGGAAATTTGGAATAAAACCAGGATCTATCACCCTAAACATATATATGTATATATATACACACATGTATGTATATATATATACATATATGTACTCAAATTGTAAGAAAGCTTAGAATATAAGACTTAAACCACAAATCCCAGAAGCAGACATGGGTTGTCAGCTACTCGACCTATGTTTCAACATTCAAATCATGGAAGTGTCTCTCAGCAAAAAGAAAACCAAAAATATATGAAATTTTTAGTTTAGTGATATTTAGTTTAGTTCAAACAGATAAAAGAGCAGATGACCAAATGAAAACAACTGTAAGGCTTGAAAATCGCATAGTTTTCATGAATATATACAAAACTTCATCTTCATCATCATCATCATCATCATCATCATCCCGTTGATCTTCTAATTTCTTGAGCAGTCTCACTAACATCTCCATTCGTCTTAGCTCTGAGATTACAGAAGCCTCTGTCTACTTCTCCTTCTGAACAATGCCACTTTGGAGGCTCTTTCAGGTCAGGGCAATGAGACCCAGCATTGTTACTGGTTTTGGCATATCAATACACCATGGGAAGTTTATGAGGCTCTCCAAAGTGGGCAGGATACTCATGGTAGCTAGCCAGGTACTCCCAGAGAGAGAACTAGGCTACAAGATGTCACGCAGCTGCTTCTAGGAGCTTGGTTTTAAGTCTCTGGGTTTGAACCATTGGTGGAATTACACGGTGCCGGGGGCAGTCCCTGGGTGTGACCACCTAGCTACTGGAAAGTGGGAAATCTGGGCAGAAGAGACCCAGTCACAATCTGAGTAGGCTTGGGAGTCTCAGCCCGGATTCCCAAACACCTGTGTTCCTCTGGCGGAAACTTCATGCATGAGGCTCGTCCGAACATGTGGAGAGGGGCCTTGGGTGCCTGGCTGTGGTTAGGTTCCAAGGTCTTCGGCTGTGTAAGCACTGCTCAGGGTGTGGAGGGAATTTGGGGCCCAACCCATCAGAGGGGCCTTCGGATGACAGCCAGGCACTCAGGCAAGAGACCCTATACAAAACTTAGCAAAAGATATTGCAAACGTAAAATAGGGAAATGGCCTAAAAAATTTCTCAGACAGGCACAAAATATATGTGTGATTGTGTATATAAATACTCAACATCACTAAATATCACTAATAATCAGAGTGTAAAATTATACCTCTGTTAATCACTATTACTAAAAATTCACACAAGTATAATTCACGCTTGACTAATAAAACACAAATATACGTCTAGATTTAGATTACATGAAATATAGAAAACAGATTAACAAAGGAAACAAAATTCAAAGACACTGAAAATGAAAGGTAGTTGTAGTTGTAGGCAGAGAGAGAAATTGAGAATTGGGGAGTGGGGTTAAAAGGGTACATTCTAATATTAATTTTAGGAGGGGATTACTATCAATTATTCCTCAATATCAACAAGTATGACATTGTACTAATACAGATGAAATTTATTACTTTAAAAACTAGATGATGAAAATGAGTTTTATTAAACTTAATAAACTTTCCTTATACTTAATTTAAAAGAGTCACTCAGAACACATCTAAACTCCAAAAGAACAATAATTGCACTAGGGCAATTGGGAATACACATTAGAAGATCTTCCTTCTGAAGATCGAAATATTCTTAAGACTTAAAGATGACAGTCGCAACAATAAAGGAATATGTAAGAAATTAGACAATTTACCATTTACTACCATTAGTCACAAAGGTTACAGGATTAATATTGTGCTCTAAAAATAAGCATCGATTTTTATGAGATTTGTGAACATACTTATTATATTTCTGAAAATATCTGATATCTAAAATACATGACTATGTATTTCATTAGAAAACAAAGGACAGTTCCCTTGGTTGATATTATAAATGGAAACACTCCAAAGTCCTCATTTTCCAAGAACTTTCCAGAAGGCTCTAGCAACATCCTTATTCCGCAGGCTGTAGATGAGAGGATTGAGCATGGGCGTTATAATGGTGTAAAAGATAGAGACCAATTCCTCCTGCTCAGGGGTGTGGTAGGACTTTGGCACAATGTACTTGATGATGGCAGCACCATAGAAGAGGGACACCACAATCACGTGAGAAGAGCACGTAGTCAAGGCTTTCCTGAGTCCCTGCCTTGACCCCATGCCCAGTACAGTGGACAGTATGCTGCCATAGGAGCCCAGAATAGCTGAGATGGGAGGGAGGAGAAAAATCACCCCACTCACAAAAACACCCTTTTCATACTGGGAGGTGTCCACACAGACCACTTTCAGGAGAGCTGGGATCTCACAAAAGAAATGATGGATTTCCTGGGAGCCACAGTAAGGCAGAGTCATAGTGTAGATCACATGGATCATAGCATTGAGCAGGGCCCCCAGCCAGGTCACAAGTACCAGCACCACGCATACCCTGGGGCGCATGAGGATGGGATAGCGCAGTGGCTGGCAGATGGCAACATATCGGTCATACGCCATCACAGCCAGCAACAGGTATTCTGATCCTCCCAGCGTGGTGAAGAGGAACATCTGAAAGCTGCACCCTATGAAGGAGATGCGGCGATCCCCTGAGAGAAAGACCAGGACCATCTTGGGGACAAAAGTGCAGATATACAAGAGATCCATGAGGGAGAGCTGGCTGAGCAGGAAGTACATGGGGTTGTGGAGAAGAGGGTCAGCCCAGATGAGGAGAAGGATTGTGGAGTTGCCAAGCAGGGCGACCAGAAGGTCCACCAAGGTGAGTGCCACGAGGACCCAGGGAACTGGGGTGCCGTGAAACAGATCCAGGAGGATGAAATCACTCCCTGAAGTCTGGTTGCTCTGCCATGCCATCCTCTTCAGCCTACCTGTGTCTTGCAGACAGTTGCAAAAGCAAGGGGCACAGTCTCTGTATCATTTTACCAGATAAAATCAGAAAGCAATCTCATTTTTCTACTTATAATACCACATACTTTTAAACCTCAAATAAAGATTTTTAGAAATATTTTTCTTATATATCTACAAAAAGTCACACTTTTGCTCATAGGATCCAAATCTAGACTCAAAACCATAAATGCTAACACTATCGTAACATATAATCTAATTACAATAACTCATATATTCATATATGAATATTTTGCCCTGGCATCTGGCTTTCTTTATGGGGGCCCCTTGGAGCAGGGAGGTTGAGTTTCTCCCCCCACCAGGAGGAGAGCCCCACCCGCCGAAGACCTCTGGGACTCAGCCACAGCCACACTCAAGGCCTCTCTCCACATGTTCGGAGGAACTGACAGAGAAACCCAGGTGTACAGGACTCAGGGCTGACATCTCCAAGCCTGCTCAGATCGGGACTGGGCCTACTCCACACAGACCCTCATTTTCTAGTCGCTTGGTAGCCACACCAACAAACAGCCCCTGGAGCCATGTAATTCCAGCAACAGCCAAGATCCAGAGACTATAAAACAATGCTCCCAGAAATTATTTCACAGAAGTCCTCTTATAGCATAGTTCTCCCTCTCAGAGAACCTTGCAAGGTACCGAGCATCCTGCCTGCACGAGAGAGCCTGGCAAGCTCTCCGTGGTGTATTCCATATACCAAACACAGTAACAATGATAGGTCTCATTCCCTTTATCCTGAAAGAGCCTCCAATGTGAGCCCCTGGAAAGAATGAGTAAAGAGAGGCTGCTAAAATCTCAGGGCTAGAATGAATGGAGATGTAACTGGTGCCAGCTCAAATAAATTGGGATGACAGTGATACAGCGATAAAGTGATGCATATATACATAGTTGTTGTTTTGGTATCGCTGTTGGGGTCACACCTAGCAGTACTCAAGGGTTACCCTTGCTCTGCACTCAGACATTACTTCTACAATTGCTCAGGGGACCATACTGGATGCTGGGAATCAAACCTAAGTGAAATGCCCTACCTACTGTACCTTGGCTCCAGTCCTTTAAAATAGTTTTAAATTGACTTAAGGGGCTGAGGAGATAGTACAGAGGCTAAGGCACTTGCTTTGCATATAGGTGATTCCCAATTGTTTTAGGTCTTTTGTATTTTGGCCACACCTGGCCAAATACATAATACAATGCAATGCTCAAGGGTTAATGCCTGGCTCTGCACTCAGGAACCAGTCCTGACAATGCTCCAATTACATTATGGGTTTCCAAAGAACAAACCTGGGTCAATCAAAGCACCTTTCTCGATGTATTACCTTTCTAACCCCTACACCAGTTTTGAGTTCTATCCCCAGCACCATCAAAAGCAATCCCTAGGTCAACAAAAGTGACCTAGGAGTAAGCCCTAAATTGCACCAGATGTGGCCAAAAAACACAAGAATTACTGACAGGAAATGTGAAGAAAACAGTTAAACAAACCTGACATGAACTCATGAACATAGTTCATTAATTTTATCTACATTATGATCATCCTTTTCATAAAAAAAATATATGGAACTGTAGCACTGTAGCACTGTCATTGTCATACCATTGTTCATTGATTTGCTCAAGCTGGCACAAGTAACATTTCCATTGTGAGACTTATTACTGTTTTGGCATATCAAATACACCATGGATAGTTTGTCAGACTCTATCCTGCGGGCAGGATACTCTCAGTAGCTTGTCGGGCTCTCCAGAGGGATGGAGGTACCCCGGGTTGGCTGCGTGAAAGGAAAGTGCCCTACAAGCTGTGCTATCACTCCAGAAATGTATGGAATAATTATGGAAATCCAGAATAACTTCTCATTTTTATTATAACTTGGACTTCATAAAAAAGAAATTCCTCTTAAGAGAAATTTCATAAGAATGAAAAAGAGGACTGGAGAGATAATACATAGGGTAGGGCGCTTGCCTTGCATGCAGCCAACTCAGGTTCAATCCCCAGTACCCCGTATGGTCCCCAAAGTCTCACCAGAAGAGATCCTGGGCAACCAAGCCAGTAGTAAGTCCTGAACATTGCTGAGTGTAGGGGAAAAAAGTCAGTGCTAACATTTGAAGCTTAGTGTGTATTTCTGTGCTTTAATATATTAAAAACCTCCTGGGAGGAGAGGCTGTACGACCAGCTATTCACACAGTTCACATGGCTACACTCTGAGGAAGAGGGTGTGAGAGAGAGGCAGCAGGCATGAGGACAGACACGGGTGTTCATGGAAACCACCCTGGTGCTCTACCCAACAGGAATCCCTGTCCCAAATGGCTAATCCTGCAGCAAGAATGCTGGGGAACAGACACAGGTGTCCTCCTTTCCTCTGTCCTGGCCTGGGTCTCTGCCCAACTGAACCTATTTCTCAGATGACAGGGTCTTGGCACTATCTCAGTATGAAGTGAGCATCAAATGTCAACAGCAAACAATGATAGTTGTGGTCTTCATACAGATTTCTGTCTTTCTCTTGGATTATGCTTAATAAGCAGTATTCAAAAACTTTACTGATGGGGGGCTGGAGCAATAGCATATTGGGTAGGGCGTTTGGCTTGCACACAGCCGACCCAGGTCTGATTCACAGCATCACATATGGTCCCCTGAGCACCACCTGGGGAAATTTCTGAGTTCAGAGCCAACTGTAAACTCTGTGCATTGCCAGGTTTGACCCAAAATGAACAAAAAAAATTGACTAACAATTTAAATGGAATCTTGGAATTTGTGCTACTGACTTAATAAAGCAGACATTTAAACTAATACAGGTCTGGTCTGTTGGGATAGTATCATCTGGAGGACACTCTGCTGAATCAGCACCCTGAACCACAGCCCTCTCAGACACAGGACACGAGAGGTACCGGCTGCACTTACCCTAAAGCCTCAGAGTCTGAAATATCAGGGAAGAAATGGAGCTCAACTCCTGAATGAAGAGTGACATGTGGGGGATCCACAAACATACACTTAAAATTCCAAAAGTGAATCAGGTATGGTGAGTATCATAGTACATAAATAGCATATTGAATTTGTGAAACATAAGTATTTTCAATAACAAATATGTCACATATATGAAGGTGTCTCTCAGGGTCTTCCCTAGCCCACCTGATAGAGTATTCACCTGGTTTGCTCAACGATTAAATTCCAAGGCGAACATAACATTGTGCTCTAAACACAGTAGAAATGACATCTTTACCTATATATTCATTGCAGCACTGTTCACAATAGCCAAAATCTGGAAACAACCCAAGTGCCCTAAAAGAGATGACTGGTTAAAGAAACTTTGTTACATATATAGAAAGGAATACTATGCAGCTGTTAGGAGAGACGAAGTCATAAAACTTGCTTATAAATGGATAAGAATGGAGAGTATCATGCTAAGTGAAATGAGTCAGAAAGAGAGGGACAGACATAGAGGGACTGCTCTCATTACGGAGTGGAGTGTAGCATCACATGAGGCTGACACCCAAGGACGGTTGATACAAGAGCCAAGGGGATTGCCCAATAGATGGAAGACTGCTTCATGAGCACAGGGGAGAAGGCAGCTGGAATAGAAAAGGAATCACTAAGAAAATGATGGCTGGAGGGACTAGTTGGGATGGGAGATGCACGCCAAAAGTAGATAATGGACCAAACATGATGACCTCTCACTGTCTGTGTTGCAAGCCATAATGCCCAAAAGTAGAGAGAGATAAATCTGGGAATATTGTCTGCCATAGAGCCAGAGAGAGGGTGGGAAAGGCTGTGCAAACACAGGATACTGGTGGTGGGGAATGGGCACTGGTGTAGGGATGGGTGTTTGATCATTGTGAGATTGTAACCCAAACATGAAAGCTTGTAACTATCTCACGGTGATTTAATAAAATATTTTTAAAAACAAGATATTGTGCTCTGAAACAAGATGTGTATCTCAGAATGTAAAAATATTTTTTTTGCTTTTTGGATCACACCTGGTGATGCACAGGGGTCACTCCTGGCTCCTGCACTCAGGAATTACAAATGACGGTGCTGGGAATCAAGCCGAAGTCGGCTGCGCACAGAGATAGCACCCTACCCACTCTACTATCGCTCCAGCCCCAGAAAAATAATTGTAATCATTAAAGGTCTTTTAAATCAGTCCTAACTCAGAAAACATCACCGAATATATTAATTGCTAGTGCATAAACATTAATTTGGAAAATTTAATTTCCTGTCAAATTTTATATATAATTATAGTGAATTCAATATTCACATACTAGTATGATGATTTCATTAGAGATTTGAAACATCCCCATTCATTTCAGTTTTCAAAAAAGTTTTCCAGAAAAAATTCTGTATATTGTAGATAGATTCTTTCATATTTGACCACTTAACATATGTTTCTGCATAAAAGTGAAGTTAGATGTCTACCTTAGAAATTTCTAGGGAACTGTAGCTTTCTAAAATGAAGTTAAAGTATGTCATCAATCCAACATTAGCAGCTGCCTTCTTATCTAAAATGGCAATGAATACCAATTTTAATTGATATTAGATGAGCTGTTAGATGAATCAGATTACTGGTCTCAACAGAATATGTCTATAATCAGAATAAGAACATAAGTTATATGTTATAAATGTATGCACATTATAAACAGATGGCCTTAAAGTTTCTCCATTATAAACAAAAGGTTCACGTACCAATCATGAAGCATCCTAACGAACTTTTCCAGCCTATTCCTGAGGAAATGCTGCCACTTACCCATGTGAACAAAACCCATGCAGCCTATGAACTGGGGCAGGTGGGGGTCATGTTCCTCCAACAGCAGAAGCCCACAGGCACCAAGGCTAAGAGGTTAAATAATTTGGATCATTGCTTCAACCTTCCAAGGACTATTTGCTGCTCCCTCTGCATCCTCAGAGGGGCTGTTCCCAATCAGAGCTCAGGTCCCCCAGGTGATGTGCACCAATTATCTCACTGTTCTGCTGGACAAAGAAATAACTAGAGCTTAGCTCGGGAGGACAGGCACCAGCTACCATCGGGAATGCATAGTGATCTGTCACCAAGTGTGACCCACTGCCAATCCCCAAACAGGCATTAGTAGGTAGCTGTCAGGAGAATAAGCCATTCCAGAGCAATTCTGCAATTGAAAATCACTAATTTGCACTCCCACGTGGAAACACAAGGGAATGACTGCTCATGTGCCCACCAGGGAGAAGGGGGAATTCTGACCAGAGAAAACCATCCACTTGCCCTTATTCATACAGAGAACAGTTTCAGGAAAAACACAAAACCTTCCCCGAGACAAAAAAAAGGCAATAACAGAGCTGGGTTTCTTTTCAGGGAGGGAGCACAGGCGCCCCCAGAGGAAAAGTATCTTTACAGGGAGGGAGCACAGGAGCCCCCAGAGGAAAAGGTGGTTCTAAACCTCGAAATACAGGAGCTGAACTGACAGGCAGGAGGCTAAGTTGGGAGAAGCTGGAACTGAAAACGCTGGTTCTGGGAGATGGCAGGTGCTGGGCTTGAAGGGAACAACCTTTCACTGGAACAAGGGACTAGGACCCCTGGTGGTCTGCACACATGCAAGATCCTCTCCTGGCTCCCAGTGGGGAGAGGGGACCACTGAGAGAACTTAGCTTCCTCTCCACAAAGCCTGCTCCATGGGGATGGTGTTTACTGGAATTCGCATGTGCGAACATAAAGGGCTGCTCCCCAAATCAAGGATTTCTTATGAGCAATCCTGAGACCAAAAGGGAGCCCCATGATATGTTCAAAGTGGTGCCAAACCACTTTAGTTGAGAACACCCATACTGGCATACTTAGCAAGATTACAACTCAAAACTGGAAGTGTGTACCATACAGGCAAAACCTACAACTCCATAACTAAGACACAGATATTCCAAGAAATATTAAAGGGATTACTCAACACTGATAATAACAGATACAAAAAGTAACCCTGAAAACAAAAATTAAAATCCCCAGACATAGAATTGTATAGGAAAGGCAGGGAATCTATCTCTTATAAATGAAGCATAAAGTCTGAAAAGCATCACACAGATATAATCTGAAACCGCATGGATTAATTAAGATAAATACAATCGGGGCTGGAGCAATAGCACAGTAGGTAGGGCGTTTGCCTTGCACGCGGCCAACCAGGTTCGAATCCCAGCTTCCAATATGGTCCCCTGAGCACCGCCAGGAGTAATTGCTGAGTGCATCGCCGGGTGTGACCCAAAAAGCAAAAAAATAAATAAATAAAGTGTATTAAAAATATATATATATATACAATTAAAATGTATACAAAGGGTTACATTTTCTAGATCTACCGAAATAGAGGATTTCAGTAATACGAATATTTTGAATGAACTCAAAGTTTAAATCTCTCAATAAAAGCAACTGTTGTACATACTGAATGTTATACATGAACCACATGTCAACCACAAAGGAAAACCTTACACATAAAATATGTGCAAGTCAGCTAATAGTGTGGCCACATGACCTCATATCTCTTCTTTCTCAGCAATGGAAAACAAATTATCAAATGCTTCTTTTTCCAGCAGGTCTGACTTTGGTGGGGAGGGGCTCCAAACAATAATACTGAGTTTTTTGTTGAAATATTGAATGCAATCAAAGTAAAGAGAAAGTGAAGTGAAATTTATCAGCTACACAGTGGGATGGGAGGTGGGGGAGAGGTTTACTGTGGTTCTTGGTGGTGGAATATGTGCACTGGTGAAGGGATGGGTTCGAGCATTGTATAACTGAGACATAAGCCTGAAAACTTTGTACCTTTCCACATGGTGATTCAATAAAATAAATAATAAATAAATAAAAAATATTTTTAAATGTGCAAGTTTCAAAAATATGAAGCTAAAGAAAGTCAGAGCCGGAGACATAGCACAGTGGGTAAGGTGCTTGCCTTGGATGCTGCTGACTCAGATTCAATCCCTGGCAGGAGGAACCACTGAGGACCACCGGGTAGATGTAGCCCACACTCACAAAATAAAGCTAACATTCTGTTAAATAATGGAGCAGGAGAAAAAATAAATTAACACAGAATTTATTTTTTCAAAGACAGAAAACAACTGCACACAAATAAAGGCCAGTCAGAAACCACTGGAAAGTCAAAATGGTACATTTGTAAATGAAGAGACATGAAATAGTTGCACAGAAAGGCAGAGAAGATTCATCTATAGCTGCCTACAGGACCCTTTCAGGTGTGTGGACACATGGATTAAAAGGAAGGGGGAAACAAGATAATCGGTGGAACTGAAAAAGCAGCCCACCTATCCATGCGCATTTGGAAGCACAGTTGTTGGAACGAGACAAGGAGCCAGGGAAGGAGAGATCAGTGGCAAAAGAGGCCAAACTGAACAGTATAATGTAACCAGCTGACATGCACCCTTCGTGGGAGCACAAGCCATGCCCAAAAATATACTCAGTGATTCAGTTTTTAGAAAAAGGATATATGGAATAAAACCAGGATCTATCACCCTAAACATATATATATGTATATATATACACACATGTATATATATGTATACACACATGTATATATATGTATACACACATGTATATATACACATATATGTACTCAAATTGTAAGAAAGCTTAGAATATAAGACTTAAACCACAAATCCCAGAAGCAGACATCAGTTGTCAGCTACTTGACCTATGTTTCAACATTCAAATCATGGAAGTGACTCTCAGCAAAAAGAAAACAAAATATATGAAATTTTTACTTTAGTGATATTTACTTTAGTTCAAACTTATAAAAGAGCAGATGACCTAATGAAATCAACTGTAAGGCTTGAAAATCACATAGTTTTCATGAATATATACAAAACTTCATCTTCACCATCATCATCATCATCATCATCATCATCATCTCGTTGGTCTTCGAATTTCTTGAGAAGTCTCACTAAGGTCTCCATTCATCCTAGCTCTGAGATTTCAGAAGCCTCTGTCTACTTCTACTTCTGAACAATGCTGCATTGGTGGCTCTTTCAGGTCAGGGCAAAGAGACCCAGCATTGTTACTGGTTTTGGCATATGAATACACCATGAGAAGTTTGTGATGCTCTCTCAAGTGGGCTGGATACTCATGGTAGCTAGACAGGTTCTCCCAGAGAGAGAACTAGGCTACAAGATGTCCAACGGCTGCTTCCAGGAGCTTGGTTTTAAGTCTCTGGGTGTGGGCCATTGGTGGAATTACACAGTGCCGGGGGCAATCCCTGGGTGTGACCACCTAGCTACTGGAAAGTGGGAAATCTGGGCAGAAGAGACCCAGTCCAAATATGAGAAGGCTTGGAGGTCTCAGCCCGGGGTCCAACACACCTGTGTTCCTCTGCCGGTACCTTCATGCATGAGGCTCATCTGAACATGTGGAGAGGGGCCATGTGTGCATGGCTGTTGCTAGGCTCCAAGTTCTTTGGCCGCGTGAGCACTGCTCGGGGTGTGGAAGGAATTTGGAGCCCAAACCTCCGAGGAGCCCTCGATAGACAGCCAGGCACTCAGGCAAGAGACTCTCTACAAAACGTATCAAAACATATTACAAACGTAAAATAGGGAAATGGCCTAAAATATTCCTCAAACAGGCACAAAATATATGTGTGATTGTGTATAGACACACGTAACATCACTAAACATCACTAATCATCAGAGTGTAAAATCATATCTCTGATAATCCCTATTACCAAAAATACACACAAGTATAATTCAAGCTTGACTAAGAAAACATAAACATACATCTAGATTTACTTATATGAAATATAGAAAACAGATTAACTAACAAAGGATACAAAATTCAAAAACACTGAAAATGAAAGGTAGTTGTAGTTGTAGGCAGATAGAGAAATTGAGAATTGGGGAGTGGGGTGAAAAGGGTACATTCTATTATTAATTTCAGAAGGCGATTACTATCAATTATTCCTCAATATCAACAAGTATGACACTGTACTAATACAGATGAAATTTATTACTTTAAATCTAGATAATAAAAATGATTTTTTATTAAACTTAATAAACTTTCCTTAAACTTAATTAAAAAGAGTCACTCAGAACACATCTGAATTCCAAAAGAAAAATAATTCCACTAGGGCAATTGTGAATACACACAAGAACATCTTCCTTCTGAAGATCTAAATATTCTTAAAACTTAAAGATGACAGTTGCAACAATAAAGGCATATGTAAGAAATTAGTCAATTTACCATTTACTACCATTAGTCACAAAGGTTACAGGATTAATATTGTGTTCTAAAATAAGTATCGATTGCTAAGAGATTTGTGAACATACTTATTATATTTCTGAAAATATCTGGTATCTGAAATACATGACTATGTCAAGATATATACAAGTAAAATTTCATTAGAAAACAAAGGACAGTTCCCTTGGTTGATATTATAAACGGAAACACTCCAGAGTCCTCATTTTCCAAGAACTTTCCAGAAGGCTTTAGCAACATCCTTGTTCCGAAGGCTGTAGATGAGAGGATTGAGCATGGGCGTTATAATGGTGTAAAAGATAGAGACCAATTCCTCCTGCTCAGGGGTGTGGTAGGACTTTGGCACAATGTACTTGATGATGGCAGCACCATAGAAGAGGGACACCACAATCACGTGAGAAGAGCACGTAGTCAAGGCTTTCCTGAGTCCCTGCCTTGACCCCATGCCCAGTACAGTGGACAGTATGCTGCTATAGGAACCCAGAATAGCTGAGATGGGAGGGAGGAGAAAAATCACCCCACTCACAAAAACACCCTTTTCATACTGGGAGGTGTCCACACAGACCACTTTCAGGAGAGCTGGGATCTCACAAAAGAAATGATGGATTTCCCGGGAGCCACAGTAGGGCAGTGTCAGAGTGTAGATCACATGGAACAAGCCATTGAGCAGGGCCCCCAGCCAGGTCACAAGTACCAACAACACGCAGACCCTGGGGCGCATGAGGATGGGATAGCGAAGTGGCTGGCAGATGGCCATGTACCGATCATACGCCATCACAGCCAGCAAAAGGCACTCTGATCCAACCAGCGTGGTGAACAGGAACATCTGAAAACTGCACCCTATGAAGGAGATGCGGCGATCCCCAGAGAGAAAGACCAGGACCATCTTGGGGACAAAAGTGCAGATATACAAGAGATCCATGAGGGAGAGCTGGCTGAGCAGGAAGTACATGGGGTTGTGGAGAAGAGGGTCAGCCCAGATGAGGAGGAGGATTGTGGAGTTGCCAAGCAGGGCGATCAGAAGGTCCACCAAGGTGAGTGCCACGAGGACCCGGGGAACTGGGGTGCCGTGAAACAGATCCAGGAGGATGAAATCACTCCCTGAAGTCTGGTTGCTCTGCCATGCCATCCTCTTCAGCCTACCTGTGTCTTGCAGACAGTTGCAAAAGCAAAGGGCACAGTCTCTGTATCATTTTACCAGATAAAATCAGAAAGCAATCTCATTTTTATTACTTAAATCACCACATACTTTTAAACCTCAAATAAAGGTTTTTAGAAATATTTTTCTTATATATCTATAAAATGTTACACTTATGCTCCTAGGATCCAAATCTAGACTCAAAACCATAAAAGCTAACACTATCATAACTTATAATCTAATTACAATAACTCATATATACATATATGAATCTTTTGCCCCGCCACCTGGCTTTATTCATGGGGGCCCCTTGGAGCAGAGCTGGTTGAGTTTCCCTCCCCACCCGGAGGAGAACCCCACATGCCAAAGACCTCCGGGACTCAGCCACAGCCATACTAAAGGCCTCTCTCCACATATTCGGAGGAACTGACAGAGAAACCCACGTGTACGGGACCCAGGGCTGACATCTCCAAGCCTGCTCAGATCGGAACTGGGCCTACTCCACACAGACCCTCCATTTTCCAGTCGCTTGGTAGCCAAACCAACAAACTGGCCCCGGAGCCATGTAATTCCAGCAACAGCAAAGACCCAGAGAAAATAAAACAATGCTCAAAGAAGTTGTTTCATAGAAGTCCTCTTTTAGCATAGTTCTCCCTCTCAGAGAACCTTGCAAGCTACCGAGAGCATCCTGCCCGCACGAGAGAGCCTGGCAAGCTCTCCGTGGTGTATTCGATATGCCAAACACAGTTAGAATGATGGGTCTCATTCCCCTTACCCTGAAAGAGCTTCCAATGTGGCACTGCTGGAAAGAATGAGTCAAGAGAGGCTGCCAAAATCTCAGGGCTAGAATGAATGGAGACGTTACTGGTGCCCACTCGAGAAAATTGGGATGAAAGTGATACAGTGATAAAGTGATACATATTTAAGTGTATATATATATATCTACATACATATACATAGTTGTTTTTGTTATGGATGTTGGGGTCACACCTAGCATTACTCAAGTGTTACCCTGGGTCTGCACTCAGAAAAGATTCCTGCAAGTGCTCAGGGGACCATATTGGATTCTGGGATTAAAACCTAGGTGAAATGCCCTAACTGCTGTACCTTGGCTTCAGTCCTTTAAAATACTTTTAAATTGACTCAAGGGGCTGAGGAGATAGTACAGAGGCTAAGGCACTTGCTTTGCATATAGGTGATTCCCGATTGTTTTAGTTCTTCTGTATCTTTTGTATTTTGGCCAAATACAAAATACAATGCAATGATCAGGGGTTATGCCTGGCTCTGCACTCAGGAACCAGTCCTGGCAATGCTCCAAGTACCTTATGGTGTTCCAAAAAATGAACCTGGGTCAATCAAAGCACCTTACCCGATGTACTACATCTCTGACCCCTACCCCAGTTCTGAATTCTATCCCCAGTACCACCAAAAGTGATCCCTAAGTCACCTAAAGTGACCTAGGAGTAAGGCCAAAATAGCACCAGATTGGCTAAAATCACAAGAATTACTGACAGGAAACGTGAAGAAAAAATTTAAATTAACCTAATAAGTACTTATGAACTGAATTCGTTAATTTTATCTACATCATGATCATCCTTTTCATAAATAAATATATGAAACTGCAGCATTGTAGACTGTCATTGTCATCCCATTGTTCATCGATTTGTCCGAGCTGGCACCGGTAACATTTTCATTGTGAGATTTATTACCGTTTTTGGCATATCGAATATGTCAAGGGTAGCTTGCCAGGCTCTGCCGTGTTAAAGGGATATTCTCAGTAGCTTTCCGGGCTCTCCGAGAGGGATGTAAGATTCAAACCCGGGTCGGCTGCATGCAAGGCAAATGCCCAACCTGCTGTGCTATCGCTCCAGAAATACATAGAACAATTTTGGAAATCCAGAATAACTTCTCATTTTTATTATAACTTGGACTTCAAAACAAAGAAATTCCTCTTAAGAGAAATTTCATAAGAATGAAAAAAAGGGCTGGTGAGATAGTACATAGGGTAGGGTGCTTGCCTTGCACGCAGCCAACTCAGGTTCAATCCCCAGTACCCCGTATGGTCCCCAAAGTCTGACCAGAAGAGATCCTGGAGAACGAAGCCAGGAGTAAGTCCTGAACATTGCTGAGTGTAGGGGGAAAAAAAGTCAGTGCTAACATTTGAAGCTTAGTGTGTATTTCTGTGCTTGAATATATTAAAAACCTCCTGGGAGGAGAGGCTGTATGACCAGCTATTCACACATATCACATGGCTACACTCTGAGGAAGAGGGTGTGAGAGAGAGGCAGCAGGCATGAGGACAGACACGGGTGTTCATGGAAACCACCCTGGTGCTCTACCCAACAGGAATCCCTGTCCCACACGGCTAGTCCTGCAGCAAGAATGCTGGGGAAAAGACACAGGTGTCCTCCTTTCCTCTGTCCTGGCCTGGGTCTCTGCCCAACTGAACCTATTTCTCAGATGACAGGGTCTGAGCACTGTCTCAGGATGAAGTGAGCATCAAATCTCAAGAGCAAACAATGATAGTTGTTGTTTTCATACAGATTTTTGTCTTTCTCTTGGATTATTCTTAATAAGCAATATTCAAGAATTTTACTGATGGGGGACTGGAGCAATAGCATATTGGGTAGGGCGTTTGGCTTGCACACGGCTGACCCAGGTTCGATTCCCACCATCCCATATGGTCCCCTGAGCACCAGCTGGAGTAATTTCAGACTGCAGAGCCAGGAGTGACCTCTGTGCATCGGCAGGTATGACCCAAAAAGAAAAATAAATTACTGACAATTTAAATGGAGTCTTGGAATTCGTGCTACTGACCTAATAAAGCAGACGTTTAAACTAATACAGGTCTGGTCAGTTGGGATAGCATCATCTGGAGGACACTCTGCTGAATCAGCACCCTGAACCACAGCCCTCTCAGACACAGGACACGAGAGGCACTGGCTGCACTTTCCCTAAAGCCTCAGAGTCTGAAATATCAGGGAAGAAATGGACCTCAACTCCGGAATGGAGGGTAACATATGGGGGAATCCACAAACATACACTTAAAAATCCAAAACTTAATAATGTAGGGTGAGCATCACAGTACATAAATAGCATATTGAATTTGTGAAATATAAGCATTTTCAATAACAAATATGTCACATATATGAAGGTGTCTCTCAGGTTCTTCTCTAGCCCACCTGATTGAATATTAACCTGGTTTGCTCAACCATTACATTCCAAGGTGAACATAACATTGTGCTCTAAACACAGTAGAAATGACATCTGTACCTATATATTTATTGCAGTACGGCTCACACTAGCCAAAATCTGGAAACAACCCGAGTGCCCTAAAACAGATGACTGGTTAAAGAAACTTTGGTACATCTACACAATGGAATACTATGCAGCTGTTAGGAGAGATGAAGTTATAAAATTTGCTTATAAATGGATAAACGTGGAGAGTATCATGCTAAGTGAAATTAGTCAGAAAGAGAGGGACAGACATAGAGGGACTGCTCTCATTTGTGGAGTGTAGCGTAGCATCACATGAGGTTGTCACCCAAGGACAGTTGATACAAGGGCCAGGGGGATTGCCACTTATCTGGAAGACCAACTCATGAGCTGAGGGAGAAACCAGATGGAATAGAAAGGGGTCACTAAGAAAATGATGGCTGGAGGAACCAGTTGGGATGGGAGATGCATGCCAAACGTAGACAATGGACCAAACATGATGACCCCTCAGTGTCTGTGTTGCAAGCCATAATGCCCAAAAGTAGAGAGAGAATATGGGGAATATTGTCTGCCAGAGAGGCAGAGAGAGGGTGGGAAAGGGATGGTATACCCAGGATACTGGTGGTGGGTAATGTGCACTGGTGGAGGGAAGGGTGTTTGATCATTGTGAGATTGTAACCGAAACATGAAAACTTGTAACTATCTCACAGTGATTCAATAAAATTTTTTTTAAATGTGCTCTAAGACTAGATGTGTATCTCAGAATAAAAAAATTATTTTTTTTTTGCTTTTTGGGTCACTCCTGGGGATGCACAGGTGTCACTCCTGGCTCATGCACTCAGGAATTACACCTGACAGTGCTCAGGGAACATATGGGATGCTGGGTTTCGAACCCAGGTCGGCCGTGAGCAAAGGAAGTGCCCTATCAGCTATCCTTTCGCTCCAGCCCCAGAAAAATAACTTTAATCATAAAAGGTCATTTAAATCAGTTGTAACTAATATAACATCACCCAATATATTAATTGCTAGTGGATAAACATTAATTTGGAAAAATAATTTCCTGTCAAAATTTTTATATAATTATAGTGAGTTCAATATTCACATACTAGTATGATGATTTCATTAGAGATTTGAAACATCCCCATTCACATCAGTTTTTAAAAATATTTTTCCAGATAAATCCTGATGTGGTAGATAGATTCTTAAATATTTGACCACCTATCATATGTTTCTTGCATAAAAGTGACTTCAGGTGTCTACCCTGGAAATTTCAAGGGAACTGTAGCTTTCTAAAATGAAGTTAAAGTATGACATCAATCCAACATTAGCAGCTGCCTTCTTATCGAAATTGGCAATGAATACCAATTTTCATTGATATTAGATGAGCTGTTAGATGAACTGGATTACTGGTCTCAACAGAATATGTCCATAATCAGAATAAGAAAGTAAATTATATGTTATAAGTGTATGTACAGCTATAAAGAGATGCTATTAGAGGTTGTCCATTATAAACAAAAGATTCGAGTACCAATCATGAAGCATCCTAATGAACTTTTCCAGCCTATTCCTGAGGAAATGCTGCCACTTACCCATGTGAACAAAACCCATGCAGCCTATGAACTGGGGCAGGTGCGGGTCATGTTCCTCCAACAGCAGAAGCCCACAGGCACCAAGGCTAAGAGGTTAAATACTTTGGATCATTGTTTCAACAGTTGAAGGACTATTTGCTGCTCCCTCTCCATCCTCAGAGGGGCTGTTCCCAATCAGAGCTCAGGTCCTCCAGGTGATGTGCACCAATTATCTCACTGTTCTGCTGGACAAAGAAATGACTAGAGCTTAGCTCAGAAGGACAGGCACCAGCTACCATCGGGAATGCGTAGTGATCTGTCACCAAGTGTAACCCACTGCCAATCCCCAAACAGGCATTAATAGGTAGCTGTCGGGAGAATAAGCCATTCCAGAACAATTCTGCAATTGAAAATCACTTATTTCCACTCCCACGTGGAAACACAAGGGAGTGACTGCTCGTGTGCCCACCACGGAGAAGGGGGAATTCTGACCAGGTAAAGCCATCCACTTGCCCTTATGCATACAGAGAACGGTTTCAGGAAAAACACAAGACCTTCCTCGAGACAAAAAAAAATAAAAGAGCTGTGTTTCTTTTCAGGGAGGGAGCACAAGAGCCCCCAGAGGAAACGGTAGTTCTAAACCTCGAAATACAGGAGCTGAACTGACAGGCAGGAGGCTAAGTTGGGAGAAGCTGGAACTGAAAACGCTGGTGCTGGGAGATGGCAGGTGCTGGGCTTGAAAGGAACAACCTTTCACCTGAACCAGGGACCAGGACCCTGGCGGTCTGCATACATGCTAGATCCTCTCCTGGCCCCCAGTGGGGAGAGGGGACCACTGACAGAACTCAGCTTCCTCTCCACAAAGGCCCGCTCCATGGGGAAGGTGTTTACCGGAGACCGCATGTGCCAACCTAAAGGGCTTCTCCCCAAATCAAGGATTCTTATGAGCAATCCTGGAGACCAAAAGGGAGCCCCATGATATGTTCAAAGTGGTGCCAAACCACTTTAGTTAAGAACACCCATACTGGAATACTTACAAGATTACAACTCAAAACTGGAAGTGTGTACCATACAAGCAAAACCTACAACTCCATAACTAAGACACAGATATTCCAAGAAATATTAAAAGGATTACTCAATGCTGATGATAACAGATACAAAAAGTAATTCTGAACTATTTTTTATGAAGTTAAAAAAATGTTTTTAATTTTAAAAAGTAATCTTGAAAAGAAAAATTTAAATCCACAGAGATAGAATTATATAGGAATGGCAGGGAATCTATCTCTTATAAATAAAGCATAAAGTCTGAAAAGCATCACACAGATATAATCTGAAACTGTATGGATTAATTAAGAAAAAAATGCAATTAAAATGTATACAAAGGGTTACCTTTTCTATATCTACCAAAATAGATGTTTTCAGTAATACGAATTTTTTTAATGAACTCTAATTTTAAAGCTCTCAATAAAAGCAACTGTTGTACATACTAAATGTTATACATGAACCACATGTCAACCACAAAGGAAAACCTTACACATAAAATATGTGCAAGTCGGCCGCTAGTGTGGCCACACGACCTCATATCTCTTTTTCTCAGAAATGAAAAACAAATTATCAAATGCTTCTTTTCCAGCAGGTCTGACTTTGGGGGGGAGGGACTCCAAACAATAATACTAAGTTTGTTGTTGAAATATTGAATGCAATCTAAGTAAAGAGAAAGTGAAGTGAAATTTATCAGCTACACAGGTGAGATGGTGGGTGGGGTAGAGGTTTACTGTGGATCTTGGTGGTGGAATATGTGCACTGGTGAAGGGATAGGTCTTCGAGCATTGTATAACTGAGACATAAGCCTGAAAGCTTTGTAACTTTCCACATAGTGATCATATAAAATAAATAAAAAATAAATAAATTTTTTTAAATGTGCAAGTTTCAAAAATATGGAACTAAAGAAAGTCAGAGCTGGAGACATAGCACAGTGGGTAAGGTCCTTGCCTTGGATGCTACTGACTCAGATTCAATCCCTGTCAGGAGGAAACACTGAGCACCACCGGGTAGATGTAGCCCACACTCACAAAATAAAGCTAACATTCTGTTAAAGAATGGAGCCAGAGAAAAAATAAATTAACACAGAATTTATTTTTTCAAAGACAGAAAACAACTGCACACAAATAAAGGCCAGTCAGAAACCACTGGAAAGACAAAATGGCACATTTGTAAATGAAGAGACATGAAGTGTTTGCACAGACAGGCAGAGAAGATTCATCTATAGCTGCCTACAGGACCCTTTCAGGTGTGTGGACACATGGATTAAAAGGAAGGGGGGAACAAGATAATCGGTGGAACTTAAAAGGCAGCCCACCTATCCATGCACATTAGGAAACACAGTTGTTGGAACGAGACAAGGAGCCAGTGAAGGAGAGTTCAGTGGCAAAAGAGGCCAAACTGAACAGTATAATATGACCAGCTGACATACAACCTCGTGGGAGCACAAGCCATGCCCAAAAATATACTCAGTGATTCAATTTTTTAAAAAAGAAAATTTGGAATAAAACCAGGATCTATCACCTAAACATATATATATGTATATATATATAGACATATGTGTATATATATACATATATGTACTCAAATTGTAAGAAAGCTTAGAATATAAGACTTAAACCACAAATCCCAGAAGCAGACATGGGTTGTCAGCTACTTGACCTATGTTTAAACATTCAAATCATGGAAGTGACTCTCAGCAAAAAGAAAACCAAAAATGTATGAAATTTTTAGTTTAGTGATATTTACTTTAGTTCAAACTGATAAAAGAGCAGGTGACCTAATGAAAACAATGGTAAGCCTTGAAAATCACATAATTTTCATAAATAAATACAAAACTTCATCTACATTATCATCATCATCATCATTATCCCATTGATCTTCGAATTTCTTGAGTAGTATCACTAACGTCTCCATTCATCCTAGCTCTGAGATTTCAGAAGACTCTGTCTACTTCTCCTTCCGAACAATGCCGCATTGGAGGCACTTTCACATCAGGGCAATGAGACCCAGCATTGTTACTGGTTTTGGCATATGAATACACCATGGGAAATTTGTAAGGCTCTCCCAAGTGGACAGGATACTCATGGTAGCTAGCTATCAAAACATATTGCAAATGTAAAATAGGAAAATGGCCTAAAAAATTTCTCAAACAGGCACAAAATATTTGTTTGATTGTGCATATACATACGTAACATCACTAAACATCACTAATCATCAGAGTGTAAAATCGTATCTCTGATAATCCCTATTACCAAAAATACACACAAGTCTAATTCAAGCTTAACTAAGAAAACATAAATATACATCTAGATTTACTTATATGAAATATAAAAAACAAATTAACTAACAAAGGAAACAAAATTAAAAGACACTGAAAATGAAAGGTAGTTGTATTTGTAGGCAGAGAGAGAAATTGAGAATTGGGGAGTGAGGAGAAAAGGGTACATTCTATTATTAATTTCAGAAGGTGATTACTATCAATTATTCCTCAATATCAACAAGTATGACATGTACTAATACAGATGAAATTTATTACATTAAATCTAGTTAATAAAAATGATTTTTATTAAACTTAATAAACTTTCCTTAAACTTAATTTAAAAGAGTCACTCAGAACACATCTAAATTCCAAAAGAACAATAATTGCACTAGGGCAATTGTGAATACACACAAGAATATCTTCCTTCTGAAGATCTAAATATTCTTAAGACTTAAAGATGATATTTGCAACAATAAAGACATAGGTAAGAAATTAGTCAATTTACCATTTACTACCAATAGTCACAAAGGTTACAGGACTAATATTGTGTACTAAAAATAAGCAGCGATTGCTAAGAGATTTGTGAACATAGTTATTATATTTCTGAATATATCTGGTATCTGAAATACATGACTATGTCAGGATATATACACGTTAAATTTCATTAGAAAACAAAGGAACAGTTCCCTTGGTTGATATTATAAACTGAAACACTCCGGAGTCCTCATTTTCCAAGAACTTTCCAGAAGGCTCTAGCAACATCCTTATTCCGCAGGCTGTAGATGAGAGGGTTGAGCATGGGCGTTATAATGGTGTAAAAGATAGAGACCAATTCCTCCTGCTCAGGGGTGTGGTAGGACTTTGGCACAATGTACTTGATGATGGCAGCACCATAGAAGAGGGACACCACAATCACGTGAGAAGAGCACGTAGTCAAGGCTTTCCTGAGTCCCTGCCTTGACCCCATGCCCAGTACAGTGGACAGTATGCTGCCATAGAAGCCCAGAATAGCTGAGATGGGAGGGAGGAGAAAAATCACCCCACTCACAAAAACACCCTTTTCGTACTGGGAGGTGTCCACACAGACCACTTTCAGGAGAGCTGGGATCTCACAAAAGAAATGATGGATTTCCCGGGAGCCACAGTAGGGCAGAGTCAGAGTGTAGATCACATGGATCATAGCATTGAGCAGGGCCCCCAGCCAGGTCACAAGTACCAGCAACACGCAGACCCTGGGGCGCATGAGGATGGGATAGCGCAGTAGCTGGCAGATGGCCATGTACCGATCATACGCCATCACAGCCAGCAAAAGACACTCTGATCCAGCCAGCGTGGTGAAGAGGAACATCTGAAAGCTGCACCCTATGAAGGAGATGCGGCGATCCCCTGAGAGAAAGACCAGGACCATCTTGGAGACAAAAGTGCAGATATACAAGAGATCCATGAGGGAGAGCTGGCTGAGCAGGAAGTACATGGGGTTGTGGAGAAGAGGGTCAGCCCAGATGAGGAGGAGGATTGTGGAGTTGCCAAGCAGGGCGACCAGAAGGTCCACCAAGGTGCGTGCCACGAGGACCTGGGGAACCGGGGTGCCGTGAAACAGATCCAGGAGGATGAAATCACTCCCTGAAGTCTGGTTGCTCTGCCATGCCATCCTCTTCAGCCTACCTGTGTCTTGCAGACAGTTGCAAAAGCAAGGGGCACAGTCTCTGTATCATTGTACCAGATAAAATCAGACAGCAATCTCATTTTTACTACTTAAATCACCACATAATTTTAAACCTCAAACAAAGGCTTTTAGAAATATTTTTCTTATATATCTACAAAAAGTTACACTTATGCTCTTAGGATCCAAATCTAGACTCAAAACCATAAAAGCTAACACTATCATAACATATAATCTAATTATAATAACTCATATATACATATATGAATCTTTTGCCCCGCCACCTGGCTTTATTCATGGGGGCCCCTTGGAGCAGGGCTGGTTGAGTTTCCCTCCCCATCGGGAGGAGAGCCCCACCCACCGAAGATCTCCGGGACGCAGCCACAGTCACACTCCGGCCACTCTCCACATATTCGGAGGAACTGACAGAGAAACCCAGGTGTAAGGGACCCAGGGCTGACATCTCCAAGCCTGCTCAGATCGGGACTGGGCCTACTCCACACAGACCCTCCATTTTCTAGTCGCTTGGTAGCGACACCAACAGACAGCCCCTGGAACCATATAATTCCAGCAACAGCCAAGATCCAGAGACTATAAAACAATGCTTGTAGAAGTTATTTCACAGAAGTCCTCTTATAGCATAGTTCTCCCTCTCAGAGAACCTTGCAAGATACCGAGCATCCTGTCCACACAACAGAGCCTGGAAAGCTCTCCGTGGTGTATTCCATATGCCAAACACAGTAACAATGATAGGTCTCATTCCCCTTATCCTGAAAGAGCCTCCCATATGAGCCCCTGAAAATTCTGAGTAAAGAGAGGCTGCTAAAATCTCAGAGCTAGAATGAATAGAGATGTAACTGGTGCCAGCTCGAATAAATTTGGATGACAGTGATACAGTGATAAAGTGATGCATATATACATAGATGTTATTTTTGTTGTCGCTGTTGGGGTCACACCTAGCAGTACTCAAGGGTTACCCTGGCTCTGCATTCAGACATTACTCCTACAAGTGCTCAGGGGACCATATTGGATGCTGGGAATCAAACCTAGGTGAAATGCCCTACCTGCTGTACCTTGGCTCCAGTCCTTTAAAATAGTTTTAAATTGACTTAAGGGGCTGAGGAGATAGTACAGAGGCTAAGGCACTTGCTTTGCATATAGGTGATTCCTGATTGTTTTAGTTCTTTTTTATTTTGGCCACACCTGGCCAAATACAAAATACAATGCAATGCTCAGGGGTTATGCCTGGCTCTGCACTCAGGAACCAGTCCTGGCAATGCTCCATGTACATTATGGGTTTCCAAAGAACGAACCTGGGTCAATCAAAGCACCTTTCCCGATGTATTACCTTTCTGACCCCTACACCAGTTCTGAGTTCTATCCCCAGAACCACCAAAAGCAATCCTTAGGTCACCAAAAGTGATCTAGGAGTAAGCCCTAAATAGCACAAGCTGTGGCCCAAAAACACAAGAATTACTGACAGGAAATGTGAAGAAAACAGTTAAACAAACCTGCCATGAACTCATGAACACAGTTCATTAATTTTATCAACATCATGATCATCCTTTTCATAAATAAATATATGGAACTGTAGCACTGTAGCACTGTCATTGTCATACCATTGTTCTTTGATTTGCTCAAGCTGGCACCAGTAACATTTCCATTGTGAGACTTATTACTGTTTTTGGCATATCAAATACACCACGGATAGTTTGTTAGGCTCTGTCCTGTGGGCAGGATACTCTCAGTAGCTTGCTGGGCTCTCCGAGAGGGATGGAGGTATCGAACCCAGGTCGACTGCGTGCAAGGCAAATGCCCTAGGCGCTGTGCTATCACTCCAGATATATATGGACAATTATGGAAATTCAGAATAACTTCTCATTTTATTATAACTTGGATTTCAAAAAAAAGAAATTCCTCTTTAGAGAAATTTCATAAGAATGAAAAAGAGGACTGGAGAGATAATACATAGGGGAGGGCACTTGTCTTCCATGCAGCCAACTCAGGTTCAATCCCCAGTACCCCGTATGGTCCCCCAAGTCCCACAGAAGAGATCCTGAGCAACCAAGCCAGGAGTAAGTCCTGAACATTGCTGAGTATAGGGGGGAAAAGTCAGTGCTAACATTTGAAGCTTAGTGTGTATTTCTGTGCTTTAATATATTAAAAACCTCCTGGGAGGAGAGGCTATAGCCCACCTATTCACACAGATCACATGGCTACACTCTGAGGAAGAGGGTGTGAGCGAGAGGCAGCAGGCATGAGGACAGACACGGGTGTTCATGGAAACCACCCTGGTGCTCTACCCAACAGGAATCCCTGTCCCACACGGCTAGTTCTGCAGCAAGAATGCTGGGGAGAGTCGGGCCCGTGCTCGGCTCCGGCCGGCCGGGTTTTCGGCCCGGGCGCCCATGCCCCTGCAGAGCCGGTGGATGTGGAACAAGCGGGAACCAGAGACAGCTTTAGGAATTGGGGTTCCAGCAAGTGCCTGCACCCATGTATGGAGACTGTGAATTAAGCCTTTGCCCCACGCCGGCTAACGGAGGAAAGAACCTTCCTTCTTGGTCTCTCTCCCCTCCGGGAGAAGGCGTGGAGTCCGACATTTTGTGGGTCCGTTGAGAAGGTACGAACTTGGTGGCGCGGAAAAAAAAAAAAAAAAAAAATGTGTGCTTTGAACTTGAAACAGCCGCAGGATACAGAGCCAGCCCTAGTCGGGCCCGTGCTCGGCTCCGGCCGGCCGGGTTTTCGGCCCGGGCGCCCATGCCCCTGCAGAGCCGGTGGATGTGGAACAAGCGGGAACCAGAGACAGCTTTAGGAATTGGGGTTCCAGCAAGTGCCTGCACCCATGTATGGAGACTGTGAATTAAGCCTTTGCCCCACGCCGGCTAACGGAGGTAATATGTAATTTCTGGCAGAATTTTCCCAGGACTTTATACAGAAATCCAAAATCGCGCGGACGCAGCCGCGTCCGCGCGACTTAACATTTATAATTGTCATCAATGTGAAAGGGTTCCATTTGAACAGGTCAGACTTGGGGGGGAAACTCCAAATAATAACAGTAAGTTTTTGTTGAAATATTGAAGGTTCTTAATGTAACAGCCACCCCTGGACTATGAGCTAAGCAAAAGCCCCACGCTGGCCAACGTGGCGTGGAGTACACCATACTATGAGGCGCAGGAAGGGGGATGAGGGGGAAAAATTAAAAAAAAAAAAAAAAATGGAAAAGGAAAAAGAGAAAAAAAAAGAGAGAGAGAGAGAGTTTGTCAACTATAGTGAGTTTTGTGTTGAATTATGGAATGTAATCAAGGTAAAGAAAAAATGAAGTGAAATTCATTAGTTATACAGTAGGGGGTAGGGGGTGGGGGCGGGGGGTAAACTGGGGTTTCTGGTGGTGGAATTTGGGCACTGGTGAAGGGATGGGTGTTTGAATATTGTATAACTGACATATAAACCTGAGAACTTTGTAACTTTCCACATGGTGATTTAATAAAAATTAAAAAAAAAAAAAAAAAAAAAAAAAAAAAAAAAGAATGCTGGGGAAAAGACACAGGTGTCCTCCTTTCCTCTGTCCTGGCCTGGGTCTCTGCCCAACTGAACCTATTTCTCAGATGACAGGGTCTGAGCACTGTCTCAGGATGAAGTGAGCATCAAATCTCAAGAGCAAACAATGATATTGTAGTTTTCATACAGATTTTTGTCTTTCTCTTGGATTATGCTTAATAAGCAATATTCAAAAATTTTACTGATGGGGGCTGGAACAATAACATATTGGGTAGGGCGTTTGGCTTGCACAGAGCCGACCCGGGCGTAATTCCTAGCATCCCATATGGTCCCCTCAGCACAACCTGGGGAAATTTCTGAGTTCAGAGCCAATTGTAACTTCTTGCATTGCCAGGTTTGACCCAAAATGAACAAAAAAATTTGACTAACAATTTAAATGGAATCTTGTAATTTGTGCTACTGACTTAATAAACCAGACGTTTAAACTAATATAGGTCTGGTCAGTTGGGATAGTATCATCTGGAGGACACTCTGCTGAATCAGCACCCTGAACCACAGCCCTCTCAGACACAGGACACGAGAGGCACCAGCTGCACTTACCCTCACGCCCCAGAGTCTGAAATCTCAGAGAAGAAATGGAGCTCACTCCTGAATGAAGGGTGACATGTGGGGGATCCACAAACAGACACTTAAAATTCCTAAACTGAATAAGTTAGGATGAGTATCATAGTACATAAATAGCATATTGAATTTGTGAAACCTAAGTATTTTCAATAACAAATATGTCACATATATGAAGGTGTCTCTCAGGGTCTTCCCTAGCCCACCTGATTGAATATTCACCTGGTTTGCTCAACCATTACATTCCAAGGTGAACATAACATTGTGCTTTAAACACAGTAGAAATGACATCTGTACCTACATATTCATTGCAGCACTGTTCACAATAGCCAAAATCTGGAAACAACCCGAGTGCCCTAAAACAGATGACAGCTTAAGGAAACTTTGGTACATCTACACAATGGAATACTATGCAGCTGTTAGGAGAGACGAAGTCATAAAACTTGCTTATAAATGAATAAAAATGGAGAGTATCATGCTAAGTGAAATGAGTCAGAAATAGAGGGACAGACATAGAGGGAATGCTCTCATTTGTGGAGTGGAGTGTAGCATCACATGAGGCTGACACCCAAGGACGGTTGATACAAGGGCCAGGGGGATTGCCCAATAGATGGAAGACTGCTTCATGAGCAGAGGGGAGAAGGCAGCTGGAATAGAGAAGGGATCACTAAGAAAATGATGGCTGGAGGGACTAGTTGGGATGGGAGATGCATGCCAAAAGTAGACAATGGACCAAACATGATGAAATCTCAGTGTCTATGTTGCAAGCCATAATGCCCAAAAGTAGAGAGATAATGTGGGGAATATTGTCTGCCATAGAGAAGAGAGAGGGTGGGAAATGGAGGGTATACCCAGGATACTGGTGGTGGGGAATGTGCACTGGTGGAGGGATGGGTGTTTGATCATTGTGAGATTGTAACCCAAACATGAAAGCTTGTAACTATCTCACGGTGATTTAATAAAATATTTTTTTAAAAAAAGAATGTGCTCTAAAACAAGATGTGTATCTCAGAATGGAAAAATATTTTTTTTTGCTTTTTGGTTCACACTTGGCGATGCACAGTGGTCACTCCCTCTTCCTGCACTCAGGAATTACCCCTGATGGTGCTGAGAATCAAACCCAGATCGGCCACGCACAGAGATACCACCCTACCCGCTGTACTATCGCTCCAGCCCCAGAAAAATAATTTTAATCATTAAAGGTCTTTTAAATCAGTCCTAACTCAGATAACATCACGAATATATTAATTGCTAGTGCATAAACATTAATTTGGAAAATTAATTTCCTTTCAAAATTTATATATAATTATAGTGAATTCAATATTCACATACTAGTATGATGATTTCAGTAGAGATTTGAAACATCCCCATTCATTTCAGTTTTCAAAAATTTTTCCAGAAAAAATCCTATTGGGGACTGCTCAGGACCCTGAACAAAAGAGGGACCCGAAACCTTCACCCTGGACAAACCGGGAAATTCCATTACCAGCTTTGCTTGACCTGAGGCAAAGGTGCCCTTGTGACAAAGGAAATAGCCAAACTCAAGAGGTAAAAGTAGCCCAGGGCAGTTAACTAAGAGATGCCATAAAGCCCTAAAGTAGAATACCTTCTCTACACTAAATACCTTGCGCATTCCTCCTGCCAGATGCTCCTGCCAGATAGACCCTTGCCTTCCCCTCCCCACTATTTCTCAATCTACTCTTGAAGAATGTTGTAAGCCCACCTAATACACCCCGAACCTTTCCTTATTTGGTCTGAGAAGACACTTCCCTGATGATTGACAACTTATGTACCAACCCCCTGCTAAGAAAAGTATAAAGCCAGCGTGGCAGTTAATAAAGTTGCCCTTGATCGGCATGTGTCGTCTTGGGCCCCCTGTTTACTAACCTCACTAGTCTTATTTCAGATCGGGACCCTCACAGAATCCACCTAATTAGGAGCTCTTTCCACTGTTGTCTCTCCACGGGCCGGAGAGATCTCCAGGGGAATGCGCAAAACCCTGAATGTTGTAGATAGATTCTTTCATATTTTACCACTTAACATATGTTTCTGCATAAAAGTGAATTCAGATGTCTACCTTGGAAATTTCTAGGGAACTGTAGCTTTCGAAAATGAAGTTAAAGTATGTCATCAATCCAACATTAGCAGCTGCCTTCTTATCTAAAATGGCAATGAATACCAATTTTCATTGATATTAGATGAGCTGTTAGATGAACCGGATTACTGGTCTCAACAGAATATGTCCATAATCAGAATAAGAACATAAGTTATATGTTATAAATGTATGCACATTATAAAGAGATGGCTTTTAGAGGTTCTCCATTATAAACAAAAGGTTCACATACCAATCATGAAGCATTCTAACAAAATTTTTCAGCCTATTCCTGAGGAAATGCTCCGGCTTATCCATGTGAGCAAAACCCATGCAGCCTATGAACTGGGGCAGGTGCGGGTCATGTTCCTCCAACAGCAGAAGCCCACAGGCACCAAGGCTAAGAGGTAAAATACTTTGGATCATTGCTTCAACAGTTGAAGAACTATTTGCTGCTCCCTCTCCAACCTCAGAGGGGCTGTTCCCAATCAGAGCTCAGGTCCCCCAGGTGATGTGCACCAATTATCTCACTGTTCTGCTAGACAAAGAAATGACTAGAGCTTAGCTCAGAAGGACAGGCATCAGCTACCATCGGGAATGCGTAGTGATCTGTCACCAAGTGTAACCCACTGCCAATCCCCAAACAGGAATTAGTAGGTAGCTGTCGGGAGAATAAGCCATTCCAGAGCAATTCTGCAATTGAAAATCACTTATTTGCACTCCCACGAGGAAACACGAGGGAGTGACTGCTCGTGTGCCCACCAGGGAGAAGGGGGAATTCTGACCAGGTAAAGCCATCCACTTGCCCTTATGCATAACAGAACGGCTTCAGGAAAAACACAAGACCTTCCCCAAGACAAAAAAAAGGCAATAACAGAGCTGAGTTTCTTTATAGAGAGGGAGCACAGGAGCCCCCAGAGGAAATGGAGGTTCTAAACCTCAAAATACAGGGGCTGAACTGACAGGCAGGAGGCTAAGTTGGGAGAAGCTGGAACTGAAAACGCTGGTGCTGGGAGATGGCAGGTTCTGGGCTTGAATGGAACAACCTTTCACCGGAACCAGGGACTAAGACCCCTGGTGGTCTGCACACATGCTAGATCCTCTCCTGGCTCCCAGCGGGGAGAGGGGACCACTGAGAGAACTCAGCTTCCTCTCCACAAAGGCCCGCTCCATGGGGACGGTATTCACCGGAGACCAGATGTGCCAACCTAAAGGGCTGCTCCCCATATCAAGGATTACTTATGAGCAATCCTGGAGACCAAAAGGGAGCCCCATGATATGTTCAAAGTGGTGCCAAACCACTTTAGTTAAGAACACCCATACTGGAATACTTAGCAAGATTACAACTCAAAACTGGAAGTGTGTACCATACAAGCAAAACCTACAACTCCATAACTAAGACACAGATATTCAAGGAAATATTAAAAGGATTATTCAACGCCAATGATAACAGATACAAAAAGTAATCCTGAAAATTTTTTTAATTTAAAAATTTTTTAAAAAATTAAAAAAGGTAATCTTGACAACAAAATTAAAATCCCCAGAGATAGAATTATATAGGAAATGCAGGGAATCTATATCTTATAGATGAAGCATAAAGTCTGAAAAGCATCACACAGATATAATCTGAAACTGCATGGATTAATTAAGAAAAAATACAATTAAAATGTATACAAGGGTTACCTTTTCTAGATCTACCAAAATAGAGGATTTCAGTAATACAAACTTTTTGAATGAACTCAAATTTTAAAGCTCTCAATAAAAGCAACTGTTGTACATACTGAATATTATACATGACCCGCATGTCAATCACAAAGGAAAACCTTACATAAAATATGTTCAAGTCGGCAGCTAGTGTGGCCACACGACCTCATATCTCTTCATTCTCAGCAATGGAAAACAAATTATCAAATGCTTCTTTTCCAAAGACCTCTACAAAGAAAACTATAAAACGCTACTCCATGAAATAAAAGAGGACATGCAGAAATGGAAACATATGCCCTGCTCGTGGATCGGGAGAATCAATATTGTCAAAATGGCAATATTCCCCAAAGCATTATACAGATTCAACGCGATTCTTATGAGGATACCCATGACATTCTTCAAAAAAACATATCAAGCAATCCTAAAATTCATATGGAACAACAAACGCCCAAGGATAGCTAAAACAATTCTTGGGAAAAAAACGATGGGAGGCATCACACTCCCCAACCTCAAACTTTACTACAAAGCAGTAACAATTAAAACAGCATGGTACTGGAACAAAGGCAGAGCCGTAGACCAATGGAACAGGATGGAATATCCCTATACACAACCCCAAATGTATGACCATCTAATCTTCGATAAGGGAGCAAGAGATGTGAAGTGGAGCAAGGAAAGTCTCTTTAACAAATGGTGCTGGCACAACTGGACAACCACATGTAAAAAAATGGGCTTAGACCTTGACCTGACACCATGCACAAAAGTCAGATCAAAATGGATTAAAGACCTCAACATTAGACCACAAACCATAAGGTACATTGAAGACAAGGTTGGCAAAACCCTCCACGATATTGAAGATAAAGGTATCTTCAAATATGACATGCAACTGGCCAACTAAGTGGAAACAGAGATCAATAAATGGGACTACATTAAACTAAAAAGCTTCTGCACTGCAAAAGATACAGTGACCAGAATACAAAGACAATCTGCAGATTGGGAAAGGATATTTACACAATACCCATCAGATAATGGGTTGATATCAATGGTATAAAAAGCACTGGTTGAACTCTACAAGAAGAAAACATCCAACCCCATCAGAAAATAGGGCGAAGAAATGAACAGAAACTTTACCAAGGAAGAGATACGAATGACCAAAAGGCATATGAAAAAGTCCTCTACATCACTAATCATCAGGGAGATGCAGATCAAAACAACCATGAGATACCACCTCACACCACAGAGACTAGCACACATCCAAAAGAACAAAAGCAACTGCTGTTGGAGAGGATGTGGGGAGAAAGGGACCCTTCTACACTGCTGGTGGGAATGCTGACTGGTTCTGCCCTTTTGGAAAACAATATAGACGATTCTCAAGAAATTAGAAGTTTAGCTCCCATTTGACCCAGCAATACCACTTCTGGGAATATATCCCAGAGAAGCAAAAAAGTATAGTAGAAATGACATCTGCACTTATATGTTCATCGCAGCACTGTTTACAATAGCCAGAATCTGGAAAAAACCCGAGTGCCCTAGAACAGATGACTGGTTGAAGAAACTTTGGTACATCTATACAATGGAATACGATGCAGCTGTTAGGAAAAATGAGGTCATGAATTTTGCATATAAGTGGATAGACATGGAAAGTATCATGCTAAGTGAAATGCGTCAGAAAGAGAGAGACAGACATAGAAAGATTGCACTCATCTGTGGAATATAGAATAACAGAGTAGGAGACTAACACCCAAGAATGGTAGAAATAAGTACCAGGAGGTTGGCTCCATGGATTGGAAGCTGGCCTCACATTCTGGGAAGAGGGAAACTCAGAAAAGGGAAAACCAAGTAAAATGTGGTCAGAGGCCATGCGGGGGAAAGGTGATGCATGCAGAATGTAGACTAGAGACTGAACATAATGGCCACTCTACACCTTTATTGCAAACCACAACACCTAATTAGAGAGAGAGAACCAAATGGAAAACCCTACCACAGTGGCAGGGTGGGGTGGGGGGAGATGGGATTGAGGAGGGTGGGAGGGATGCTGCGTTTACTGGTGGTGGAGAAATGGCACTAGTGAAAGAATGGGTTCTCGAACTTTATATGAGGGAAACATGAGCACAAAAATGTATAAATCTGTAACTGTACCCTCACGCTTATTCACTAATTAAAAATAAATAAATTTTTTTTAAATGCTTCTTTTCCCGCAGGTCCGACGTTGGGGGGGAAGGGACTCCAAACAATAATACTGAGTTTTTTGTTGAAATATTGAATGCAATCAAAGTAAAGAGAAAGTGAAGTGAAGTTTACCAGCTACATAGGTGGGACTTAGGGTGGGGGAGAGGTTTACTGTGGATCTTAGTGGTGGAATATGTGCACTGGTGAAGGAATGGGTCTTCGAGCATTGTATAACTGAGACATAAGCCTGAAAGCTTTGTAAATTTCCACATGGTGATTCAATAAAATAAATAATAAATAAATAAATAATTTTAAATAATGTGCAAGTTTCAAAAATATGAAACTAAAGAAAGTCAGGGCCTGAGACATAGCACAGTGGGTAAGGTGCTTCCCTGGATTCTTATGACTCAGATTCAATGCCTGGCAGGAGGAATCACTGAGCACCACTGGGTAGATGTAGCCCACACTCACAAAATAAAGCTAACATTCTGTTAAAGAATGGAGCCAGAGAAAAAATAAATTAACACAGAATTTATTTTTTCAAAGACAGAAAACAACTGCACACAAATAAAGGCCAGTCAGAAACCACTGGAAAGACAAAATGGTACATTTGTAAATGAAAAGACATGAAGTAGTTGCACAGACAGGCAGAGAAGATTCATCTATAGCTGCCTACAGGACCCTTTCAGGTGTGTGGACACATGGATTAATAGGAAGGTGGAAACAAGATAATCGGTGGAACTGAAAAAGCAGCCCACCTATCCATGCGCATTAGGAAACACAGTTGTTGGAACGAGACAAGGAGCCAGTGAAGGAGAGATCAGTGGCAAAAGAGGCCTAACTGAAGAGTATAATGTGACCAGCTGACATGCAACACTCGTGGGAGCACAAGCCATACCCAAAAATATACTCAGTGATTCAATTTTTTAAAAAAGAAAATTTGGAATAAAACCAGGATCTATCACCCTAAACATATATTTATGTATATATACACACATGTATGTATATATGTGCACACATGTATATATATACATATATGTACTCAAGTTGTAAGAAAGCTTTGAATATAAGACTTAAACCACAAATCCCAGAAGCAGACATGGGTTGTCAGCTACTTGACCTATGTTACAACATTCAAATCATGGAGGTGACTCTCAGCAAAAAGAAAACCAAAAATGTATGAAATTTTTAGTTTAGTGATATTTACTTTAGTTCAAACTGGTAAAGAGCAGATGACCTAATGAAAATAATAGTAAGCCTTGAAAATCACATAGTTTCCATGAATATATACAAAACTTCATCTTCATCATCATCATCATCATCATCATCATCATCATCCCCTTGATCTTCGAATTTCTTGAGCAGTCTCACTAACATCTCCATTCGTCCTAGCTCTGAGATTACAGAAGTCTCTGTCTACTTCTCCTTCCGAACAATGCCGCATTGGAGGCTCTTTCAGGTCAGGGAAATAAGACCCAGCATTGTTATTGGTTTTGGCATATGAATACACCATGGTAAGTTTATGAGGCTCTCCAAAGTGGGCAGGATACTCATGGTAGCTAGCCAGGTTCTCCCAGAGAGAGAACTAGGCTACAAGATGTCCCAAGGCTGCTTCCAGGAGCTTGGTTTTAAGTCTCTGGGTTTGGGTCGTTGGTGGATTTACACGGTGCTGGGGGCAGTCCCTGGGTGTGACCACCTAGGTACTGGGAATTGGGAAATATGGGCGGAAGAGACCCAGTCACGATGTTAGGAGGCTTGAAGGTCTCAGCCCCGGGTCCAAAACACCTGGGTTCCTCTGCCAGTACCTTCATGCATGAGGTTCATCCAAACGTGTGGAGAGGGGCCTTGTGTGCATGGCTGTGGCTAGGCTCCAAGGTCTTCGGCCACTTGAGCACTGCTCGGGGTGTGGAGAAAATTTGGAGCCCACCCCGTCAGAGGGGCCCTCGGAAGTCAGCCAGGCACTCAGGCAAGAGACTCTCTACAAAACTTATCAAAACATATTGCAAACGGAAAATAGGAAAATGGCCTAAAAAATTTCTCAAACAGGCACAAAATACATGTGTGATTATGCATATACATACATAACATCACTAAACATCACTAATCATCAGAACACAAAATCATATCTCTGATAATCCCTATTACCAAAAAAACACACAAGTATAATTCAAGCTTAAGTAAGAAAACATAAATATATATCTAGATTTACTTATATGAAATATAGAAAACAGATGAACAAACAAAAGATACAAATTTCAAAGACACTGAAAATGAAAGATACTTGTAGTTGTAGGCAGAGAGAGAAATTGAGAATTTGGGACTGAGGTGAAAAAAATACATTCTATTATTAATTTCAGAAGGTTATTACTATCAATTATTCCTCAATATCAACAAGTATGACACTGTACTAATACAGATGAAATTTATTACGTTAAATCTAGATAATAAAAATGATTTTTATTAAACTTAATAAACTTTCCTTAAACTTAATTTAAAAGAGTCACTCAGAACACATCTAAATTCCAAAAGAACAATAATTGCACTAGGGCAATTGTGAATACACACAAGAACATCTTCCTTCTGAAGATCTAAATATTCTTAAAACTTAAAGATGATATTTGCAACAATAAAGACATAGGTAAGAAATTAGTCAATTTACCATTTACTACCATTAGTCACAAAGGTTACAGGATTAATATTGTGTTCTAAAAATATGTATCGATTGCTAAGAGATTTGTGAACATACTTATTATATTTCTGAAAATATCTGGTATCTGACATACATAAGTATGTCAAGATATATACACGTTAAATTTCATTAGAAAACAAAGGACAGTTCCCTTGGTTGATGTTATAAACTGAAACACTCCAGAGTCCTCATTTTCCAAGAACTTTCCAGAAGGCTCTAGCAACATCCTTGTTCCGCAAGCTGTAGATGAGAGGGTTGAGCATGGGCGTTATAATAGTGTAAAAGATAGAGACCAATTCCTCCTGCTCAGGGGTGTGGTAGGACTTTGGCACAATGTACTTGATGATGGCAGCACCATAGAAGAGGGACACCACAATCACGTGAGAAGAGCACGTAGTCAAGGCTTTCCTGAGTCCCTGCCTTGACCCCATGCCCAGTACAGTGGACAGTATGCTGCCATAGGAGCCCAGAATAGCTGAAAAAGGAAGAAGGATAAAAACCACCCCACTCACAAAAACACCCTTTTCATACTGGGAGGTGTCCACACACACCACTTTCAGGAGAGCTGGGATCTCACAAAAGAAATGATGGATTTCCCGGGAGCCACAGTAGGGAAGAGTCAGAGTGTAGATCACATGGATCAAGCCATTGAGCAGGGCCCCCAGCCAGGTCACAAGTACCAACAACACGCAGACCCTGGGGCGCATGAGGATGGGATAGCGCAGTGGCTGGCAGATGGCGACATATCGGTCATAGGACATCACAGCCAGCAACAGGAATTCTGATCCAACCAGCGTGGTGAAGAGGAACATCTGAAAGCTGCACCCTATGAAGGAGATGCGGCGATCCCCAGAGAGAAAGACCAGGACCATCTTGGGGACAAAAGTGCAGATATACAAGAGATCCATGAGGGAGAGCTGGCTGAGCAGGAAGTACATGGGGTTGTGGAGAAGAGGGTCAGCCCAGATGAGGAGGAGAATTGTGGAGTTGCCAAGCAGGGCGACTAGAAGGTCCACCAAGGTGAGTGCCACGATGACCCAGGGAACTGGGGTGCCGTGAAACAGATCCAGGAGGATGAAATCACTCCCTGAAGTCTGGTTGCTCTGCCATGCCATCCTCTTCAGCCTACTTGTGTCTTGCAGACAGTTGCAAAAGCAAGGGGCACAGTCTCTGTATCATTGTACCAGATAAAATCAGACAGCAATCTCATTTTTGTTACTTCAATCACCACATACTTTTTTTTTTGCTTTTTGGGTCACACCCAGCCATGCTCAGGGGTTACTCCTGGCTTTGCACTCAGGAATTACTCCTGGCGGTGCTTGGGGGACCATATGGGATGCCGGGGATCGAACCCGGGTCGGCCGCGTGCAAGGCAAACGCCCTACCTGCTGTGCTATCGCTCCGGCCCTCACCACATACTTTTAAACCTCAAAGGCTTCTAGAAATATTTTTCTAATATATGTACAACAAGTTACACTTATGCCCATAGGATTCAAATCTAGACTCAAAACCATAAATGCTAACGCTATCATAACATATAATCTAATTACAATAATTCATATATACATATATGAATCTCTTGCCACATCTGGCTGTCTTCATGGAGGCCCATTGGAGCAGGGCGGGTTGAGTTTCCCTCCATGTCCAGAGCAGAGCCCCACCCACCGAAGACCTCCGGGACTCTGCCACAGCCACACTCAAGGCCTCTTTCCACACATTCGGAGAAACTGACAGAGAAACCCAGGTGTACGGGACCCAGGGCTAACATCTCCAAGCCTGCTCAGATCAGGACTGGGCTTACTCCACACAGACCCTCCATTTTCCAGTCGCTTGGTAGCCACACCAAAAAAGTGCCCCTGGAGCTGTGTAATTCCAGCAACAGCCAAGATCCAGAGACTATAAAACAACGCTTCCAGAAGTTGTTTTACAGAAGACGTCTTATAGCATAGTTCTCCCTCTCAGAGAACCTTGCAAGGTACCGAAAGAATCCTGACCGCAGGACAGAGCCTGGCAAGCTCTCCGTGGTGTATTCGATATACCAAACACAGTAACAATGACGGGTCTCATTCCCTTTAACCAGAAAGAGCATCCAATGTTGCCCGCTGGAAAGAACAAGTAAAGAGAGGCTGCTAAAACATCAGGCCTAAAATGAATGGAGACATTACTTGTTCCCACTCGAATAAATTGAGATGACAGTGATACAGTGATAAAGTGATGCATATATATGTATATATGTGCATATATACATATATACATAGTTGTTGGGTTTTTGTTGCTGTTGGGGTCACACCTAGCAGTACTCAAGGGTTACCCTGGGTCTGCACTCAGAAATTATTCCTGCAAGTGCTTAGGAGACTATATTGGATGCTGAGACTCAAACCTAGGTGAAATGCCCTACCTGCTGTACCCTGGCTCCAGTCCTTTAAAATACTTTTAAATTGACTCAAGGGGCTGAGGAGATAGTACAGAGGCTAAGGCACTTGCTTTACATATAGGTGATACCTGATTGTTTTAGTTCTTTTGTATTTTGGCCATACCTGGCCAAATACAAAATACAATGCAATGCTCAGGGGTTATGCCTGGCTCTGCACTCAGGAACCAGTCCTGGCAATGCTCCAAGTACCTTATGGTGTTCCAAGAAATGAACCTGGGTCAATCAAAGTACTTTACCTCATGTACTATCTCTCTGCTGCCTGACCCCAGTTCTGAGTTCTATCCCCAGCACCACCAAAAGTGATCCTTGGGTCACCAAAAGTGACCTGGGAGTAAGTCCTAAGTAGCACCAGATGTGGCCCCAAAACACAAGAAGTACTGACAGGAAACGTGGAAAAAAAATTAATTTAAACTGATAAGCACTCATGAACTAGGTTCATTAATTTTATCTACATCATGATCAACCGTTTCATAAAAAAATATAAGGAACTATAGCACTGTAGCACTGTCTTTGTCATCCCATTGTTCATCGATTTTACCCGAGCGGGCACCAGTAACGTTTCAATTGTGACATTTATTACCGGTTTTGGCATATCGAATATGTCAAGGGTAGCTTGCCAGGCTCTGCCATGCGGGCAGGATACTCTCAATAGCTTGCCGGGCTCTTAGAGAGGGACGTAAGATTCGAACCTGGGTCGGCTGCATGCAAGGCAAATGCCCTACCATGTGTGCTATCACTCCAGAAATAAATGGAACAATTATGGAAATCCAGAATAACTTCTCATTTTTATTATAACTTGGACATCAAAGAAATTCCTCTTAAGAGAAATTTCATAAGAATGAAAAAAGGGCTGGTGAGATAGTACATAGGGTAGGGTGCTTGCCTTGCATGCAGCCAACTCAGGTTCAATCCCCAGTACCCCGTATGGTCCCCAAAGTCTGACCAGAAGAGATCCTGGAGAACGAAGCCAGGAGTAAGTTCTGAACATTGCTGAGTGTAGGGGAAAAAAGTCAGTGCTAACTTTTGAAACTTAGTGTGTATTTCTGTTATTTAATATATCAAATAAACCTCCTGGGAGGAGAGGCTGTACACCCAGCTACACACACATTTCACATGGCAACACTCTGAGGAAGAGGGTGTCAGCGAGAGGCAGCAGGCATGAGGACAGACACGGTTGCTCATGGAAACCACCCTGGTGCTCTACCCAACAGGAATCCCTGTCCCACATGGCTAGTCCTGCAGCAAGAATGCTGGGGAAAAGACACAGGTGTCCTTCTTTCCTCTATCTTGGCCTGGGTCTCTGCCCAACTGAACCTATTTCTCAGAAGACAGGCTCTTGGCACTGTCTCAGGATGAAGTGAGCATCAAATCGCAAGAGCAAGCAATAAGAGTTTTTGTTTTCACACAGATTTTTGTCTTTCTCTTAGATTATGCTTAATAAGGAATATTCAAAAATTTTACTGATGGGGGGCTGTAACAATAGCATATTGGGTAGGGCATTTGGCTTGCACACGGCCGACCCGGGTTTGATTCCCAGCATCCCATATGGTCCCCTGAGCACCACCTGTGGTAATTTTTGAGTTCAGAGCCAGTTGTATCCTCTGTGCATTGCCATGTATGACCCAAAAAGAACAAAAAAATTTGACTGACACTTTAAATGGAATCTTGGAATTTGTGCTACTGACTTAATAAAGCAGACATTTAAACTAATACAGGTCTGGTCTGTTGGGATAGTATCATTTGGAGGACACTCTGCTGAATCAGCACCCTGAACCACAGCCCTCTCAGACACAGGACACGAGAGGCACCGGCTGCACTTACCCTCACGCCTCAGAGTCTGAAATATCAGGGAAGAAATGGAGCTCAACTCCTGAGCAAAGGGTAACATGTGGGGATCCACAAACATACACTTAAAATTCCAAAACTACATCAGGTAAGTTGACTATCATAGTACATAAATAGCATATTGAATTTGTGAAACCTAAGTATTTTCAATAACAAATATGTCACATAATGTGAAGGGAAGACCTCTCAGGGTCTTCCCTAGCCTACCTGACTGAATATTCACCTGGTTTGCTCAACCCTTACATTCCAAGGTGAACATAACATTGTTCTCTAATCACAGTAGAAAGGACATCTGTACCTATATATTCATTGCAGCACTATTCACAATAGCCAAAATCTGGAAACAACCCGAGTGCCCATAAAACAGATGGCTGCTTAAAGAAACTTTGGTACATCTACACAATGGAATACGATGCAGCTGTTAGGAGAGATGAAGTCATAAAACTTGCTTATAAATGGATAAACGTGAAGAGTATCATGCTAAGTGAAATGAGTCAGAAAGAGAGGGACAGACATAGAGGGACTGCTCTCATTGTGAAGTGTAGCATAGCATCACATGACGCTGATACCCAAGGACGATAGATACAAGGGCAAGGGGAATTGCCCCATAGATGAAAGACTGCTTCATGAGCACAGGGGAGAAGGCAGCTGGAATAGAGAAGGGATCACTAAGAAAATGATGACTGGAGGGACTAGTTGGGATGGGAGATGCACGCCAAAAGTAGATAATGGACCAAACATGATGACCTCTCAGTGTCTGTGTTGCAAGCCATAATGCCCAAAAGTAGAGAGATAATGTGGGGAATATTGTCTGCCATAGAGGCAGAGGGAGGGTGGGAAAGGCGGGGCATACCCAGGATACTGTTGGTGCGGAATGTGCACTGGTGGAGGAATGAGTGTTTGATCATTGTGAGATTATAACCCAAACATGAAAGCTTGTAACTATCTCACGGTGATTTAATAAAATATTTTTTAAAACAAAACATTGTGCTCTAATACAAGATGTGTATCTCAGGATGGAAAAATATTTTTTTTTGCTTTTTGGATCACACTTGGCTATGCATAGGGGCCACTCCTGGCTCTTGCACTCAGGAAATACACCTGACGGTCCTGGGAATCAAACCCAGGTCGGCCGTGTGCAAAGCAAGTGCCTTATCAGCTGTCCTATGACTCAAGCCCCAGAAAAATAATTTTAATCATAAAAGGTCTTTTAAATCAGTCCTAACTCAGATAACATCACCCAATATATTAATTGCTAGTGGATAAACATTAATTTGGAAAAATAATTTCCTGTCAAAATTTTTATATAATTATAGTGAATTCAATATTCACATACTGGTATGATGATTTCATTAGAGATTTGAAACATCCCAATTCACTTCAGTTTTCAAAAAAAATTTTCCAAAAAAAATCCTGAATGTTGTAGATAGACAAATTCTTTCATATTTGACCAACTAACATATGTTTCTGCATAAAAGTGACTTCAGGTGTCTACCCTGGAAATATCTAGGGAACTGTAGCTTTTGAAAATGAAGTTAAAGTATGTCATCAATCCAACATTAGCAGCTGCCTTCTTATCGAAAATGGCAATGAATTCCAATTTTCATTGATATTAGATGAGGTGTTAGATGAATTGGACTACTGGTCTCAACAGAATATGTCAATAATCAGAATAAGACATAATTATATGCTATAAATATATGCACATTTTAAAGAGATAGCTTTTAAAGTTTATGAATTATAAACAAAAGGTTCATATACCAATCATGAAGCATCCTAATGTACTTTTCCAACCTATCCTGAGGAAATGCTGCCACTTACCCATGTGAGCAAAACCCATGCAGCCTATGAACTGGGGCAGGTGCGGGTCATGTTCCTCCAACAGCAGAAGCCCACAGGCACCAAGGCTAAGAGGTTAAATACTTTGGATCATTGCTACAACCGTCGAAGTACTATTTGCTGCTCCCTCTCCATCCTCAGAGGGGATGTTCCCAATCAGAGCACAGGTCCCCCAGGTGATGTGCACCAATTATCACACTGTTCTGCTGGACAAAGAAATGACTAGAGCTTAGCTCAGAAGGACAGGCACCAGCTACCATCGGGAATGCATAGTGATCTGTCACCAAGTGTAACCCACTGCCATTCCCCAAACAGGCATTAGTAGGTAGCTGTCGGGAGAATAAGCCATTCCAGAGCAATTCTGCAATTGAAAATCACAAATTTCCACTCCCACGTGGAAACACAAGGGAGTGACTGCTCGTGTACCCACCAGGGAGAAGAGGGAATTCTGACCAGAGAAAACCATCCACTTGCCCTTATTCATACAGAGAACAGTTGCAGGAAAAACACAAAACCTTCCCCGAGACAAGAAAAGGCAGTAACAAGCTGAGTTTCTTAACAGGGAGGGAGCACAGGAGCCCCCAGAGGAAACGGTGGTTCTAAACCTCGAAATACAGGGGCTGAACTGACAGGCAGGAGGCTAAGTTGGGAGAAGCTGGAACTGAAAACGCTGGTGCTGGGAGATGGCAGGTTCTGGGCTTGAAGGGAACAACCTTCCACCGGAACCAGGGACCAGGACCCCTAGCAGTCTGCACACATGCAAGATCCTCTCCTGGCTCCCAGTGGGGAGAGGGACCACTGACAGAACTCAGCTTCCTCTCCACAAAGGCCTGCTCCATGGGGACGGTGTTTACCGGAGACCAGATGTGCCAACCTAAAGGGCTGCTCCCCAAATCAAGGATTACTTATGAGCAATCCTGGAGACCAAAAGGGAACCCCATGATATGTTCAAAGTGGTGCCAAACCACGTTAGTTAAGAACACCCATACTGGAATACTTAGCAAGATTACAACTCAAAACTGGAAGTGTGTATACCATAGAAACAAAACCTACAACTCCATAACTAAGACACAGATATTCCAAGAAATATTTATTTATTTATTTATTTATTTTTAATTAGTGAATCACTGTGAGGGCACATTTACAGATTTATACACTTTTGTGCTTATGCTTCCCTCATACAAAGTTCGGGAACCCATCTCTTCACCAGTGCCCATTCTCCACCACCAGTAAACCCAGCATCCCTCCCACCCTCCCCAATCCCATCTCCCCCCACCCCACCCTGCCACTGTGGAAGGGCATTCCCTTCTGTTCTCTCTCTCTAATTAGCTGTTGTGGTTTGCAATAAAGGTGCTGAGTGGCCACTGTGCTCAGTCTCTAGCCCTCATTCAGCCTGCAACTCCCTTCCCCCACATGGCCTTCGACTACATTATAGTTGGTGATCCCTTCTCTGAGTTGCCCTTTCCCCAGAATGTGAGGCCAGCCTCCAAGTCATGGAGTCAACCTCCTGGTACTTATTTCTACAGTTCTTGGGTGTTAGTCTCCCACTCTGTTATTCTATATACCCTAGATGAGTGCAATCTTTCTATGTCTGACTCTCTCTTTCTGACTCATTTCACTCAGCATGAAACTTTTCATGCAGATCCACTTAAATACAAAATTCATGACCTCCTTTTTTCTGACAGCTGCACAGTATTCCATTGTATAGATGTACCAAAGTTTCCTCAACCAGTCATTCGTTCTAGGGCATTCGGGTTTTTTCCAGATTCTGGCTATTGTAAACAGTGCTGCGATGAACATACATGTGCAGATGTTGTTTCGATTATACTTTTTTGCCTCTCTGGGATATATTCCCAGCGATGGTATTGTTGGGTCAAATGGGAGCTCAATATCTAATTTTTTGAGAATCGTCCATATTGTTTTCCAGAAGGGCTGAACCAGTCAGCATTCCCACCAGCAGTGTAGAAGGGTCCCTTTCTCCCCACATCCTCTCCAACAGCAGTTGCTTTTGTTCTTTTGGATGTGTGCCAGTCTCTGTGGTGTGAGGTGGTATCTCATGGTTGTTTTGATCTACATCTCCCTGATGATTAGTGATGTAGAGGACTTTTTCATGTGCCTTTTGGCCATTCGTATTTCTTCCTTGGTAAAGTTTCTGTTCATTTCTTCGCCCTATTTTTTGATGGGGTTGGATGTTTTCTTCTTGTAGAGTTCAACCAGTGCTTTATATACCATTGATATCAACCCCTTATCTGATGGGTATTGTGTAAATATCCTTTCCCATTCTGTGGATAGTCTTTGGATTCTGGTCACTGTATCTTTTGCAGTGCAGAAGCTATTTAGTTTAATGTAGTCCCATTTGTTGATCTCTGTTTTTACTAGATTGCTTAGTTCTGTGTAACCTTTGAAGATACCTTTATCTTCAATATATTGAGGGTTTTGCCAACCTTGTCTTCAATGTACCTTATGGTTTGTGGTCTAATGTTGAGGTCTTTAATCCATTTTGATCTGACTTTTGTGCATGGTGTCAGGTCAAGGTCTAAGCCCATTTTTTTACATGTGGTTGTCCAGTTGTGCCAGCACCATTTGTTAAAGAGACTTTCCTTGATCCACTTCACATCTGTTGCTCCCTTATCGAAGATTAGATGGTCATACATTTGGGGTTGTGTATAGGGATATTCCATCCTGTTCCATTGGTCTACGGCTCTGCCTTTGTTCCAGTACCATGCTGTTTTAATTGTTACTGCTTTGTAGTAAAGTTTGAGGTTGGGGAGTGTGATGCCTCCCATCGTCTTTTTCCCAAGAATTGTTTTAGCTATCCTTGGACGCTTGTTGTTCCATATGAATTTTAGGATTGCTTGATCCGTTTCTTTGAAGAATGCCATGGGTATCCTTACTTGTGGAGTATTGTCATTTTGACAATATTGATTCTCCCTATCCACAGCAAGGTATATGTTTCCATTTTCTCATGTCCTCTTTTATTTCATGGAGTAGAGTTTTATAGTTTTCTTTGTAGAGGTCTTTTACATCCTTGGTTAGGCTGATTCCGAGGTACTTGATTTTCTGGGGCACGATTGTGAATGGGATTGCTTTTTTCGTGTCCCTTTCCTCTGCCTCATTGTTTGTATATAGGAAAGCCATGGATTTTTGGGTATTGATTTTGTAGCCTGCAACTTTACTGTATAAGTCTATTGTTTCTAAGAGTTTCTTAGTAGAGGCTTTGGGCTCCTCTAGATATAGTATCATATCATCTGCAAATAGTGAGAGTTTGATTTCTTCCTTTCCTATCTGGATGCCCTTAATCTCTTTTTCTTGTCTAACAGCTATTGCAAGTACTTCCAGTACTATATTGAAGAGAAGCGGAGAGAGTGGGCATCCTTGTCTTGTGCCTGATCTTAGAGGAAAGGCCCTTAGCTTTTCTCCATTGTGGATAATGCTTGCCATAGGCTTGTGGTAGACGGCTTCGACTATCTTGAGGAAAGTTCCTCCAAAACCCATTTTGGTGAGAGTTTTCATCATGAACAGATGTTGAATCTTGTCAACTGCTTTCTCTGCATCTATTGATATGATCATATGGTTTTTATCTTTACTTTTGTTGATATGATGGATTATGTTGATTGATTTCCGGATGTTAAACCATCCCTGCATCCCCGGGATGAATCCCACTTGGTCACGGTGTATGATCTTCTTGATGAGTTGTTGGATCCTATTTGCTAGTATTTTGTTGAGGATCTTCGCATCGGTGTTCATCAGGGATATTGGTCTATAATTTTCTTTCTTAGTGGTGTCTTTGTTTGCTTTTGGTATTAGGGTGATGTGTGCTTCATAGAAACTGTTTGGGAGAGTTCCTGTTTTTTCAATTTCCTGGAAGAGCTGGAGGAAAATTGGCAACAGGTCTTCTTGGAATGTTTGAAAGAATTCGCCAGTGAATCCATCTGGGCCTGGGCTTTTGTTTTTGGGGAGATTTTTTATTACAGTTTCAATTTCCTTAACATTAATGGGTCTATTCAAGTATTCCAAATCTTCTTTGTTCAGACTTGGGAGATTGTAGGAGTCAGGGAATTCATCCATTTTATTCCAAGAAATATTTAAAGGATTACTCACCACTGATGATAACAGATACAAAACGTAATCCTGAAAAATTTTTTTAAAAGTTAAAAAAAAATTTTTAATTTAAAAAAGTAATCGTGAAAAGAAAAATTAAAATCCCAGAGGTAGAATTATATAGGAAAGGCAGGGAATCTATCTCTTATGAATGAAGCATAAAGTCTGAAAAGCATCACACAGATACAATCTGAAACTACATGGAATAATTAAGAAATAAATACAATTAAAGTGTACACAAAGGGTTACCTTTTCCAGACTACCAAAATAGAGGATTTCAGTAATATGAATTTTTTGAATGAACTCAAAGTTTAAATCTCTCAATAAAAGCAACTGTTGTACATACTGAATATTATACATGAACCACATGTCAACCACAAAGGAAAACCTTACACATAAAATATGTGCATGTCGGCCCCAAGTGTGGCCACACGACCTCATATCTCTTCATTCTCAGCAATGGAAAACAAATTATCAAATGCTTCTTTTCCAGCAGGTCTGACTTTGGTGGCGGGGAGGGACTCCAAACAATAATACTGAGTTTATTGTTGAAATATTGAATGCAATCTAAGTAAAGAGAAAGTGAAGTGAAATTTATCAGCTACACAGGTGAGATAGTGGGTGGGGGAGAGGTTTACCGTGGATCTTGCTGGTGGAATATGTGCACTGGTGAAGGGATGAGTCTTTGAGCATTGTATAACTGAGACATAAACCTGAAAGCTTTGTAACTTTCCACATAGTGATTCAATAAAATAAATAAAAAATAAATAAAATGTTTTTAAATGTGCAAGTTTCAAAAACATGAAACTAAAGAAAGTCAGGGCCTGAGACATAGCACAGTGGGTAAGGTGCTTGCCTTAGATGATGCTGAATCAGATTAAATCCCTGGCAGGAGGAACCACTGAGCACCACCGGGTAGATGTAGCCCACACTCACAAAATAAAGCTAACATTCTGTTAAAGAATGGAGCCAGAGAAAAAATAAATTAACACAGAATTTATTTTTTCAAAGACAGAAAACAACTGCACACAAATAAAGACCAGTCAGAAACCACTGGAAATACAAAATGGTACATTTGTAAATGAAAAGACATGAAGTGGTTGCACAGACAGGCAGAGAAGATTCATCTATAGCTGCCTACAGGACACTTTCAGGAGTGTGGACACATAGATTAAAAGGAAGGGGGGAAAAAGACAATCAGTGGAACTGAAAAAGCAGCCCACCTATCCATGCGCATTAGGAAACGAGACAAGGAGCCAAGTGAAGGAGAGATCAGTGGCAAAAGAGGCCAAACTGTACAGTATAATGTGACCAGCTGACATGCAACCCTCGTGGGAGCACAAGCCATACCCAAAAATATACTCAGTGATTCAATTTTTAAAAAAAGGAAATTTGGAATAAAACCAGGATCTATCACCTAAACATATATATGTATATATATACAAACATGTATGTATATATACACACATGAATATATATGTATATATGTACTCAAATTGTAAGAAAGCTTTGAATATAAGACTTAAACCAAAAATTCCAGAAGCAGACATCGGTTGTCAGCTACTTGACCTATGTTTCAACATTCAAATCATGGAAGTGACTCTCAGCAAAAAGAAAACCAAAAATATATGAAATTTTTAGTTTAGTGATATTTACTTTAGTTCAAGCTGATGAAAGAGCAGATGACCTAATGAAAATAATGGTAAGCCTTGAAAATCACATAATTTTCATGAATATATACAAAACTTCATCTTCATCATCATCATCATCATCATCATCATCCCGTTGATCTTCGAATATCTTGAGTAGTATCACTAACGTCGCCATTTGTCCTAGCTCTGAGATTACAGAAGCCTCTGTCTACTTCTCCTTCCGAACAATGCCGCATTGGAGGCTCTTTCAGGTCAGGGCAATGAGACCCAGCATTGTTATTGGTTTTGGCATATGAATACACAATGGGAAGTTTGTGAAGCTCTGCCAAGTGGGCAGGATACTCATGGTAGCTAGCCAGGTTCTCCCAGAGAGAGAACTAGGCTACAAGATGTCCCACGGCTGCTTCCAGGAGCTTGGTTTTAAGTCTCTGGGTTTGGGCCGTTGGTGGAATTACACGGTGCTGGGGAAATCCCTGGGTGTGACCACCTAGCTACTGGAAAGTGGGAAATCTGGGCAGGAAGAGACCCAGTCACGATCTTAGGAGGCTTGGAGGTCTCAGCCCCGGGTCCAAAACACCTGGGTTCCTCTGCCAGTACCTTCATGCATGAGGCTCATCCAAACGAGTGGAGAGGGGCCTTGTGTGCATGGCTGTGGCTAGATTCCAAGGTCTTCGGCCACCTGAGCGCTGCTCGGGGTGTGGAGGGAATTTGGAGCCCACCCCGTCAGAGGAGCCCTCATAAGACAGCCAGGAACTCAGGCAAGAGACTCTCTACAAAACTTATCAAAACATATTGCAAACGTAAAATAGGAAAATGGCCTAAAAAATTTCTAAAAAAGGCACAAAATATTTGTGTGTTTGTGCATATACATACGTAACATCACTAAACATCACTAATCATCAGAGTGTAAAATCATATCTCTGATAATCCCTATTACCAAAAATACACACAAGTATAATTCAAGCTTGACTAAGAAAACATAAATATACGTCTAGATTTACTTATATGAAATATAGAAAACAAATTAACTAACAAAGGAAACAAAATTAAAAGACACTGAAAATGATAGGTAGTTGTAGTTGTAGGCAGAGAGAGAAATTGAGAATTGGGGAGTGGGGTGAAAAGGGTACATTCTATTATTAATTTCAGAAGGTGATTACTATCAATTATTCCTCAATATCAACAAGTATGACACTGTACTAATACAGATGAAATTTATTACAATAAATCTAGTTAATAAAAATGATTTTTATTAAACTTAATAAATTTTCCTTTAATGTAATTTATAAGAGTCACTCAGAATACATCTATTTTCCAAAAGAACAATAATTGCACTAGGGCATTTATGAATGCACACAGGAACATCTTCCTTCTGAAGATCTAAATATTCTTAAAACTTAGATGACAGTCGCAACAATAAAGGCATATGTAAGAAATCAGTCAATTTACCATTTACTACCATTAGTCACAAAGGTTACAGGATTAATATTGTGTTCTAAAAATAATCATCGATTGCTAAGAGATTTGTGAACATATTATATTTCTGAAAATATCTGGTATCTGACATACATGAATATGTCAAGATCTATACAAGTTAAATTTCATTAGAAAACAAAGGACAGTTCCCTTGGTTGATATTATAAACTGAAACACTCCAGAGTCCTCATTTTCCAAGAACTTTCCAGAAGGCTCTAGCAACATCCTTGTTCCGCAGGCTGTAGATGAGAGGGTTGAGCATGGGCGTTATAATAGTGTAAAAGATAGAGACCAATTCCTCCTGCTCAGGGGTGTGGTAGGACTTTGGCACAATGTACTTGATGATGGCAGCACCATAGAAGAGGGACACCACAATCACGTGAGAAGAGCACGTAGTCAAGGCTTTCCTGAGTCCCTGCCTTGACCCCATGCCCAGTACAGTGGACAGTATGCTGCCATAGGAGCCCAGAATAGCTGAAAAAGGAAGAAGGATAAAAACCACCCCACTCACAAAAACACCCTTTTCATACTGGGAGGTGTCCACACACACCACTTTCAGGAGAGCTGGGACCTCACAAAAGAAATGATGGATTTCCCGGGAGCCACAGTAGGGCAGAGTCAGAGTGTAGATCACATGGATCATAGCATTGAACAGGGCCCCCAGCCAGGTCACAAGTACCAGCACCACGCAGACCCTGGGGCGCATGAGGATGGGATAGCGCAGTGGCTGGCAGATGGCAACATATCGGTCATACGCCATCACAGCCAGCAACAGGAATTCTGATCCAGCCAGAGTGTTGAAGAGGGACATCTGAAAGCTGCACCCTATGAAGGAGATGCGGCGATCCCCAGAGAGAAAGACCAGGACCATCTTGGGGACAAAAGTGCAGATATACAAGAGATCCATGAGGGAGAGCTGGCTGAGCAGGAAGTACATGGGGTTGTGGAGAAGAGGGTCAGCCCAGATGAGGAGGAGGATTGTGGAGTTGCCAAGCAGGGCGACCAGAAGGTCCACCAAGGTGAGTGCCACGAGGACCCAGGGAACTGGGGTGCCGTGAAACAGATCCAGGAGGATGAAATCACTCCCTGAAGTCTGGTTGCTCTGCCATGCCATCCTCTTCAGCCTACCTGTGTCTTGCAGACAGTTGCAAAAGCAAGGGGCACAGTCTCTGTATCATTTTACCAGATAAAATCGACAGCAATCTCATTTTTATTACTTAAATCACCACATACTTTTAAACCTCAAAAAAAGGCTTCTAGAAATATTTTTCTAATATATGTACAACAAGTTACACTTATGCTCATAGGATCCAAATCTAGACTCAAAACCATAAATATTAATACTATCATAACATATAACCTAATTACAAAAATTCATATATATATGAATATACATGTACATATATATGAATCTCTTGCCCCCACGACTGGCTGCCACAGCCACACTCAAGGCCTCTCTCTGCACGTTCAGAGAAACCAGCAGAGGAACCCAGGTGTACAGGACCCAGGCCTGAGATCTCCAAGCCTGCTTAGATCGGGAGTGGGTCTCCTACACCCAGACCCACCATTTTCCAGTAGCTTTGCAGCCACACCCACAAACTGCCCCTGGCACCTGTAATCCCATCAACAGCCAAAATCCAGAAACTATAAAACAATGCTCCTGGAAGTTGTTTTATAGAAGACCTCTTATAGCCTAGTTCTCCCTCTCAGAGAACCTTGCAAGTTACCAAGAGCATCCTGCCACACGGCAGAGCCTATCAAGATCTTTTTGGCATGTTCAGTATGCCAAACACAGCAGCAATGATGGATCTCATTCTCCTTACCATGAAAGAGCCTCCAATATCGGCACCACTGGAAAGAACGAGTAAAGACAGGCTGCTAAAATCTCAGGGCTAGAATGAATGGAGATGTTACTGGTGCCCGCTCGAATAAATTGGGATGACAGTGATAAAGTGATACATATATATGTATATATACATATACACATATATATACATAGTTGTTGTTGTTGTTTTCATTGTTGCTGTTACACCCAGCAGTACTCAAAGGTTACTCCTGGCTCTGCACTCAGATATTACTCCTGCAAGGGCTCAGGGGACCATATTGGATGCTGGAATTAAAACCTAGGTGAAATGCCCTACCTCTGTACCTTGGCTCCAGTCCTTTAAAATAGTTTTAAATTGACTCACGGGGTTGAGGAGATAGTACAGAGGCTAAGGCACTTGCTTTGCATATAGGTGATTCCCGATTGTTTTAGTTCTTCTGTATTTTGGCCACACCTGGCCAAATACAAATTACAATGCAATGCTCAGGGGTTATGCCTGGCTCTGCACTCAGGAACCAGTCCTGGCAATACTCTAAGTACCTTATGGTGTTCCAAGAAATGAACCTGGGTCAATCAAAGCACCTGACTCGATGTACTACATCTCTGACCCCTACCCCAGTTCTGAATTCTATCCCCAGAACCAACAAAAGTGATCCCTAGGTCACCAAAAGTGACCTGGGAGTAAATCCTAAGTAGCACCAGATGTGGCCCCAAAACACAAGAATTATTGACAGGAAACGTGAAAAAAAATTAAATTAAACTGATATGCACTCATGAACTTAGTTCATTAGTTTTATCTACATCATGATCATTCTTTTCATAAATAAATATATGGAGCTATAGCACTGTAGCACTGTCATTGTCATCCCACTGTTCATTGATATGCCAGAAAGGGCACCAGTATTGTTTCCATTGTGAGACTTATTACCGGTTATGGACTATCGAATATGTCAAGGGTAGGTTGCCAGGCTCGGCCGTGCGGGCAGGATACTCTCAGAAGCTTGCCGGGCTCTTAGAGAGGGACATAAGATTCAAACCCCAGTTGCCTGCACGCAAGGCAAATGTCCTACCCACTGTGCTATCACTCCAGAAATATATGGAACAATTATGGAAATCCAGAATAACTTCTCATTTTTATTATAACTTGGACTTCAAAAAAAAAAAGAAATTCCTCTTAAGAGAAATTTCATAAGAATGAAAAAGAGGACTGGAGAGATAATACATAGGGTAGGGCGCTTGCCTTGCTCGCAGCCAACTCAGGTTCAATCCCCAGGACCCTGTAGGTCCCCCAAGTCCCACAGAAGATATCCTGGAGAACTAAGCCAGGAGTAAGTCCTGAACATTGCTGAGTGTAGAAAAAAAAAGTTAGTGCTAACATTTGAAGCTTAGTGTGTATTTTTGTGCTTTAATATATCAAATAAACCTCCTGGGAGGAGAGGCTGTACACCCAGCACTCACACAGTTCACATGGCTACACTCTGAGGAAGAGGGTGTCAGCAAGAGGCAGCAGGCATGAGGAAAGACACGGTTGCTCATGAAAACCACCCTGGTGCTCTACCCAACAGGAATCCCTGTCCCACACGGCTAGTCCTGCAGCAAAAATGCTGGGGAAAAGACACAGGTGTCCTCCTTTCCTCTGTCCTGGTTTGGGTCTCTGCCTAACTGAACCTATTTCTCAGATGACAGGATCTTGGCACTCTCTCAGGATGAAGTGAGCATCAAATCTCAACAGCAAACAATAAAAATGTTGTTATTTTCATACATATTTTTGTCTTTCTCTTGGATTATGTTTAATACGCAGTATTCAAAAATTTTACTGACAATTTAAATGGAATCTTGTAATTTGTGCTACTGACTTAATAAAGCAGACATTTAAACTAATACAGGTCTGGTAGTTGGGATAGTATCATCTGGAGGACACTCTGCTGAATCAGCACCCTGAACCACAGCCCTCTCAGACATAGGACACGAGAGGCACCGGATGCACTGACCCTCACGCCTCAGAGTCTGAAATCTCAGGGAAGAAATGGAGCTCAACTCCTGAGCAAAGGGTAACATGTGGGGGATCCACAGACATACACTTAAAATTCCAAAACTGCATCAGGTAGGGTGAGTATCATAGTACATAAATAGCATATTGAATTTGTGAAACATAAGCATTTTCAATAACAAATATGTCACATAATGTGAAGGTGTCCCTCAGGGTCTTCCCTAGCCCACCTGATTGAATATTCACCCTGTTTGCTCAACCATTACATTCCAAGATGAACATAACATTGTGCTCTAAAAGTAGTGTTGTGTATCTCAGAATGAAAAAATAATTTTAATCATAAAAGGTCTTTTAAATCAGTCCTAACTCAGATAACATCACCCAATATATTAATGTTAGTGGATAAACATTAATTTGGAAAATTAATTTACTGTCAAATTTTTATATAATTACAGTGAATTCAATATTCACATACTGGTATGATGATTTCATTAGAGATTTGAAACATCCCCATTCACTTCAGTTTTCAAAAAAAGTTTTCCAAAAAAATTCCTGAATGTTGTAGACAGACAGATTCTTTCATATTTGACCACCTAACATATGTTTCTGCATAAAAGTGACTTCAGGTGTCTACCCTGGAAATATCTAGGGAACTGTAGCTTTCGAAAATGAAGTTAAAGTATGTCATCAATCCAACATTAGCAGCTGCCTTCTTATCTAAAATGGCAATGAATACCAATTTTCATTGATATTAGATGAGCTGTTAGATGAACCGGACTACTGGTCTCAACAGAATATGTCTATAATCAGAATAAGACATAGGTTATAGTTATAAATGTATGCACATTTTAAAAAGATGGCTTTTAGAGTTTCTCCATTATAAACAAAGGGTTCACATACCAATCATGAAGCATCCTAATGAACTTTTCCAGCCTATTCCTGAGGAAATGCTGCCACTTACCCATGTGAGCAAAACCCATGCAGCCTATGAACTGGGGCAGGTGCGGGTCATGTTCCTCCAACAGCAGAAGCCCACAGCACCAAGGCTAAGAGGTTAAATACTTTGGATCATTGCTTCAACCGTCGAAGGACTATTTGCTGCTCCCTCTCCATCCTCAGAGGGGCTGTTCCCAATCAGAGCTCAGGTCCCCCAGGTGATGTGCACCAATTATCTCACTGTTCTGCTGGACAAAGAAATGACTAGAGCTTAGCTCGGAAGGACAGGCACCAGCTACCATCGGGAATGCGTAGTGATCTGTCACCAATCCCCAAACAGGCATTAGTAGGTAGCTGTCGGGAGAATAAGCCATTCCAGAGCAATTCTGCAATTGAAAATCACAAATTTCCACTCCCACGTGGAAACACAAGGGAGTGACTGCTCGTGTGCCCACCAGGGAGAAGGGGGAATTCTGACCAGGTAAAACCATCCACTTGCCCTTATGCATTCAGAGAACGGTTTCAGAACAAACACAAAACCTTCCTCGAGACAAAAAAAGGCAATAACAGAGCTGAATATCTTTACAGGGAGGGAGCACAGGAGCCCCCAGAGGAAATGGTGGCTCTAACCTCAAAATACAGCGGCTGAACTGACAGGCAGGAGGCTAAGTTGGGAGAAGCTGGAACTGAAAACGCTGGTGCTGGGAGATGGTGGGTGCTGGGCTTGAAGGGAACAACCTTCCAACGGAACCAGGGACCAGGACCCCTGGCTGTCTGCACACATGCTAGATCCTCTCCTGGCCCCCAGTGGGGAGAGGGGACCACTGAGAGAACTCAGCTTCTCTCCACAAAGGCCCGCTCCATGGGGATGGTGTTTACCGGAGATCACATGTGCCAACCTAAAGGGCTTCTTCAAAAATCAAGGATTTCTTATGAGCAATCCTGGAAACCTAAAGGGAACCCCATGATATGTTCAAAGTGGTGCCAAACCGGGCTGGAGCGATAGCACAGCAGGTGGGGCATTTGCCTTGCACGTGGCCGACCTGGGTTCAAATCCCAGCATCCCATATGGTCCCCTGAGCACCGCCAGGAGTAATTCCTGAGTGCAGAGCCAGGAGTAACCCACTGTGCATCACCAGGTGTGACCCAAAAAGCAAAAATAAATAAATAAATACATAAATAAAAATTTAAAAAATTTTAAAAAAACAAAATGGTGCCAAACCACTTTAGTTAAGAACACCCATACTGGAATATTTAGCAAGATTACAACTCAAAACTGGAAGTGTGTATCATAAAAGCAAAACCTACAACTCCATAACTAAGACACAGATATTCCAAGAAATATTAAAAGGATTACTCAACTCTGATGATAACAGATACAAAAAGTAATCCTGAAAACAAAAATTAAAATCCCCAGAGATAGACTTATGTAGGAAAGGCAGGGAATCTATCTCTTATAAATGAAGCATAAAATGAAGCATAAAGTATGAAAAGCATCACACAGATATAATCTGAAACTGCATTGATTAACTAAAAAATAAATTAAAATGTATATAATGGGTTACCTTTTCTAGATCTACCGAAATAGAGGATTTTAGTAATATGAATTTTTTGAATGAACTAAAATTTTATAGTTCTCAACAAAAGCAACTGTTGTACATACTGAATGTTATACATGAACCACATGTCAACCAAAAAGGAAAATCTTACACGTAAAATATGTGCAATTTTCATAAATATGAAACTAACAAAAATCAGGGCCAGAGACATAGCACAGTGGGTTCGGTGCTTCCCTGGATGCTGCTGACTCAGATTCAATCCCTGGCAAGAGGAACCACTGAGCACCACCGGGTAGATGTAGCCCACACTCACAAAATAAAGCTAACATTCTGTTAAAGAATGGAGCAGGAGAAAAAATAAAAATTTACACAGAAAAACTTCAAAGACAGAAAACAGCTGCATACAAATAAAGGCCAGTCAGAAACCACTGGAAGGACAAAATGGTACATTTGTTAATGAAAAGACATGATGTGGTGGCACAGAGTAGCAGAGAAGATTCATCTATTGCTTCCTTTCAGGTGTGTGGACATATGGATTAAAAGGAAGGGGGGAACAAGAAAAGTGGAAAAAGCAGCCCACCTATCCATGGGCATTAGGAAAGACAGATGTTGGAATGAGACACAGAGCCAGTGAAAGAGAGATCAGTGGTAAGAGGCCAAACTGAACACTATAATGTGACCAGCTGACATGCAACCCTCGTGGGAGCACAAGCCATACCCAAAAATATACTCCGTGATTCAATTTTTAAAAAAAGGAAATTTGGAAAAAATTTAAAAATAAAGGAAATTTGGAATAAAAGTAGTTTGTATCTCCAAATATATGTATATATATATTATACATATATACTCAAATCGTAATAAAAGATTTAAACCAGATCCCAAAAGCAGAGATGGGTTGTCAGCTACTTGACCTATGTCTCAACATTCAATTCATTGAAGTGACTCTCAGTACAAAGAAAACCAAAAATGTATGAAATTTTTAGTTTAGTGATATTTACTTTAGTTTAGTTCAAACTGATAAAAGAGTAGATGACCTAATGAAAACTATTATAAGACTTGAAAATCGCATATTTTTATGAATATATACAAAACTTCATCATTATCATCATCCCATTGATCGTCAAATTTCTTGAGCAGTCTCACTAACGTCTCCATTCGTCCTAGTTCTGAGATTTCAGAAGCCTCTCTCTACTTGTCCTTCCCAACAATGTCGCATTAGAGGCTCTTTCAGGGTCAGGGGAAAGAGATCCAGCATTGTTACTGGTTTTGGCATATGAATACACCGTGGGAAATTTGTGAGGCTTTCCCATGTGGGCAGGAAACTATTAGTAGCTAGCCAGGTTCTCCCACAGAGAGAACTAGGCTACAAGATGTCCCTCGGCTGCTTCCAGGAGCTTGGTTTTAAGTCTCTGGGTTTGGGCCGTTGGTGGAATTACACGGTGCCGGGGGCAGTCCCTGGGTGTGACCACCTAGCTACTGGAAAGTGGGAAATCTGGGCAGAAGGGACCCAGTCCCGATCTGAGCAGGCTTGGAGATCTCAGCCCCGGGTCCCAAATACCTGGGTTCCTCTGCCGGTACCTTCATGCATGAGGTTTGTCCAAACGTGTGGAGAGGGGCCTTATGTGCATGGCTGTGGCTAGGCTCCAAGGTCTTTGGACGGGGGAGAACTGCTTGGAGTGTGCAGGGAAGTTGGAGCAGACCCCCTCCAAGGGGCAACGGGGAAGACAGCCAGGCACTCAGGCAAGAGACTCTCTACAAAACTTATCAAAACATATTGCAAACGTAAAATAGGGAAATGGCCTAAAAAATTTCTCAAACAGACACAAAATATATGTGTGATTGTGTATATTCATACGTAACATCACTAAACATCACTAATCATCAGAGTGTAAAATCATACCTCTGATAATCCCTATTACCAAAAATTCACACAAGTATAATTCAAGCTTAACTAATAAAACATAAAAATATGTCTAGATTTCATTTACAAAAAATATAGAAAACAGATTAACTAACAAAGTAAACAAAATTCAAAGACACTGAAAATGAAAGGTAGTTGTAGTTGTGAGCAGAGAGAGAAATTGAGAATTGGGGAGAGGGGTGAAAAGGGTACATTCTATTATTAATTTCAGAAGGGGATTACTATCAATTATTCCTCAATATCAACAAGTATGACACTGTACAAATACAAATGATATTTATTACTTTAAAAACTAGATAATAAAAATTATTTTTATTAAACTTAATAAACTTTCCTTAAACTTAATTTATAAGAGTCACTCAGAATACATCTAAATTCCAAAGAACAAAATTGAACTAGGGCAATTGTGCAGACACACAAGAACATTTTCCTTCTGAAGATCTAAATATTCTTAAAACTTAAAGATGATATTTGCAACAATAAAGACATATGTAAGAAATTAGTCAGTTTACCATTTACTACCATTAGTCACAAAGGTTACAGGATTAATATTGTGTTCTAAAAATAAGCATCGATTGCTAAGAGATTTTTGAACATATTTATTATATTTCTGAAAATTTGTGGTATCTGAAATACATGACTATGTCAGGATATATACACGTTAAATTTCATTAGAAAACAAAGGACAGTTCCCTTGGTTGATATTATAAACTGAAACACTCCAGAGTCCTCATTTTCCAAGAACTTTCCGGAAGGCTCTAGCAACATCCTTGTTCCGCAGGCTGTAGATGAGAGGATTGAGCATGGGCGTTATAATGGTGTAAAAGATAGAGACCAATTCCTCCTGCTCAGGGGTGTGGTAGGACTTTGGCACAATGTACTTGATGATGGCAGCACCATAGAAGAGGGACACCACAATCACGTGAGAAGAGCACGTAGTCAAGGCTTTCCTGAGTCCCTGCCTTGACCCCATGCCCAGTACAGTGGACAGTATGCTGCCATAGGAGCCCAGAATAGCTGAAAAAGGAAGAAGGATAAAAACCACCCCACTCACAAAAACACCCTTTTCATACTGGGAGGTGTCCACACAGACCACTTTCAGGAGAGCTGGGATCTCACAAAAGAAATGATGGATTTCCCGGGAGCCACAGTAAGGGAGATTCAGAGTGTAGATCACATGGATCATAGCATTGAACAGGGCCCCCAGCCAGGTCACAAGTACCAGCAACACGCAGACCCTTGGGCGCATGAGGATGGGATAGCGCAGTGGCTGGCAGATGGCGACATATCGGTCATAGGACATCACAGCCAGCAACAGGAATTCTGATCCCCCCAGAGTGGTGAATAGGGACATCTGAAAGCTGCACCCTATGAAGGAGATGCGGCGATCCCCAGAGAGAAAGACCAGGACCATCTTGGGGACAAAAGTGCAGATATACAAGAGATCCATGAGGGAGAGCTGGCTGAGCAGGAAGTACATGGGGTTGTGGAGAAGAGGGTCAGCCCAGATGAGGAGGAGGATTGTGGAGTTGCCAAGCAGGGCGACCAGAAGGTCCACCAAGGTGAGCGCCAAGAGTACCCAGGGAACTGGGGTTCCGTGAAACAGATCCAGGAGAATGAAATCACTCCCTGAAGTCTGGTTGCTCTGCCATGCCATCCTCTTCAGCCTACCTGTGACTTGGAGACAGTTGCAAAAGCAAGAGGCACAGTCTCTGTATCATTGTACCAGATAAAATCAGAAAGCAATCTCATTTTTGTTACTTCAATCACCACATACTTTTAAACCTCAAATAAAGGCTTCTAGAAATATTTTTCTAATATATGTACAACAAGTTACACTTATGCCCATAGGATCCAAATCTAAACTCAAAACCATAAATGTTAATGCTATCAAACGTATAACCTAATTACAAAAATTCATATATATATGAACATATGTATACATATATGAATGTCTTGCCCCCGCACCTAGCTGTCTTCACGGGGGACCCTCGGAGAGGGAGGGTTGAGTTTCCCTCTTGCCCTGAGCAGAACCCCACCAGCCAAAGACCTCCGGGACTCAGCCACAGCCACACTCAAGGCCTCTCTCCACACGTTCAGAGAAACCAGCAGAGGAACCCAGGTGTACAGGACCCAGGCTGAGATCTCCAAGCCTGCTCAGATTGGGAGTGGGTCTCCTACACCCAGACCCCCCATTTTCCAGTAGCTTTACAGCCACACCCAGGAACTGCCCCGGTGCATGTAATCCCATCAACAGCCAAAACCCAGACTATAAAACAATGCTCCCAGAAGTTGTTTTATAGAAGACCTCTTATAGCCTAGTTCTCCCTCTCAGAGAACCTTGCTAGGTACCAAGAGCATCCTGCCACATGGCAGAGCCTAGCAAGATCTTTGTGGTATATTCAATATGCCAAACACAGCAGCAATGATGGATCTCATTCTCCTTACCATGAAAGAGCCTCCAATATCGGCACCGCTGGAAAGAATGAGTAAAGAGAGGCTGCTAAAATCTCAGGGCTAGCTGGGGGGCTGGAGCGATAGCACAGCGGGTAGGGTATTTGCCTTGCTTGCGGCCGACTAGGGTTTGATTCCCAGCATCCCATATGGTACCCAGAGCATCGCCAGGAGTAATTCCTGAGTGCAGAGCCAGGAGTAACCCCTGTGCATCGCCAGGTGTGACACAAAAAGAAAAAAAAATCTCAGGGCTAGAACAAATGGAGACGTTACTGGTGCCAGCTCGAGAAAATTGGGATGACAGTTATACAGTGATAAAGTGATACATATATACATATCCGTATATATGTATATATATACAACAACTATGTATGTATATACACACACACATATGTATATATACATAGTTGTAGTTGTTCTTGTTGCTTTTACAACCAGCAGTACTCAAAGTTTACTCCTGGCTCTGCACTCAGAAATTACTTCTGCAAGTGCTCAGGGGACCATATTGGATGCTGAGAATCAAACCTAAGTGAAATGCCCTACCTGCTGTACCTTAGCTCCAGTCCTTTAAAATAGTTTTAAATTGACTCAAGGGGCTGAGGAGATAGTACAGAGGCTAAGGCACTTGCTTTGCATATAGGTGATTCCTGATTGTTTCAGTTCTTCTGTATTTTAGCCACACCTGGCCAAATACAAAATACAATGCAATGCTCAGGGGTTATGTCTGGCTCTGCACTCAGGAACCAGTCCTGTCAATGCTCCAAGTGCCTTATGGTGTTCCAAGAAATGAACCTGGGTCAGTCAAAGTACTTTACCCGATGTACTACCTCTCTGCTGCCTGACCCCAGTTCTGAGTTCTATCCCCAGCACCACCAAAAGTGATCCCTAGGTCACCAAAAGTGACCTGGAAGTAAGTCCTAAATAGGACCAGATGTGGCCCAAAAACACAAGAATTACTGACAGGAAACATGAAAAAAATTAAATTAAACTGATATGCACTCATGAACTAGGTTCATTAATTTTATCTACATCATGATCATCCTTTTCATAAATAAATATAAGGAACTATAGCACTGTAGCACTGTCATTGTCATACCATTGTTCATTGATTTGCTCAAGCTGGCACCAGTAACATTTCCATTGTGAGACTTATTACTGTTTTTGGCATATCAAATACACCACGGATAGTTTGTCAGGCTCTATCCTGCGGGCAGGATACTCTCAGTAGCTTGCCTGGCTCTCCGAGAGGGATGGAGGTATCGAACCCAGGTCAGCTGCGTGCAAGCCCTACCCACTGTGCTATCATTCCAGAAATATATGGAACAATTATGGAAATCCAGAATAACTTCTCATTTTTATTATAACTTGGACTTCAAAACAAGGAAATTCATCTTAAGAGAAATTTCATAAGAATGAAAAAGAGGACTGGAGAGATAATACATAGGGTAGGGCGCTTGCTTGCTCGCAGCCAACCCAGTACCCCGTATGGTCCCCCAAGTCCCACAGAAGAGATCCTGGGCAACCAAGCCAGGAGTAAGTCCTGAACATTGCTGAGTATAGGGGGAAAAAAGTCAGTGCTAACATTTGAAGCTTAGTGTGTATTTCTGTTATTTAATATATTAAAAACCTCCTGGGAGGAGAGGCTGTACGCCCAGCTATTCACACAGTTCACATGGCTACACTCTGAGGAAGAGGGTGTCAGCGAGAGGCAGCAGGCATGAGGACAGACACGGGTGTTCATGGATACCACCCTGATGCTCTACCCAACAGGAATCCCTGTCCCACACGGCTAGTCCTGCAGCAAAAATGCTGGGGAACAGACACAGGTGTCCTCCTTTCCTCTGTCCTGGCCTGGGTCTCTGCCCAACTGAACCTATTTCTCAGATGACAGGCTCTTGGCACTCTCTCAGGATAAAGTGAGCATCAAATCTCAACAGCAAACAATAAAAATGTTGTTATTTTCATACATATTTTTGTCTTTCTCTTGGATTATGTTTAATACGCAGTATTCAAAAATTTTACTGACAATTTAAATGGAATCTTGGAATTTGTGCTACTGACTTAATAAAGCAGACATTTAAACTAATACAGGTCTGGTAGTTGGGATAGTATCATCTGGAAGACACTCTGCTGAATCAGCACCCTGAACCACAGCCCTCTCAGACACAGGACACGAGAGGCCCAGGCTGCACTGACCCTCATGCCTCAGAGTCTGAAATCTCAGGGAAGAAATGGAGCTCAACTCCTGAGCAAAGGGTAAAATGTGGGGGATCCACAGACATACACTTAAAATTCCAAAACTGCATCAGGTAGGTTGATTATCATAGTACATAAATAGCATATTGAATTCTTGAAACATAAGCATTTTCAATAACAAATATGTCACATAATGTGAAGGTGTCTCTCAGGGTCTTCCCTAGCCCACCTGATTGAATATTCATCTGGTTTGCTCAACCATTATATTTCAAGGTTAACATAACATTGTGCTCTAAAATTAGTGTTGTGTCACCTAATCAGAGAGAGAGAACGAAAGCGAATACCCTGCCATAGTGGCAGTGTGGGGTGGGGGGAGATGGGACTGGGGAGGGTGGGAGGGGACGCTGGGTTTACTGGTGGTGTAGAATGGGCACTGGTGAAGGGATGGGTTCTTGAACTTTGTATGGGGGAAACATGAGCACAAAAATGTATAAATCTGTAACTGTACCCTCATGGTGATTCACTAATTAAAAATAAAAAAAAATAATTAAATAACATTTATTTCAGTTTGCATGTATTTATTTACTTATTTATTTGGGAGGGCCACATCTGGTAGTGCTTGGGCCCATTCCTGATTCTGTGTCTGTGGATTACTCTAGTTATGCTTTTTTAGTTTTGCTTTCATTAAGAATATACTAATTTAAAAAAAATTTTTAAAAGACATGAAGCAAAAAAATAAAATAAAATAAAAGTAGTGTTGTATATCTCAGAATGAAAAAATAATTTTAATCATAAAAGGTCTTTTAAATCAGTCGTAACTCAGATAACATCACCCAATATATTAATTGTTAGTGGATAAACATTAATTTGGAAAAATAATTTCCTTTCAAATTTCTATATAATTATAGTGAATTCAATATTCACATACTAGTATGATGACTTCATTAGAGATTTTAAACATCCCCATTCACTTCAGTTTTCAAAAAAATTTTTCCAGAAAAATCTTGAATGTTGTAGATAGACAGATTCTTTCATATTTGACCACCTAACATATGTTTCTGCATAAAAGTGACTTCTGCATAAAAGTGACTTCAGGTGTCTACCCTGGAAATTTCTAGGGAACTGTAGCTTTCGAAAATGAAGTTAAAGTATGTCATCAATCCAACATTAGCAGCTGCCTTCTTATCGAAAATGGCAATGAATACCAATTTTCATTGATATTAGATGAGCTTTTAGATGAACTGGATTACTGATCTCAACAGAATATGTCTATAATCAGAATAAGAACATAAGTTATATGTTATAAATGTATGCACATTATAAAGAGATGGCTTTTAGAGGTTCTCCATTATAAACAAAAGGTTCAAGTACCAATCATGAAGCATCCTAATGAACTTTTCCAGCCTATTCCTGAGGAAATGCTGCCACTTACCCATGTGAGCAAAACCCATGCAGCCTATGAACTGGGGCAGGTGGGGGTCATGTTCCTCCAACAGCAGAAGCCCACAGGCACCAAGGCTAAGAGGTTAAATACTTTAGATCATTGCTTCAACCTTCGAAGGACTATTTGCTGCTCCTTCTCCATCCTCAGAGGGGCTGTTCCCAATCAGATCGCAGGTCCCCCAGGTGATGTACACCAATTATCTCACTGTTCTGCTGGACAAAGAAATGACTAGAGCTTAGCTCGGGAGGACAGGCACCAGCTACCATCGGGAACATATGGCAATGTCACCAACAGTGTGACCACATGTCAATCTTCAAGAGTATATAGTTTTAAAAATACTATAAAGAACACATGGTAGTCTGTCACCAACAGTGTGACCAAGTGTCAGTTTTTATGGACATATTAATAGCTAGTATTTTGGAGGGGGGTTAAATGAGATTTAAAGTCCTGTCTATTTTATGCTCCCATAGGGAAAAATCTCAGAAATGTTCACTCCTGTGGTTTTTGCATGGAAAATGCTGACCAAAATGAAATTCATTCACTTTTCTTTAAACGTTCAGAGAGCTGTGGTCTCATGACAAAAACGTGTATCCTATTTTGAGTAATGAGTAAATCTAGATCAAAGCTAAAGTAGGCTGACATGGAGCAGTTTCTGGAGCCAGAAATTGGGATAATCACTGATTTTCAAAACTGGCTACTGGCTACCTGTGGAGGGTAAGGCTGAAAAGCTGGAGGCTGAATTTGGATCAGCCAGAAGTGCAAACCCCTGGACATCACTGGTTGAACAGAAGGTGCTGGGTGGCCAAAGCAAACACCTTTCACTGGCGCAGGGAGATGGACCCTCACCAGGTCTGCCCAGATGTGAGACCCTCCCTGATCTGGCAGGGAAAGGGAAGCACTATGTGGCAGCCAGAATTCCCCTCGATGGAATTTCACACACTTTGGTCTTCCAGGCCCAAGATGGCTCTTCACAATGCTCTTAGTCTTCCTATTCTTAAATAAGTAAGCCAGAGTTAGAGAACACCCCTTTATCCAGAGGGTTCATGCTCTGATAAAGTCTGTCCCCCTAAGGAGCTGGCCTTATTGAGAACTGTCATTCCCAAACCACATAATGCACACGAGACATTTCAAGTAAAGTAAGTCTGACAGAAAAATGAAATCCTGAACAATTCTATATGTGGAATCTAAGATAAACTCAAATAGGCGTTTTAAAAAGGTGGTGTGGACTTAACACCCAAAGGGAGAGAGAGAACAATAAGGAATTCCCTGTCTGGGAGGGGCGGGGAGGGACCCTGGGGCCATCGGTGGAGGAGAATGGGCACTGGTGGAGGGACGGGTGTTCGAGTATTGTATAACTGTAACATAGGCATGAAACTCTGTAACTGCACCCTCACAGTGACTCGTTAATAATAATTTAATAAATAAATAAACAAATAAAATAAAATAAAAAGGTGGGGTGTAGTTGGGTAAACAGGTTATTGAGGTCAAAATGCTCAAAAGATAAATCTTTTGACTAAACTAAAGATAAAGTGGTGTGCAGCAAGATGGCTAGGTTAGCATACTGTACTGACTACTTAAATGCTGCCAAGTGTAAGAGTAGATCTTAAAAACTCACTTAAGGTAAAAATTGTAACTGTATAGTGATCGATAATAACTAAACCAATGTGGTCATTGAAATATACACCTTATTAAATAATGCTGTAGGACAGTGTTATATTTCTTAAGTTTGGGTGGGAATGTGTACAATATATATAAATTTTTTGGTTTGGGCCAGTGGTACTCAGGGATCACTCTTGGCAGGACTCAGGGGACCATATGGGGTGCCAGGGATCAAGTCCAGGTCAGCCACATCCAAGCAAGTACCTTACCCACAATACTATCTCTCCCATCCATGTACATAAATATTTTTAAACTAAAGAACCTATACTAATATAAAAACTTAAGTGCATACTTTATAGTGAAAACAGCTAGTCTATGAAGGACCTATTCTGTCTCATCCATTTTATGACAACCTGGCTGCTATTATATCATCCACTCACATAATTCTGTATACTCCTAATGAGATAACTTTCATAGACCTCCAAAATGTCAGGTGGGATCAACTTCTACCAGGATCCCTCAAAGCAGATAAATCAGTAAACCCTTGTAGATGCCTGCAGGAGTTCATTTCCCAAAACCAAATGGCCAGTTAGATCTCTGGAAAATCACTGTCCAAATGTCCAAATGGTCATTTAGACCTATGAAAAATCACTGTCCAAGATGACAAAGAATTTTCCTATACAGCCTTGCACATCTTTGGGGTAGGTTCTCTGCAGAGGTTCTCAAACAAAGAGTAAACACTGAGCCTGGCAAAGAACGAGTCATTCCCACAGGAAAAGTTGAGGGTAAGGTGGGAATATTATGCACAGACACCACAGTTAGCCCAGAAGCCACTCGGTCCCTGCTACATGAGCTCTCCTTACCAGGGGTGCTTACCCAGACATTCTCACTAAGGAAAAGCATGGTTAACACATAAACACTGCATGTTAGACACCGCGCCTGGGACTGCCATGCTGCCATCAACTTACCCGTGTAATTCAACTGGTCTTGCCTACTTTCCACAGGCTCTCTCCTCAGTGATTTCATTCTCAGAACTGATGCTTCAGCAAGGGGGTGAAAGAGAAACCGTGAAGGTACACACAGGTCTCATGTGCAAACACCTTATTTACATGTTTTCAAAACAAAATAAATGAAAAGTAACTGAGTATTCCTTAATAGAGCTGAGTGAGGCCAGAAAACACAAAGGGAATGAAACCTTGGAAATTCAAAGTAAAATGTATGAAATGCAAACCAACTTTAAAAATTTGAAGACTGGGACTGGACTATTGCAAGTAGTACAGAGGGAGGAAAAAAGGGGACAAATATACAGCTAGCAATGTGTTCACTGCCAGAATTTCATATAAGGAGATAGTAAGTTCGTTTCTATTTTTAACAGAGTTAGAACCAGAATCCTGACATCATTTCTCAGTGAGGAAAGAAGTGAGAGTATGAAAACCATGACTATCTGGCCTCAGAACCAATGTCCTCCATACCACCAAGTTCCTAGAGGATGGGACAGAGGGGTAAATCAGCACAAAGTATTGATTTCAGTATCCTGAGTCCATCAGCATGCAGGTCAACTAACAATTTTTAATGAATAGCCACATTTATTGAATTTTTTAAAAACACACCTATTGAATCATATAAATCCAGCTTTCCATCTAATTATGAGATTTTATATATTTCACACAGTTTCTGGGTATTAGCCACTTTTAACTCAAGCTTTCTTCATGTCCTCTCTGGGAATTGCTGTGTGGCCATAAATACACCTAATATTAACAGTGTGGCCACAGGATTGTGTCTCATTATTCAGTGCAAGTTAGACTACATATGTCTGTTTCTGTCATGTTGATCATTCAGTTTACAATCTTGAAAGAATTACATGTCACTGGGAAAATGTCCATCATCTATATAACCAAGGCTGTCATATTACCCGTGATGAAATTAAAATATGCCAGGAAGAATATTTCACTTGTAAAATTTTATCAACAAATATAAAACTCATCAAATCCATGAATTTTGTGATATTTATTAAGAACTAAACATATGTCATCAGATTCAACATCTGCGGAAAGAATTTGGAGATCTCTCAAAAAATAAGAATAAAATTCCCATATGACCCAGCAACACTATTTCTTGGTATCTACCCCCAAAACACACAAAAAATATTCAAAAGGACATATGCACACCTATGGTCATAACAAAAGCACTTAATACAAGAACCAAGATATGAAAACAACACAATGCCCAACTATAGACAAATGAATCAAGAAGTTGTGGTATATATACACAATGGAATACTATATGGCTCTAAGAAAGGACAAAGTAATTTAATTTGCAACAACATGGATGAAATTAGAAGTTATCACGCTGAGCAACATTGGTCAGAAGGAAAGAGATACAGAATTATCTCTCTCATATTGGGGCTTCTGAGATAGAAGGAGACAGGGACATAGGGAAAGGGAGCAACAAGGGGCCAAAATTAGCACTACAGAAGAATTAATTTACCAAACTTAATTTCTGGAAGGGAGGTTTGAGAGGGAGGAGACTTTCAGATCTTGGAGGAGGGAGATGTGTACACTGGTGATAAGTATGGTGCTGGAATTACATACATGAGAAACTGTCTTAGCAGGATTGTAAATCACTGGTTTTTCTTTAAAGAATTGAACACATCCTAAAATTTTTTTCTACAATAGATCCACTCATTTTATTATTACATGAATTATCTGATGTATAATGAATTATGACTTCTGGATGAAGGCTTTTCCACACAATACATTGAAAAGGATGCTCCCAGTATGAATTCTCTGATGTACAACCAGCTCCGACCTCTGAGAAAAGACCTTCCCAAGTTCAGAATATTCGGAACATTTCATCCTGTGTGAATTATCTGACACAAAATGAGATTCAACTGCTGTCAAAAAGCATTTCAACATTCCTTAAATTTATAGGGGTTTTCCCCAGTATATACTCTCTGATCCCGTGAACTGTAACTGATTGGAGATCTCCCCATTCATAAGGCTTTTTCCTACTATGAATTATGCAATGTACAATGAGCTATGACTTTCTGATGAAGTCTTTCATGAGTTGGGCACATTTATAGGGCTTCTTCCTGGTATGAACTCTATATTTAATGAGGTGGGACTTCTAACAGAAGATTTCCCACATAAAGTACTCTCATTGTGCTTCTCTCCATGTGAGCTCTATGATGTATAATCAGCTGAGACTTCTGACTGTATTCATAAGGTTTTCACCAATATGCATTCTCTGATGTTTAATAAGAAGAGACTTCTGGGAGAAGGGTTTCCATAGTCACTACATTTTTTAAGGTTTTACCCCATCATGAACTCTTTGGGATGATTTTTGAAAGGAAGCTTTTGTAGATCCATAAGGTTTCTCTCCAGTGTGATGTCTCTGTTGTACAATGCACTGTGACTTCTCACTGAAGGCTTTCCCCCATCCACTACAAACATAAGGTTTCTCTCTAGCATAATGAACAATATACTGGGTGTAATAAACAATGCCTTTGTGAGAAATTACTTTCCATATTCAATACACAGTCATCCCCCAGATTCAATAGTCACCTAATGAATATGAGATTATTTATTGCTGATCACATTTCCACAGGTTACTTTCACAGTGTTTTGCTCCTATATGAAATTTTTCATGTTTCACACAAGGAAGAACTATAGCTCCATAATCAGCGTTTTCACTTGCATAACATTCATTAGAAGTAAACTGTGGCAAGCAACCAGACTAGTCTCAGAAAAAAAAGCACCCAGTAAATCCACCACTCAGTGTATTTTTGAGCCAGATGATTCTATAAAGATAAGTTGCAGGAGAGAGATGCACCCACTCAGCCAAAAACAACTAGAGCCCCAGAATCAATGGTGAAAATTTTAAGTTAATATAAAAGAAAAAAACAGTAGTTTTCCAATGAAGGAAAATCAAAATATCACAAATCATTGATTGGACCAAAAGAAATGGAATGTTAAAGACCTTTACACTGCACAATTCTAACTTTTTAAATTTTTTTATTTGGGGCCACAGCCAGCTAAGTTCAGGGCTTCTTCCTGAACCACCCTCAGTGACCACTGCTGCCAGGAATTGAACCAGAGTTGGCTGCTTGCAAAGCAAGAGCCTTATCCACTGTACTATCTCTCCAGCCCCACTCTTTATGTAATTTTTAAGTGCCTGTAGCAAGTGGATATCATTAAGACCATAAATAAAATAGTAAAATAAATTTACAAATTAAAAATTACAGGGGAAAATATGGCATTGTGTCAGGAAAAGCAAACACTGAGATCATGGCAAAGGCTTTGGAGAATCAGAGATCCTGCTCCCCTAAGACTTTTCACTGAGCCTAACTACTGACTTTATCTTTGTTATCTGTATCAAGGGAAGCCTTTAGTTCCCTAGAGAATAATGCTTACAGAGATGTCTCCATTGCTACAAAACCTGTCCTCTAAAACAAATATTTTAAGACAGAACCACAATAATTCTACTGATAAATGTATACAGGAATATAGATTATAGATCACCAAGAAGACCAAAAATAATAATTCTTTTAATCCTAATCACAGCAAATACTTTCTTTCATTGAAAAATCTAATATTTCTTTTTTATTTTTTTCTTTTTGGGTCACACACGGCAATGCACAGGGGTTACTCCTGGCTCATACACTCAGGAACTACTCCTGGCAGTGCTCGGGGGGACCATATGGGATGCTGGGAATTGAACTCGGATTGGCCATGTGCAAGGCAAATGCCCTACCCACTGTACTATTGATCCAGCCCTGATATTTCTTTTTAAAGAATGCAAATTATATATGTGATGTGCTCTCTTTCCACTGTGGTTGCTAGAAATCACCAATACATTTATTCTTTCATCTATATCCTGATATAAAATAAGTACAAGTATTAGTAAATATAACTTTATATCTTACATGTAATGTACATACATATGAACCACAGTTTAGCAGTGATTTGTGTGGTTTTAAATCACATAACCTGATTATCACACTGCAACTATTTTCTAATTTCTTTTTTTCTGTTCTCACAGAAAAGCACAGTGGGTAGGGTGTTTGCCTTGCATGCGACTGACCCAGGTTCGAGTCCTCCATCCCTCTCGGGGAGCCCGGCAAGCTACCGAGAGTATCCCACCTGCACGACAGAGCCTAGCAAGCTACTCGTGGCATATTCGATATGCCAAAAATAGTAACAAGTCTCACAAACAAGTCTCACAATGGAGACATTACTGGTGCCTGCTCAAGCAAATCGATGAGCAATGGGATGACAGTGACAGTGACAGTGACTAAATGGGTTATTGTTAAGTTTTAGAAGCTTCACTAGCAAATTAGCAGAGACCAAGGAGAGTGTTTTAGAAGTAAGCCCTGAGCACCACTAACTGTGGCTCAAACCCCCAAGAAAGGCACCAGTGAGAAGTAGAAACCACTGAAAAATGAGATCTACCACAAAGTAAAATGATATTTACCTAGTAAACTCTTCTTAATCCCAGGATGGATGGCACAGACAGGGCTGAAGTCATTCACAGAAAGTGGGTCCTCTCATTATAGATTGTTTCATGTGGCTGTGTCAAAATAAACATGGGAGGAAGCAGTCAAACAGTCATGCTTGCACTGGACAACCATCACTACAAGAAGTATGCAGTCTAATAAAGTTCTGTTGAACATAAAAATTTCAATAAACTTGTAAGAGGCAGGACTGAAATCACATCTTACATGAGCAATGAGAAAAGCAACTCCAGGCACATGATTAAATAAACAGACACAGAGAAAGTATTTGATAAGCTCCAATACCCACTCATTATAAAAGCTCTCAACAAAATGGAGCTAGAAGGAACTCTCCTCAACCTAGTTAAAACTATTCACCACAACCCCAAAAAAATACCTCATGGTGGAGAACCAAGTCATTCTTCTAAGATCAGGCACAAGATGAGAATGTCCACCCACACCACTATTTTTCAACATAGTATTGAAAGTCTTTGCCACATTAATTAGGGGAAAAGGACATACTAAAGGAGTCCAGGCTGGAAAAGATGACATGAAATACTACTTACAGATGATGTAACAGAAATTAGAAACAGGAAATAGAAATTAGAAAACCCTACAGTCAACAAAAGAAAAATCAAAGAAACAATAAGCCTGTATAGTAAGGTTATAGGCTACAAAATAAACCACAGAAACGCATGGTATTTTAATATGCAACAATGAAGGAAAAAGTTTTTAGATCCAGTTCACAATTGCGTGCAAAAAAATTAAAATACCTGTGAATCAATTTTTAAAAGGAGGTGAGAGTCTTACACAAAGAAAACTACAGATCATTGCTAAAAGAAATAGAAAAAGATATAAGGAAGTGGAAATGCATGCCCTGCCCATGCCTTGGAAGAATTAACACTGTTAAAATGACAAGCCTACCCAAAGCACTATAGAGTTTCAATATGTTCCCCATTAAGTGACATTTTTAAAGACATGAACCAAACGTTCTTAAAATTTATGTGGAATAATAAAACTCCCCAAACAGCCAAAGCAATCCTGGAATAAAAAGAAGATAGCGCTAGATATCCAAACCACAGAGTCAGCAACGCTGAAATCACCCCCAGAATGTAACAACCGAACTTAAAATGAAGGGTGCCTGTCAAAACGGGCAGCAGGCTCCATGGGAGTCAGGGAGGGGGGCTGGGCGGGGGGCGGGGAGGGGGCTGGGTGGAGGACAGGGAGGGGGCCGGCAGGGGCGGGAGGTGGAGAAAGCCCGGAGGGCCCTTGACACTGCTGGTGAGGTCATGAGGACAGTGCCCGTGTATCAAGCTCAGCTATGAATAAATTTATAAATAAAATAAGAATTTAACGAAGATGGGCATCTTTTCTCTCCCTCCCCCCACTATAAAACTGCAGTAGCCAGGTCAGAACTGAGAGGCCTGAGGGCGCCTGGCACTGGGCGCCGGGCACGAAGGACCAGCGCACAGCAGTGGGCAGGGGGCAGAGGCGCGCGGGGAGTGGGCAGGGGGCAGAGGCGCGCGGGGAGTGGGCAGGGGGCAGCGGCGCGCGGGGAGTGGGCAGGGAGCAGAGGTGCGCGGGGAGTGGGCAGGGGGCGGCGGCGCGCGGGGAGTGGGCAGGGAACAGAGGCGCGCGGGCAGTGGGCAGGGGGCGGCGGCGCGCGGGGAGTGGGCAGGGGGCGGCGGCGCGCGGGCAGTGGGCAGGGGGCGGCGGCGCGCGGGCAGTGGGCAGGGGGCGGCGGCGCGCGGGGAGTGGGCAGGGAGCGGCGGCGCGCGGGCAGTGGGCAGGGGGCGGCGGCGCGCGGGCAGTGGGCAGGGGGCGGCGGCGCGCGGGCAGTGGGCAGGGGGCGGCGGCGCGCGGGGAGTGGGCAGGGGGCGGCGGCGCGCGGGGAGTGGGCAGGGGGCAGCGGCGCGCGGGCAGTGGGCAGGGGCAGCCCGCGGCCGCCCCGTCAGAGCCCGCCGAAGGCCCGCGCGACCAGGGGTGGGGGGGGCGCCCGCCGCGAGTGACCGCGAAGGCAGTCAGGAAAGGGGTGGCCAGGCCCGGGGCCCGGTCAGGGGCCGCGCGGACAGGGGCGCCTGGGCCAGTCACGGCGCCTCAGGCCTGCACAGCGTAGCCGCGGCCCCACGAGTCCCACGTCCTGGGACCAGGGAGGTCACAGCCAGCGTGGACACACGTGTCTATTAATATTAGGTTTTTGGGTAAAATTCTTTTTTCTGCTTCGCTGAGGATTGAAATCAGAGCCTCACACTTGTGAAGAACGTGCCTCATTGACTTTTTCATTCTGTCATTCCGAACTGCTTGCTCTATGATGCCCATTTTTAAATGTGGTCTTTCAAACATGATGGCCTCTCAGGATATGTATCGCAAACCATACTGCCCAAAAGGAGAGAGAAAGAAGGAAATCATCTGCCACAGAGGCAGAGGGTGGGGTAGGGTAGGGGTGGCAGGAGGGATATTTGGGGCATTGGGGGTGGAAAATGTACACTGCTGGAGAGAGGAGTGTTTGGTCATTTTATGACTGAACTCAATCATAAAAGCTTTGGAATTATCTCACTGTGATTCAATAAAAAATAATTTTTAATAAAAAAATAAGTGTGGTCTTTTTCTCTTAGTAAACTATCACCGACCAAAAAAGAAAAAAGTTTTTTTTTTAATTTGCTAATTTATCCACATTTAATTTTGTTAGTTAGCTGTTTTGTTGTGCAATCATCCCACTGTGCATCTTCAGAATTCATCACCAGGAACTGAAACCCACTTTCCATTAAATGAGTGCCCCTTCTAGGTTACCACTGGTAATCACTAGTCTGCTTTCTGTTCTTACAAGCGTCAAAACTCCAGATACCTCAAAGAAATGGATCTCTTAAATTTGTGCCATTTTATGCGATTTGTTTTGCATAGTAGAACAGCAAAACCATCTCCACCACGCTGGTGAGGGACCCTGGGGGCACTGCCATGCCACCCCCCCAGCAAGTCCCTGTCCAGGTCACTCCCACCCTCCAGCAGCCCGGCCATGCCAGCCCCACCCAACCCGGGGACTGGCCAATGCCGCAGGTCTGAAGGTTTATTCATGCTGTAGCATGTGTCAGAATTTCCTTTTATGGCTGAATAATATTCTATTGTACGTATGGATGATACTTTGTTTATTCACTGATTTGCCAATGAGTATTTGAGTTGTTCCCACCTTCTGGCTATTGTAAATAATTTTTCTATGGACATTTAGCAAATATCTGTTTGAAACACTATTTTCCATTAGTTTAGGAATTGAAGCAAATTTCCAGGTCACAGATGCTTCTATACTTACATCCTTAAGAAATGACCAAGCTTTTTAAAAAATATACCAATGCTGCACCATTTTACACTCTGACCAACCGTGCTCGAGGGTACCAGTTTCTGGGGCTGGAGAGAGCATACAACAGGTAAGACACTTACCTTACAAGCAGCTAACCCAGGTTTGATCCCCAGCATCTTGTATTCCCCCTGGCCCCACCAGGAGTGATCCCTGAGCATTGAGCCAAGATTAAAACCTGAGCACAGCCGGGTGTAATCCAAAAACAAACCAAAAAATAGTTCCAGTTCCAGTTTCACCACATCCTTGTGTACATACGTTTGTTATTCCCTGAGGGGGTTTCTGTACCTTAGTTGTTATGAAGTGTTTTCTCACAATCTGGTTTTGATTTGCATTTACCTAACAATGCTAGCAATGTCTTTTCTTGTGTTTATTGATTACCTATAAACATATCTTGCTTGGAGAAATATATATTCATATTCTTTGCCCATTTTTTAATAATGTAGGAGTACTGCTATTTATTCAGCCATTGATTAAGCTGATTGAATTGGGCATGAACTCCACATTGCTTGTTTTTATTCTATTCTTAATGTTAACTTTATTTTATTGTTATTCCCCCCCCTTTTTTTTATTCACCACACCCAAACCTGCTGAAAGGCAATGCTACACAATTTGGTTTTTTTTTTCTTTTTGGGTCACACCCGGCGATGCACAGGGGTTACTCCTGGCTCATGTACTCAGGTATTACTCCTGGCAGTGCTCAGGAGACCATATGGGATGCTGGGAATCGAACCTGGGTCGGCCGCATGCAAGGCAAACGCCCTACCCACTGTGCTATTGCTCCAGCCCCAAAAAGACTGGAAATCTTTTTTTTTGGCTTTTTTTTTGGGGGGGTCACACCTGTCGATGCACAGAGGTTTTTCCTGGCTCATACACTCAGGAATTACTCCTGACAGTGCTCTGGGGACCATATGGGAGGCTGGGAATAGAACCCGAGTTGGCCACGTGCAAGGCAAACGCCCTACCCTCTGTGCTATTGCTCCAGCCCCCACAATTTGTTTTGTACTGCGTGTTATGGATAGAATATAATGTCCAGGAAATTCTGTGTCATTCTCTTCCGGGAGCTTTAGTTTATAGTCTCTGGGCCTTGGCCATTGATGAGATTATATGCTCTCTGGTGAGATTCATCCCTTTTTAGGTGAGGCTCGTCCGAGCATGTGGAGAGTGGCCTTGGGCACGGCAGTGGTTGTGTTCTGGAGGTTTTCAGCTGCTGGGGTTCTGCTTGGGGCTGGAAGGAAAACTCAACCCACCCCCCTCCGAGGTGCCCCAGTGAAGACAGCCTGGTACAACATCAGGGCATCCTGCAGCCTCTCTTCTGAAGCTTTAGTTTATAGTCTCTGGGCCTTGGCCATTGCGCCAGAAGCAGTTGGTGGGTGTGACTGCCAAACTACTGGAAAACTGAGGACCTGTGGGGAGGAGGCCCAGTCCCAATCCAAGCGGACTTGGAGAACTCAGTCACGCGTTCCCGCATATCTGATTTTTCCTGCTGGTCTGCTCCCTGGTGAGGTTCATCCCGTTTTGGGTGAGGCTCGTGCCCTCTTGGGTGAGGTTCGTCCGAGCATATAGAGAGTGGCCTTGGGCATTCTTTGCCCATTTTCAAATTGGGTTGTTTTCCTGTTGCTGAGTTGTAGGAGTTACTTATACATTCTGAATATCAATCCTTTATAAAGTATGTTATTTGCAAATATTTTCTCCCCTTTTATGGAACGTCTTTTCACTCTTTCGATGTACATTCTCTTTGATGAACAGGATGTTCTCATTTTGATGTAATCCAACTTTTTATTGCTGTTTTTGGTGTCTCTTTTTTTCCAAACCCAGCATTCCTGCTAGCTCTGCACTCAGTAATTACTCCTGATTGTGTTTGAAGAACCATAGGGGATGCCAGGGATCAAAGCTGGGTCAGCTGCAGGCAAGGCAAGTGCACTACCCACTATACTATTTCTCCAGCCCCTGTAATAAACTTTTTTTTTTTTGCTTTTTGGGTCACACCCAGCGATGCTCAGGGGTGACTCCTGGTTCTGCACTCAGGAATTACTCCTGGCGGTGCTTGGGGGACCATATGGGATGCCGGGGATCGAACCCAGGTCGGCCGCGTGCAAGGCAAACGCCCTACCCGCTGTGCTATCGCTCCGGCCCCTAAACTTTATTTTTTAATAGTTTATTTTTAATTAGTGAATCAACGTGAGGGTACAGTTACAGATTTATACATTTTTGTGCTCATGTTTCCCCCATACAAAGTTTGATAACCCATCCCTTCGCCAGTGCCCATTCTCCACCACCAGTAAACCCTGCGTCCCTCCCACCCTCCCCAGGCCCGTCTCCCCCCACCCCACACTGCCACTATGGCAGGGTATTCCCTTTTGTTCTCTCTCTCTGATTAGGTGTTGTGGTTTGCAATAAAGGTGTTGAGTGGCCATTGTGTTCAGTCTCTAGTCTATATTTGGCCCGCATCACCCTTCCCCCACATGACCTCCGACCACATTTTACTTGGTGTTCCCTTCTCTGAGTTGCCCAGAATGAGAGACCAGCCTCCAAGCCATGGAGACAACCTCCTGGTGCTTATTTCTACTATTCTTGGGTGTTAGTCTTATAGTCTATTATTCTATATTCCACAGATGAGTGCAATCTTTCTATGTCTGTCTCTCTCTTTCTGACTCATTTCACTTAGCATGATACTTTCCATGCTGATCCACTTATATGCAAACGTCATGACCTCATTTTTTCTAACAGCTGCATAGTATTCCATTGTATAGTTGTACCAGAGTTTCTTCAACCAGTCATCTGTTCTAGGGCACTCGGGTTTTTTTCCAGATTCTGGCTATTATAAACAGTGCTGCGATGAACATATAAGTGCAGATGTCATTTCGACTGTACTTTTTGGCTTTTCTGGGATATATTCCCAGCAGTGGTATTGCTGCGTCTGTAATAAACTTTAAAAGCAGAACTTCAAGTCGCCTAACTTTGATCTCCTCAAGATTGTTCTGAGTATTTGGAGATGCCAAATGAATTTCAACACAACACAGTTTTCTATTTGTGCAAAAAACAATTAGGACTGGACTTAGGTTGTTGGGGTTTTTGTTGGTTGGTTGGTTGCTTTATTTGTTTGTTTTTCTATTTCTCCAGCATTAAAACTTGCCCCATCATCATTCTTGTGTTGTTATAGTCTTCTTTTTGTTCACTTGGTTCCTCAGAATACAAAATCAAAAAGTTTTTTTAAGGGGTGGGGGCTGTGGCAATAGTACAATGGGTAGGGCACTTGCCGTGCACACACAGAGCCAGGAGTAAGCCCCTGTGCACCACTGGGTGTGACCAAAAAATTTGAAAAGTTATCACAAATGGGATGCTTAAAACAAAAGAAATATATTGTTTCACATTAAACTCCTTACCATAAAAGTCTCAATATTGTACCCTAGCGGTGACCACCATTCACATCTATGGTGCCCACCTTTTGTGAGTCTAATTAGACCCTTAACTACAGAGTAACCCTGCCTCCAAACCTCTTTCCCAACAGGCTGTTCTTTGCATGGCAATCAGCGGGATCCTCTTAATTTTTCCATCAGTTTGCACCATTTTTCTAAATAAACCAAACTAAAATGTTTGATAATTGGTCTTCCCCTACTTTCTCTTTTTCTTAACTTTGAGAAATAATTTATATATCTTTCACTTCCTCTGTCCCCATGGTTATTAACCAAAGTCAAATTCACATTCTTCCTTTCTCTATTCTAGGAGGATTTATTGATCTGGCTCCTTAGATCTTCTTAAGTGTTTTTTCCAGGTTCCTTTAAAACATACTAGCTTTCCTATCAGTCGCATGATTAAGTAAATATTTGTTTCATTCCTACTTCCTGATTTTAAGTTCATAAGTCCTCAGTTCTTTCGCCATTCCTTTTTTCCTTCAAATAACTTGACAATTTTTTAAAAATCTAATCAAATGACCTGGTACAGTAAGAATTTTGGCCACCAATTATTTATTGGGGACAGGAGTTGAATTTCCCACACCACAAAACAATTCTTCGCCACTAGCTGGGTGTCCAACAATTGCACTAAATTATGAGACTATTTAACCAGAAATATAATCATATCCCATGGGTGAAGGGATACCCCACAAGACCACACCTCAATTAGATGCCAGTCCCAAATCCAGATTGTTAAAGTGTGCTTCTGATGGAGTAACTCTAAATCGGAGACTTCTAAAACACTCTCCTTGGTCTCTGCTAATTTGCTAGTGAAGCTTCTAAAACTTAACAATAACCCATTTAGTCACTGTCACTGTCACTGTCATCCCATTGCTCATCGATTTGCTCGAGCAGGCACCAGTAACATCTCCACTGTGAGACTTGTTACTGTTTTTGGCATATCAAATACACCACGGGTAGCTTGTCAGGCTCTGCCGTGCGGACGAGATACTCTCGGTAGCTTGCCGGGCTCTACCCACTGTGCTATTGCTCCAGCCACTTAGTCACTAGACTTCAAATTTACTATGGAGAATGTTACTAAGCAACAGTTAAAGAGACTCTCAGGACAAGGGCCTCAACAAAGGAGCTTCTCCCTCAAGAGCTTTCTGGCATATGGAAGTGAGTTGGTTCCCAAGCCTGGATGCTTTCCAGATTTCCTCCTTAGGGGGTTTATGTAATCTTCATAACATAGTCGTGTTAATTAGCTTATTGGCCATGAGTGATTAGTTTAACATTCAAACTTTCCCTACTCCCTGGTGGTTGAGGGCAGGGACCAGGATTTCTAACTCAATCCCATGGTTGGTTCCACTAGCAACCAGGTCTTACCTTTAGGTACTTTTCAAAGCAACCTAATTAACATAAAAGATATTTTTATCATTCTAATTCTTTCCCAGGATATTAGAAGCTCTGTGCTAGAAACAGGGATGGAAACCAAATCCATATTTATTATTATCATACTACCACATGAGTATGACAAAGTTCTGGTCCATAGGGACTCAATGTTAGGTACCAAATGAATATCCATTGACTTCCTTTGAAGATTGGCAAGTCTTAGGTCAGGAGGTAGGCCAGGAAGTAGAATTAGTAGAATTACCAAATTCTGAGCCAAGGAGTGATTTTATTGCTCTGAATGTCGTTAACATAAGTTTAACTTTAGTTTAATATTGTCAAAGTCTTACAATATAAGATAAAAAGGAGAATCTAAAATGATGAAATCATGCATCATGGATGAAACTGGACAATATCATGTTAAATGAAGTAAGTCAGAAGAAGAAGGATAAACATAATATGATGTCTCTTATATGTGGGAGAGTAACTGGATGAGGAAGAACAATGGTTAAAGGGGCGAATGCCTAGATCACCCTTGGTCCCAATGTACAGGGAGGAGAAAGAATGACAGCAAGTGGGGTGGGTGTGGGATGGGGTGAGAAAAGATATATGAAGAGCAACAGGCACAAGGGCCAAGGTACAGCCAGTAGTGTGAAGAAATGATAAATATCCAAACCACAAGTCAGCAACACTGAAATCATGAGACCTAAACTTTAACAACCAAACTTTAGAAAGTGGCAGTCAAGGGGGAAGGCTGGGAGGTGAGGGGCGATGGAGGAAACCTGGGAACACTGGTCAAGAGAAGTTGACACTGGTGGTGTGATCGGTGATGGAACCCAACTATGAATAACTCTGCAAATCATGGTGCTTTAATAAAATAAAATTCGGTGGGGGGAAGATTCTATATCTATAGTGAGAAATTCAGTACCTAAGATCTCCACGTCATGGAATCCAGACAAGTTGGTAATCATGATATAAAGCAGAAAGTGACAAGCATGTAATTGGATATCAGCATTGATGCATATAAAAATAACATTTTTTAAAATTTTATTGAATCACCATGAGATAGTTACAAGCTTTCATATTTGGATTACAATGATCAAACACCCATCCCTCCACCAGTGCACATTCCCCACCATCAATATCCCAGGTATACCTCCCCTTTCCCACCCTCCCCCTGCCTCCATGGCAGAAAATATTCCCCATATTCTCTCTCCACTTTTGGGCATTATGTCTCACAACACAGACACTGAGAGATCATCATGTTTGTTCCATTATCTACTTTTGGCATGCATCTCCCATCCCAACTGGTTCCTCCAGCCATCATTTTCTTAGTGATCCCTTCTCTATTCCAGCTGCCTTCTCCCCTCTGCTCATGAAGCAGTCTTCCAGCTATGGGGCTATCCCCTGGCCCTTGTATCTACTGACCTTGGGTGTCAGCCTCATGTGATGTTATTCTATACTCCACAAATGAGTGTAGATCTTGTATGTCTGTCCCTCTTTCTGACTCATTTCACTTAGCATGATACTCTCCATGTCTGTCCATTTATAAGCAAATTGCATGACTTCGTCTCTCCTAACAGCTGCATAGTATTCCATTGTGTAGATGTACCAAAGTTTCTTTAACCAGTCATTTGTTTTAGGGCACTCGGGTTGTTTCCAGATTTTGGCTATTGTAAACAGTGCTGCAATGAATACATAGGTACAGATGTCATTTCTACTGTGCTTTTTTGCATCCTCGAGATATATTTCCAGAAGTGGTATTGCAGGGTCATATGGAAGCTCAATTTCTGGTTTTTGAAGCATTGTCCATATCGTTTTCCAGAAAGGCTGGACCAGTCGGCATTCCCACCAACATTGAAAGAGCGTCCCTTTTCCCCCACATCCACGCCAGCACTGGTTGCTTTTGTTCTTTTGAATGTGTGCCAGTCTCTGTGGTGTGAGATGATATCTCATTGTTGTTTTGATTTGCATCTCCCTGATGACTTGTGATGTGGAACATTTTTTCATGTGACTTTTGGCCATTTATATTTTTTTTTGAGGAAATTTCTGTTCATTTCTTCTCCCCATTTTTTGATGGGGTGGGAGGTTTTTTTCTTATACAATTCTACAAGTGTCTTGTATATCTTGGATATTAATCCCTTATGAGATGGGTATTGGGTAAATATTCTTTCCCATTTGTTGGATATCATTGGTTTGTCCTTTCCCCCTTGCCACTAGGAGCTTAGGTTTATCAGTCATGCCCATCAAAGTGCTCCCGAGTAACTCCCATTCCTTTGTTTATCTGTAACCACTTCTACCAGTTTATCTGCTCTTCCCTTAATCTGACTCTGCTAATTTGTAAGGTCAGAACTTCCTAGGACACTGGATATTATAAGATTGCCTTTCTCTCCTCTTTATGCCTTTTGAATAATTTACTTTAAAGCTGTCTTTTTTGTATAGACACAAGAAGACAATATTATGTTTTTATAACTTGGGATTTAATTGGCCTCGAATATTATTCCCTCCCGGGCATCTGCTTTCTCCACTTAAGCCTCAGTTGCCCTCAGTTCCTAGCACCCCAAAAGCAGGGTCCCGACGAGGGACAGGAAGGATCCAGGGCAAGCGGTGAGTTATGTGCTACCCTGGCATCGAGATGGGCCTGGCCAAAGTGCCTAATTCTTAACTATAAGTTAAGAGCTTTATCATAGACAAATGCTGTCATGATCCAAAAGTCATGATGAGACTAGGACCCTGCTAGGGATAGGAAAGACTGTTCTGGCCTGAGCACTGTAGTCTGAGATTGAGATGGCCCCAGGAGAGAAATTCTATAAGCTTTAATGCATCTCTTATTGTGTCCATACAAAATGATTAATATTATGAATTCTTATATGTTTGCTGGCTGAGGAGAAGAGAAACACATTCATGGGACTCTGCCCTTGGGTGGATCCTCCTGCTGAAAGAGAATTAAGTCCTAAGAGAAGCATCCCCTGAGGGAAAGGAACCTTACCCTATTGCTGACCACACCTATGTGTATGCCCCAACCCCCTCATGCTGTGGAGATTTAACTAGGCTGTAAGAGTGGGTTGGGGGCCAGATCCACAGATCGAGAGAGAGACCGAGAGTTGGGAGAGAGGCAGGGAGAGAGAATGAAATAAACCGATCAAGCAACCAGTTTGGCCTACTTCCTTCCATCACCTGCCCTTGACCGATGGCACACACAGCAGTTCCGGGGTACCGAACGTGGGCGGTGAGACAGAGCTGCCCAGAGAGCCCGAGAGTGTGCACGCCCCCTCAGCGAGCTTTAGTTTTACACACCCATTCTTTGGGCTCTTTCTGTATTTTGGTCACTGTTTCTTTTGAAGTGCAGAAGCTTAGTTTGATGTAGTCCCATTTGTTTATGTTTGCTTCCACTTGCATGGTCAGTGCTGTTTTATCCTTAAAGATGCTTTTAGCTTCAATGTCATGGAGAGTTCTGCCTATATTTTCTTCTATGTACCTTATAGATTCATCTCTGATATTGAGGTCTTTAATCCACTTTGAGCTGACATAAAAATAACATTTAACTAGTAAAATTATGATTGATAAAGTATCTTGAGTACTTCACATCTGTTGACTTACTGAATACAGTAATACCAGTAGGAGGTAGATGGTAGGAGTTAAATGACATTATCATCTTTTGTTATAGAAAGAAATTAAGATCTAAAGAGATCAAGTAGGGGTTAAGGGTTTAGATTTAAGATCTAAAATAGTACAGTGGCTGGCTAGAGTGCTTGCCTTGCCTGGGGCCAACCCGAATTCAATTCCTAGCTTCCCATATGGTCTCCTGAGCACCACCAGGAGTGATTCCTGAGCACAAAGGACCTTGATTAGGGTCCCCCAGTGTTGGGAAGTAGAAGATGGTTCCATCATTCAATCTCTAAGTATTTTGTTTAAGACATTTCTTTTAACCTATAACCACCAAGGGGCCAGAGAGATAGAAGAGGGTAGGGTGTTTGTCTTGCGAGAGGCTAACCAAGGTTCAATCCCTCAAATTTCATATGGCTCCCCGAGCACTAAGAGCAATTAGAGTGTAGAACCAGGAGTAAGCTCTGAGAATTGCAGGCTGTGACCCCCATAAACAAAACAAAACAAAACCTATAACCACCAAACCCATGACCTTATTTTACTAGTGATGTATAAAAGTTTTCTACTCTACTGAAACAACTTCCTTGACTCACCATTAGTTATGCACAAACTATTCATTCCTTACCTATCCGTTTCAGTAGTTTCTCCTTTGCTTGTAGCCCAACACTGAGCAATTATAGCTTGACTTAGTCAAAACCCAAGCTTTACCCAGTGCCGGGGTGCACTCCTGCCCCCTCCTTTACTCTTAGTTCAGCTATTTAATCACAGCCAACGTATCCTATACTTACGGTGTGAGACATCTATTACCCCATTGATCACCAGGGTTGATTTGGTGGCCTGGCTGGCGAGGCAGGTATCCCCTCCCTTCCTCACTGCTCCACGGGAATTCCTCCTGAAGCTGTGTGCTCAGTCAAAGAAGACAGCTTTCCCTGAATAGAGGCGGACCGTTTGGTCAAGGGTATACAAATAGCTGCGCTCCTCTGCTAGAATTTCCAAACAAGTTCTCAAAGTATTTCTCCCCAAGAAACTAGGGATAATAAAGCAGGTAGGACAGTTGCCTTGCAGGTGGCTGACCCGAGTTCAATCCCTGGCACTGCTCTGGATCCCCGATTCCCACCAGGAGTGATGCCTGAGCACAGAGCCAGGAGCAACTCCTGAGCACCCTCAGGTGTGGCCCGAAAACAAACAAAAAACAAATTAAAAAAATTTTGCCTATTCTTACTACTTTCTGATTCCTTGTATACTCAATTTTATATCAATAACCTAACTCCTTTGGTGTTGAATCTATAACTTCTAAATTTCATTTATCTCTGGAAAGTTATTATAGGTCACCGACAGCCCCAGAGAACCATGGAGCCAGATGCACAGGGTCTGGATGAAACCTGAAATCAGTATTATTGCTCTGCTGACATCAGAGGATTCGCTTTTTTTAAATGTTTATTATTATTATTATCATTATTATTATTATTTGGCTTTTGGGGTCACACCCAGCTATGCACAGGGGTTACTCCTGGCTCTGCACTCAGGAATTACTCCTGGTAGTACTCAGGGAACCATATGGGATGCTGGGGATCAAACCCAGGTCAGCCACACGCAAGGCAAATGCCCCACCCGTTGTACTATCACTCCAGCCTCCAGGGTATTAGCTTTTTAATTTTAATTTTAAACAGTTAACAATCAGTAAAAACACAAACCTTATAGCTGTAATCTTCATACAGACTGGCTGTCCATTACGTGACCCACGGGGCTGAGTCTTTGAGAACACCAAGTAAATGCTGGACACTGTATCTGGCTGATTTCCCACCTCTCTTTCCCAGGAATTCTCCAAGCCACCCGCCCACAAGGTCCTGGCCCCCGGACTCCAGCAGTGCTCTAGTTTTCAACACTCCCATGTTTGCTTCTTCACGCTCGTGTGCTTCCGACTTAGACATGAGCCCTAGTAGGACAGAATGTAGTAAGCCCTTCTTCCCGTCGGTATCTACACTCGGACCTTGTCTAGGCCACGGGACAGACCACGTGGGGAACATGAGGTTGGATTCAGAGCTTAGATGGTCCTGGCTCAGCAGAATGGACACAGAGCTCCTATCCATCACTGGGGAGATGTACCCCAAGCCCAGCCCCCCGATCCCTAACTCTGACCAAGCCCAGAGCTCTGTACAGGAAGAGACCCATGTTCTGTGGCTGCTGACCTCCGGGGCTAGTGTGCCTGTGCAAACTGTGTCCAGGACAATGAACATTTAAGAAACGTATGGCTCGAGGGATCCAGATTCAAAATTGCCCACTACAATAGGTAACTAACGTGTTTCTTATTTTAATAAGTGCCCTCCAATCTTTAAAGGAGCTAAATTTTCCACTAGCAATAACATAAGCTCATTGTTTCAAATTCAGACATATATTAAGAAGCAGAAAGCAACTGAATTTCACCACCCAAAATCAACACTAATAACATTTAGTGTATTACTCCTTTCTATATTAAGGATAAATTTTTACAAAAATAAGACATACTTTCTATGTTGATGGCTAGGGTTTTCTTCGCAGTACACCATGCTACTGTGTTGAAATGGTTCAATGGTACCACCCTGTATGTGTGTGCTGGAACACACTTAGTCTAACTCCTGTTTGGGGCCTGGCTTGTTCACAGTGTTTCGGTAAGGTAAACAGTGTTCAGATAACCCTGGCTCCTGGGTGGACTTTTACATTGGCGGGTTCTAATGCGCTGCTTAAATTGTGTCCACAGGAGGCAGCAGGCCGCTGAGAGAAGACATCAAAGAACAACTACAAAGTTTGACTCCACATTGCAAGGAGATGTTTGTACTTTCCCACTGACGGGTACAGGGGACATAAATGACAAGATTCCCCAACCTGAGCCTGCAAGGGTGGGACTCAACATAGCCGCCTGCTCTGCTGCAACTCCAGGTGGGCAGGGCAGGACGGTCTGTCGGCACAGTCCCGAGTACTGCACTGGGGCACTCAGATCTGTGGGGAGAAGTAGCCCATGCGCCACAGTGGAGGGGAGCGAGAATGGCCTTGTACGCTGATACTTGGATGCCTTAGTGCCACCAATAGCAAAGAGACTCCAGGAATGCTGGGTGTCCCTTGTGCCATGAGGCTGACACTGCTGGACACTGCTCCCCCAGGGGTGGAGCAGGAGGGAGAGGTGACCTGACTCAGGGTGACTCTGTCCGAGGGGTCACTGCTGACCCCAAGGGTGGGGCAGGAGGGAGAGGTGACCTGACCCAGGGTGACTCTGTCCGAGGGGTCACTGCTGACCCCTCGGGTGGGGCAGGAGGGAGAGGTGACCTGGCCCAGGGTGACTCTGTCCAAGGGGTCACTGCTGACCCCGTGGGTGGGGCAGGAGGGAGAGGTGACCTGGCCCAGGGTGACTGTCCGAGGGCTCACTGCTGACCTTGGGGACGGGGCAGGAGGGACTGGGGGTGACTCTGACTGCAGCACTCTCAGTGTGTCCTACACATGATTTCCTTTGAGAACTGAAAGGCATTAACCTTGCTATGGAAAGAAAACTAACTGTTGGCCAGAGAGTTTAAGAACCAGACTGCTTGCAGCCAACGTGCACTGAATCTGACCAGCAGGCAGGAGTGCATGAGATGGCTTCCACAGAGAAGGCCCCGAAATAGAACCGTAGAGGTGAGAAACACGGGTACATGTGGAAACGCAAGGGGGCCTGTGTGCCTGGAATGTGACAGGGCGTCTGAAGGGCAAGCCAGAGGGCAAAGACAGCCAGATGGAGGTGCCAGGGAAATGCCAGCCAGAGAACAAACGGCCCCTTGGGGGCTGGACTGGCCGGAGAGTGTTGAAGCAGCCCTGGCCACTGGCCACGGGGCACGAATGGAACTGACATTCCTAAGACCCACAAGCCTCGACACCTGCTTTCGTGTGGGGGAGAAGAGAGCACTGTGGGGAAGACCCCAGGGAGTGAGCCTGCTAGGAGGGGCTGCGGAGGGGCCCAGCCTCTGTGGGAGGGTCGGGGGGGAAGCTGGGAAGCTGAACCAGGGAGTTGCTGGAGTGGATGAGAGGCCTGGAGCCGCTCAGAGGAGCTGGGGCCCCGAGGAGCTGTGCACACACACGCCTGACCACTCACACGTCTGTGGCCCTGCGGGGCTGTGCGCACACGCCTGACCACTCACACGTCTGTGGCCCTGCGGGGCTGTGCGCACACGCCTGACCACTCACACGTCTATGGCCCCAAGGGGCTGTGCACACACACGCCTGACCACTCACACGTCTGTGGCCCCGCGGGGCTGTGCGCACACGCCTGACCACTCACACGTCTGTGGCCCCAAGGGGCTGTGCACACACACGCCTGACCACTCACACGTCTGTGGCCCTGCGGGGCTGTGTGCACACGCCTGACCACTCACACGTCTGTGGCCCCGAGGGGCTGTGCACACACACGCCTGACCACTCACACGTCTGTGGCCCGCGGGGCTGTGCGCACACGCCTGACCACTCACACGTCTGTGGCCCAGGAATTCCTAGAGAAACAGCACTGAGGGCCCGGAGCAGGTGCAGGCGGGCAAGGATGGGTGTCGTGCAAACAAGCCGGGAAATGTGGGCTTTGTGCTGTGCCGACAAATTAAGTAAAGACACTGCCGTGACCAGGCCTCCCTGGTGGTGGGGAGACAGAACTTGCCGTTCAATAGTGAAGGCTAACAGCACCCCAGCTCTCCTGCCTCACACCCATGGAGGGCTGCCTGTGCACCGAGGGTGCAGCCAGGCCAGTGTGAGTCTGATGCCGGGGCAGCACAGACATTCCCCTCTCTGTGGGGGGACCCTGTCTCCCCCCACAAGCACCTCGGAAACAGCTTGTCTGAGTCTGCTTTATTGGTGTGCAGGGGCAAGGCTGGGTCTTAGCGCAGGCCCAGGCTGTACTTCTTGGACAGAACCGCCCGCCTCTTCTCACGCTCCCGCACAAAAGCCCGCAGCCGCGAGGTGGGGAAGGCCACGGCTGTGGGCTGTGGGCCGGCAGGGCCCTCCTCGGTCAGCCACGGGCACTGCAAGCAGCTGGACGCACACGGCCGGCCCCTGGAGGGGGGGAGGAAAGGGAGGGCCTCAGCTGTGCGCCCTGACGCAGGGGGGGCTCCCAGGGCGCGTGCGGGCGAGTGGCTTACCAGGGGTGCACACAGAGCGTGCTGCAGAGGAAGGCCACGGCGCCCCCTGACAGCCCCGCGTAGCAGTGGCTGAGGCGGAGCAGCCCCTTGCGCAGGCCTTTCTGGAGGTCGCGAGGACCCTCACCACTCACAGGGTACTCGGCACTCAACCTGCACAACGGGTCGAGAGTCCTGGTCACCTCGCGACAGGAAGGGGAGCTGGCCCACCCTGCCCCAGGGCATCATCAGAGGACTCACATGATGAAGGCCGTCACCCCGATGGCCCAGACGTCGGTCTGTGGAACGGCACCCTGGCCCTCCAGGAGCTCCGGAGCTGTGGATACCACAGGGGAGTCAGGCGCTTGTGGGCCACCGGGAGGGCCAGCCCCCACCCACCCCGGGTCAGGCCACGGCCTGCCCTGCGCACCCATGGTCTCCACGTAGTCCTTGAAGCTCTCTGAGGGCTGGACCCGCTCCTGGGCGAGGCTCTGGGCACTGCCCAGGTCAATCACCTTGAGCAGGTTGTACTCGGTGACAATCATGTTCTCAGACCTGAGGTCCAGGTGCAGGATGTGCTGGGCATGCAGGAACTGGGCAGCACTCAGCATCTGCCACAGGAAGTCCTTCACCTCGGATTCTGAGTAGGAGTCCCTAGGGACAGAGGGGACCTCGCGGCTCAGGGTGTGGGGGCACACCGGCCCCCGCGCCCTTGCCCAGGCCCGGCCCTCCTACCTCTGCGCCAGGCAGGGGAGCAGCTCGGGCCCAGAGCACAGTTCCAAGACCAGCACCAGGTGCCGAGGGCTGAGGTAGGCCGCCTGCAGCTGGGCCAAGTGCGGGTGGCGCAGGGCCTTGAGGGCATGGTACTCGCCCAGCACCGCAGCCCGGTCCGCGGGCCGGTAGGGGATGATCTTGGCGGCCAGGGCCCGTCCGCTGGCCTTCTCCCTGCACTGCCTCACCACACTAAAGCGACCCCTGGAGCAAGAGGGAAGTGGCCGGGCTCAGTCTCAGCCCCTGAGGGGGGTCAGAGGCTGTGGGGTGGGGGAGGGCACCTTCGGATCTGCGTCTGGAAGGCGAAGGTCTGCGTGCTGGGCAGCAGCTGGGCCGGCCGTGTGGGGCCACTCTCCTCCTCAGGGGCTGCGGGAAGGGAAGCCGGCGATGGGACACATCTGTGGCGTCCCCTCGTCCCACGGGCCGGGCAGACCCTCCCGGCGGGACGTGTGAGCGTGGGTTTCGGGGCGAGGCCACTCACCCAGGTGGCGGGGACCCCCCAGGAGGACCTGCTCCGAGGGGCTGCTGTAGGGGCCCATGCCCGCCTTGCTGACGCAGGCCGTCCGGAAAGTGTACAGGCCGCCCCGAGGGAGCTTGCCGGTGAGGTAGCAGCAGTCAAAGATGTCCGAAGCCAGCGTGGTCCAGGCGCCCCCTGCCCCGGGAGGGCACGACTCAGGGCCTGGTGCTGTGTCCCCGCAGCCCCTCTCCAGGGTGTGGGCCCGGAGCTGCGTACCTTCCATGCTGCACTGAACAGTGTAGGTCACAGGCCCACAGCTCTCCACGGGCTTCCACACCAGGAGCACGCCGTCGGCATACACCTCCCCAATGTCCGGGCGCGGGGAGGATGAGGGGCGCTCTGGGGGCCACGGGGGTCCTCATTGGACACCTGCCCGCCCGCCCTCAGCTGTGCCGTCTGCTCCAGCTCTGACCGCGGGGTGGGCCCAGTGCCTCCCGTCCCTCCTGGCCGAGGTTCAGCTGGGCCAGTCTCCCCGGGGTCACACTGGGGGTGCAGCAGGAAGCCTGCAGCCCTGGTGCCCGCAGGAGGAGCTGGCACAGGCAGCTCACCCAGAGCGGGGGCCCCAGCCCCTCCCTCCGGCCCACGCACCTGCTTTCCGCAGGGCGGCTGTGGTGGTCACCGAGCCCAGCGCGTTGCTCACGCTGCAGGTGTACGTGCCGAGGTCCTCAGCGCCCACCACCAGGATGGTCAGCAGCTGGAAGTGCTTCAGCGTGGAGGAGATGAGCAGGCGGCTGCTGCTTTCCAGGGGGACCCCATCTGCAGAGCATTCGCCTCGGTTTCCCTCGGTACACTGACACGGAGCCGCCTGCCCTGCCCGGGACAGCCCCTCACCTTTGCTCCAGGTGGCCTGTGCAGCTGGCTGTGCCAGTACCTGGCAGGCGAGAGTCACCGACTGGCCCAGAACCACAGTCTCATCCACAAGTTCCCTAATGAACAACGGTGCTGGAAAGCCAAGACAGGACAGGTGTGCCTCTGCAGGCGGCCCAGCCCGGGCCCAGGCGTGTCAGCTTGTCACACCACTGGCCGGGGTGCACAGGAGGTCCCCTCCCCCAAAGAGACCTTCAAGCCGTCCACCCACCTTGGTCTCTGCTCTTCAGCTGTAAGGACCCTAGGCCTGGCTTCTTCCTGGGGGGGCCCTCCTTCTCCAGCCCTGCGGGGAGGACAGGGCTGCAGCACACCCACCCCAGAGCAGCCCGAAGAGTCCAGGGTGCCTGGCCCTCGGCCTTGTCTCCGTGTGCAGATCCGCCCAGGCCCCAGGCTGGCTGGAGGGCAGAGCTGGGCTGTGTCCCTCACCTCCCACCAGCATGTGGCATGTGCCAGGCCTGTGCGAGGACCCCTTGACAGGGAAGCAGGCACCAGGAAGGTGACCTTGGGAACACGGCCGTGTGTGCGTGTGTGCGTGTGTGTGTGTGCGTGTGTGTGTGCGTGCACGTGTGTGCGTGTGTGCGTGCGTGTGTGCGTGCAGTACGTGTGTGTGTGTGCGTGTGTGCGTTCACGTGTGTGTGTGTGTGTGTGTGTCGGGGCAACTCGGCCTTCCAGCTGGGGTTCAGGGCGTGGGAGGCAGAGAGCCGAGGGCGCAGAGCAGGTGCCCGGGCCGCGGGGACTTACCTTGGAGCCTGCCCCTCAGGAGGCGGGAGATGTGTGCCACTGAGTCCCTGACCCTGCGGCGCAGCCCCAGCTCCACTGGCTCCTCTGGCAGCGCCTGCGGGAGGCCGTGGGACGGGGGGGACCACTTGCGCTTCCTGCTGCCAGAGACGTCTCCGAGCAGGGCCTGCATGTCGTCTGCCTCCTCGGAGATTTCCAGGTCTCCCGGGCCCAGCCAGGGCCAGGGGGCTCCCAGGCTCTCGGCCAGCTCCTCCCCAGCCTCGGAGTCGGGGGAGGGTGGCTCCTGCGCTGCCGGCTTGGGGACCTTCCTGAAGATCATGAACTCGAAGGGGAGGTACTTGATGTCATACAAGTCAGACAGATTGAGGTAGGCGGGCTCCACCTCCGAGATGTCCAGGGACAGAGTGTCAGCCAGCTCCGAGTCACCTGACAGGTCCCGGATCTGCACCAGTGACACGGCAGGGCCCTGGCCACAGTCTTCCCAGGAGCTGGGCTCTGGGGAGGCCCTGGGGGGCGGGCTGCCACTCTCCGGCAGGGTCTCTGAGGCTGCTGGGAGGCCCTTGGTCCCCACCTCATCCTGCTCCTCAGATGACTGGGAGGTGGCCCAGGCCATCCTGGCCCACAGGGGGCCCTGCCCCAGCATGCCCCCTGCATCCCCCCCGAAGGCGAAGGTGCCGTAGCCCGCCACGCCTGCGTAGCCCCCGCGAAAGCCCAGGGAGAACTTGCGTGTTGTTGCCTCCTGAGGCCGAGGGGGGCTGAGCACAGACTCCTCCTGGGCCAGGTCCTCGTCCAGGGAGGAGCCAGGCTCCGAGCCCAGCGGGGGCGCCGGCCCTGACTGAGGACCCAGGGAGGGGGTGCCCTCCCCAGAGAGGAGGCTGGAGGGTGCCAGGCAGGTCTCTGGGGGGACGGAGCCAGGGCAGGGTGGTCTGACAGCTGCAGGGGGCTCACGACCCAGAGGCGGCGGGAGCTGCCCCCCGTGGCTGTCCTGGACTGACCCTTGCTGCTGAGGGGAGCCCCCAGGGCCACTAGCGAGTGGAAACAGAGCCGGGGCAGCAGCCCCCAGTGCAAGTCCCCCTGGCCGGTTGTCCCCCTGGAGGCCTGAGGGAGCTGGGGCCGGACAGTGCCCTTCTCGGCCAGCCTCAGTGCAGAGGCTCTGGCCGGCGGTCTCCGAGGTGGGCGGGCCGGCCGGCTCCTCCCCAGCAGCCTCCTCCAGCACGCGATGCTCCAGCAGGGGCTCCCGCAGGCCAGGGAGGCCACCCGCAAAGTAGCCGCCCTTGAGCAGGTGCCGCCGCCGGGCCGGGTGCCGCCGGCTGCCGGAGCCGGGGCCCTCCCCGGCCTGCTGGTAGAACAGGCTGCGGATGATGCTCTGCCGGGGCACGCAGCCGGGGACAGCCGGTGGCACGGCGTCCTGGAGCCCCGCCTGCAGGGGCCCGGCGGGCGGGCCGGCCTCAGCCTCCTCGGGGAGGCTGGCCGAGGGCCGCAGGAAGCCCCGGGGGTGCAGCAGCGGGGAGTGGGTCACTGGCGACGGGGGCAGGGACTTGGCCCGGACGAAGGGTGTGAGCTCCGTGTCGGAGGAGGACGAGGAGCTGGAGGAGGCGCTGGTGTCTCTCCGCAGGTGCCGGGCCACCCCGAGGGACGGGCTGTCGGGCGGGCCCCTGAGCAGCTCGGGGATGGAGCGCATGACCAGAATGGACTTGTAGCTCATCAGGGAGCGCTGCGGGGTGCGAGGGCAGGGCAGGGGCCATCAAAGTCCTTCCTTGCCCTCCGCTCCCCACTGCCCTGGCTCTGCCCAGCCCAGGTCCCCCACCGGCCGTGAGGGGGCACAGCCAGGCCCTGGGACCCCGTGTCTCCCTGCCCCCAGCTCACCTGCCAGCGGCTGCGCGCCAAGAGGAACTTGAGCTGCTTGGTGTTGATGAAGTGCGCCTCCTCCGCGGGCACGGATTTCTGAGCCAGGCGAGAGCAGGTGGTCGGGGAGATCCTGGTGTGGGGGGACGGGGGGCGGGGGGACGGACCCAGGCAGACTCCCACATGCGTCCTTCCCTGGAACTTTGGGTACTCACCTGGAACCAGGGGTGCGCCAGGCACGTGGCAGCACTGGGCCGGGCCCTGGAGAGACAGGAAGATGCGATCAGGCCACCAGGGGCCCCTGGAGACGGGGACAAGCCCCCACGAGGCAGCACCACACTCACTGCGGGGCCCGCTGCAGCGTGGCCTGGATGAAGTCCCGGGCCTCTTGGCTGAGGTGGGCAGCGGTGGGGCTGGCCCAGGACACCCGGCCCTCCAGCACGTTCAGGAGGGTGGCACGGTCACTCTCGCCCGCAAAGGGAGACGAGCAGGTCAAGCTGGAAGCAGAAAGGGAACGCTGCCCTGGGGCCGGCGAGGCTCTGGCCGGGCGGTGTGCGCCGAGGGCCAGCCTCCGCCCGGGCGAGGCGGGAGCCAGGTTCTCCAGGGCAGCATAGCCTCACAGGGGGCTTCTGGACAAGGCACCCCACACGGCAGGGACCGCTGAAGGCCAGCCTTGTGACTGCGGAGGCCTGGACACGGGCAGCACCAGCCTCTTATCGGAGTTGGCTGGGGGCCTGCTCCCAGGATAGCTGCCCCTCCGGTCTTGGGTTTGATCTGGGCAGAGGCCAGTGGGGCGCGTGGCCTCGGGCCGGCCGGGAGCCAGCAGGAACCTGTGGCAGAGGCGCTGACGGCAGCGGCTGCTCACCTCAGGTAGGAGATGACTCCCATCGCCCTGCAGGGACAGAACCACAGACATGAGTCCCCTGCCCCAGTCCTGGCCACAGGCGTGGGGAGCTGGCACCCGGCCCAGCCACATACCAGATGTCAGAGGCCTCGCTCACAGGCTCTTGCTCAATGATCTCAGGGGACACGAACTCGGGGCAGCCATACTTGCTGTACTGCTGCTCCGTCGGGTTCACTCGCTGGGCAAACCCAAAGTCGCAGATTTTGATGTCTTCACGAGCAGGGTGCACCATCAGGATGTTGGGGGGCTGTCAGGCAGAGTCGGGGTCACATCAGGCCATGAGGGGCCCTGTGCTTGGGAGGCACCGGAGCAGCCGGGCAGGGGCCCCACCGATGAGTCTGGAGACAGACTGGGGCTCCACAATACCTTTATGTCCAGGTGGAGGACACCATGGCTGTGCAGGTAATGCAGCCCCTCGGCCAGCTGCTGGATATAGACCTTGACCTGCAGCAAAGGTAGATGCTCAGGTGAGTGGGCTCCATGTGTCTCAAGACTGGGGACTCCTGGAAGCTGGGAGCGGGGAAGACTGGGGGGAGAGAGCAGGAGGCCTGACTGCTGACCCTGTGTGGTCTGAAGGGTGAGCAACGAGCTGGTTCTCAGGACGACCACCAGGAGCCCAGTCCAGGTCTCTGAGAAACACACATCTGAAGGGCAGAGCAGGGGACGGGATGGGCAGCAGAGAGAGGCACTCAAGGCAGGAGGCCTGGTGTGTACAGACAGCAGTGCAAGGCATGTGAGGGCAGAACAGTGGGGCAGCAGAGTGGGGCATGTTCAGGCAGCAGAGCAGGGTGTGCGGGAAGCAGAGAGGGTGTATGAGGGCAACCAGAGAGGGTGTGTGAGGGTAGCACAGTGGACTGTGTGAGCACAACACAGTGGGTATATATGGGAAGCAGGGCAGGTGGGTGAGAGCAGCACAGTAGGTGTGTAAGGGCAACAGAGTGAGTGTGTGAGGGCAGCACAGTAGGTGTGTGAGGGCAACAGAGTGGGTGTATGAGGGCAGCACAGTAGGTGTGTGAGGGCAGCAGAGTGGGTGTGTGAGGCAGCACAGTAGGTGTGTGAGGGCAACAGAGTGAGTGTGTGAGGGCAGCACTGTGGCTGTATGAGGGCAGCAGGGCAGTGTGTGAGGGCAGCAGGGCAGTGTGTGAGGACAGCAGAGTGGGTGTGTGAGGGCAGCACAGTAGGTGTGTGAGGGCAGCACAGTAGGTGTGTGAGGGCAGCAGAGTGGGTGTGTGAGGGGAGCACAGTAGGTGTGTGAGGGCAGCACAGTAGGTGTGTGAGGGCAGCAGAGTGGGTGTGTGAGGGGAGCACAGTAGGTGTGTGAGGGCAACAGAGTGAGTGTGTGAGGGCAGCACAGTAGGTGTGTGAGGGCAGCAGAGTGGGTATGTGAGGGGAGCACAGTAGGTGTGTGAGGCCAGCACAGTAGGTGTGTGAGGGCAGCAGAGTGGGTGTGTGAGGGGAGCACAGTAGGTGTGTGAGGGCAGCAGAGTGGGTGTGTGAGGGGAGCACAGTAGGTGTGTGAGGGCAGCAGAGTGGGTGTGTGAGGGGAGCACAGTAGGTGTGTGAGGGCAGCAGAGTGGGTGTGTGAGGGCAGCACAGTAGGTGTGTGAGGGCAGCAGAGTGAGTGTGTGAGGGGAGCACAGTAGGTGTGTGAGGGCAGCAGAGTGGGTGTGTGAGGGGAGCACAGTAGGTGTGTGAGGGCAGCAGAGTGAGTGTGTGAGGGGAGCACAGTAGGTGTGTGAGGGCAGCAGAGTGGGTGTGTGAGGGGAGCACAGTAGGTGTGTGAGGGCAACAGAGTGAGTGTGTGAGGGCAGCACAGTAGGTGTGTGAGGGCAGCAGAGTGGGTGTGTGAGGGCAGCACAGTAGGTGTGTGAGGGCAGCAGAGTGGGTGTGTGAGGGCAGCACAGTAGGTGTGTGAGGGCAGCAGAGTGAGTGTGTGAGGGCAACACAGTAGGTGTGTGAGGGCAGCAGAGTGGGTGTGTGAGGGCAGCACAGTAGGTGTGTGAGGGCAGCAGAGTGGGTGTGTGAGGGCAGCACTGAGGCTGTATGAGGGCAGCAGGGCAGTGTGTGAGGGCAGCAGGGCAGGTGTGTGAGGACAGCAGAGTGGGTATGTGAGGGCAGCAGGGTGAGGTGTGTGAGGGCAGCAGAGTGAGGGCAACAGGCTGGGTGTGTGGGGGCAGCAGACACCACATCACCTCAGCTTCAGTCACCACGCTCTTCTTGAACAGACGGTCCAGCAGCTCCTCTGATGAGCACCTGGGTTCCGTCAAGGAAAGTCTGGGGTCTGGAACCCACCCTGCCCACCCACTAGCATACCCCTCTCGGGCGCAGCTATGCTGCAGAACTCAGGGACCGAGGTTGGCTCACAGGGTGGGCGGCTGCCACACACACCCACTCAGCCAGGCCCAGAGAATGTGGGGCAGGGGCTCACATCAGGGCTGGCGCGTTGGGTCAGAAGTTTCCCCAACCGCTACAGGACAGGCACTGCCAGGCCTGGACACCAGGACCTGGGGCCAGGGATGGATACAGCTCCAGGACGAGGATCAAGGTCTTCCGGGTCTCAAACTGGTCCAGCAGTCCAGTGACCAATGGGTGGTTCAGTGTAGCCAGGATGTCGCGCTCACTGTATGCCTGGGTCCGTGTCTTGCTACGCAGCGGGATGAACTTGGCTGCACAGGACATCTGGTTCCCTTTGTGCTGGACTCGCTTCACAAATCCGAACACACCCCTAGGAGGAGGGAAGCAGAGCAGTAAGAGTGGACGGCTGGAAGGCTGTTGGGGTCAGCAGGCAGCTGGAGGAAGGTATGCGCAGGTAGTCGAGTGGGTGTATGAGGGTGGCAAGGTGGGGTGTATGAGTGCAGCAAAGTGGGCTGTGTGAGGACAGCAGGGTAGGCGTGTGAGGGCAGCAGAGTGGGTGTGTGAGGGCAGCAGAGTAGGTGTGTGGGGGTGGGACAGTGGGTGTGTGGGGGTGGGAGAGTGGGTGTGTGGGGGTGGCAGAGTGGGTGTGTGAGGGCAGCAGAGTGGGTGTGTGAGGGTGGCAGAGTGGGTGTGTGAAGGCAGATAAATGGGTGTGTGAGGGCAGCAGAGTGGGTGTGTGAAGGCAGATAAATGGGTGTGTGAGGGCAGCAGAGTGGGTGTGTGAAGGCAGATAAATGGGTGTGTGAGGGCAGCAGAATGGGTGTGTGGGGGCAGCAGAGTGGGTGTGTGAGGGCAGCAGAGTGGGCTGTGAGGGCAGCAGAGTGGGCGTGTGTGGACTGCAGATTGGGTTGTAAGGGTGGCAGAGTGAGCTGTGAGAGGGCAGCAGAGTGGACGTATGAGGGCGGCAGAGTGGGTGTGTGGGGGTTGCAGATTGGGTGTGTGAGGATGGCAGAGTGGGTGTGGTAAGGCAGCAGAGTGGGCGTGTGTGGGCTGAAGATTGGGTGTGTGAGTGTGGCAGAGTGGGTGTGTGAGGGCAGCATAGTGGGTGTGTGAGAGCAGCAGAGTGTGTGAGGGCAGTAGAGTGGTTGTGTGAGGGCAGATGAGTGGTGTGTGAGGGCAGCAGAGTGAGGTGTGTGAGGGCAGCAGAGTGTGTGGGGGGGAAAGCAGAGTGAGTGTGAGGAAAGCAGATTTGTTGTGTGAGAGCAGGAGAATCGGGTGTGTGAAGGCAACAGAGTGGGTGTGTGAGAGCAGCAGAGTGAGTGTGTGAGGGCAGCAGAATGGGCGTGTGAGGGCAACAGAGTCGGGTGTGGGAGGGTAGCAGTGTGAGACTCGCACAGGCAGCTGGAGGTGGAGGGAGAGCGCATCAGAGTGGGCACGCGCGGGCAGCAGGGCAGCTCCTTTCATCCGCACCTTCCAATCTCCTCCTTGACCTCATAGAAGGAGTGCAGTTTCCTCCGGAAGCTTTGCTTTTCTGAGTCCTGCTCATCTTCTCCTAGGGGTAAGCCAGCTGTGGTCAGCCCCTGCTGGGTGCAGAGACGACCACGCAGGTCTGCCATCCAAGACCCTGACTCACCGCCCTGCACCAGCAGCTCCGCCTTGCACAGCACCTGACCACCAGCGTTGTGGGCCAGGCAGGTGTAGACACCAGCATCGCTATGGGCTACATCCCTCAGCTCCAGAGAATAGGTGGTTCCTTCCTGCAGTGGGACCAGCCGGGGCCCCTCTGCCAGCTGGACGTTGTTCTGGAGGCACAGGACACAGGCAGCCCTTTACCCAAGGCTCCTCCAGCGGGCAGTCCATGCAGCCCACTTCACCCAGCCTAGCCTGTCCCTACCTTGTACCAATTCACCGTGGGCTGTGGGTGGCCCTCAATGACTGCCTGGAAGCGGGCAGTGCCACCTCTCTCCACCTGCACATCCTCGATGGTGACCTGCATGGATGGGGGCTCTGCAGGTGGAGATAGGCCATGCACTGGGGCATCCATCTAGTGCACGTCCACCCTACCCCGGAGTCTACCCACGTGAGCTGGGCCTGCAGCCACCAAGACGTCTGTGCCACTTGGGCATGCCCTGGCACGCCCAGTGGGCAGCAGGCCCTGTGGTACACTATAGGGAAGTGCAATTGCCTACTGGACCACACTCACACACATGCATGCACGTATGCCCCCACACACACATACATATATACACACATATACACATATTGCACACAGATACACATATGCATACACATACAGACACATGCACACACATATATACACACATGCACACACAGACACAAACACAGGCATACATAGACGCACATATACACAGAGACATACACACACACACACACACACACACACACACACACACACACACACGACCACCTTTCAGCCCTGAGAGCAGAGTGAGCTCAACATGCTGCCTGCCAGACCCAGGGGTTGGCTCGGGGCTCACTGGGGGCAGAGGCGGGTACAGGGGTATGCCTACTTGTCGCCCCTGCGTCACCAGCCTGATACACGATTGTCCTGTGGGTGGTCTCCGTAATCACATGGCTGTGGACGTCCCAGAGGGGTTCTGCTGTGCCTGCCACAGGCCAAACTGCACCCTCCATCCTGGGGGCAGGGAGCCAGTGAGACATCGCACCCCGCCCTCCTCCACCCGCCCCAGAGGGTAGGGAGGTTACCGGATGGGCACGATCCGTTCCTGGGTCTCGGTGCCCAAGTCATGCTGCGGGCCCACGTCGGGAAGGGGCTGTGGCACCATCCGGGAGGGTTCAGCTGGTGAGGTAAGGGGCTTCGTCAGGCAGGTTTTCTGGGGGTGGGGACACAACACCCTGACACTCTCCAGAGGGGGAAGGGAAGTGCCCTGAGGCCCCTTCTGAGGGTGCAGCTCCCACCCCCACCCTGAGTGCTCCCAGGACCCAGACCCCACCCAGTTTCCCAGATGGGAGACTGAGGCTGGGCCAGGGTTCCAGGTTTCTCCTGAAGGGCACCCGGGGGACTAGGGTTTGGGCAGTTTTCAGGCTTCAAGGGCCAGGTCTTACCAGACGCTGCACCCACGCCCTGAGGACTTGCTGCCCGTTGCTCAGGCAGCCCCCCAGGGCCAGCGCTGGGGCCTGTGTGACCCCCTACAGCCGGTCTGGGAGCTTCCTGGCTTTCCACTGTCCTGGGGACATCTCCTACTTCCTGGTCCATGGGCTCCAAGGCCTCTGGGAGCGTAACAGCAGCACCTGTGGAATGGCAGGTCAATACACCGTGAGGGGTGACTGGGGCCAGAGGAGAGAGCTCCCAGGGAGCCACGCGGCTGCGCCAGCTGCCTGCCCCATCCACCCACCCACTGGCCTCAGCAGGAGGAAGCTGAGGGTGCTATCCCAGCTGCCTTCAGGACACCTCTGGGGGCAGCTTCCATTATCTTCGATCCCTCATCCCAGTTAATGGACACAGCCCCTCCCCTGGGGCTGCCCCGATGAAAGCAGACCCTGGGGTGTGGGCAGGGCCTCAAACTGGATTCAGGAAATCAGACTAGAAATCAAGAAAATCCAGGACCTCAACCTCCGAGATACTGTTGAAGCCCACTCCAGAGGCAAGAGGGGGAACAAAGTAAGATCAATGACTAGAACTGAAAACGGTTACGTCCAAAGCTTCTATATAGCAAAAGAAACTCTCATCCCTAACGGGCAGCCTACACATGTGGAGAAAACATTTGCCTGTGAACCACTGCTCCCCAACATGGAAACTGCAGGAGGTGAAAGTTTTGAGCAGACACCTCTCCTCTCCTCAGAGAGCCCCATGCTTACCGACCTAGTAAGGCTCGGGAGTTCATATCTGAACATTTTTTCAAATGTAACTTTAAAATCTCATTATTGTTAAGACCAAAAAGGATCTCATCCCAAGAAAACTTGCAGTTCTTGTGAAGTGACTACCTGTTGTGATCATTTAGCAACATCGCCAAACTACGCTGTAAACAAGAAGAATAATCGTGTCTGTTATGTCACTGTTTCACTGTCCCAGTTAAACATTGTTGCTCCCATACTAACAGACTGAGACGGTAAAGACAGAAGAATGGAAAAGGACAGCTGGTCACTGTCCATGGTCCTGGAGTCTCAGGTTTGAGACTAGGGACAGGGTAGGCTGAGAAGGTCCTGGAGAGTGGGGAGACAGGGAAAACACCCCTCCTGCCCCCGGCTTTCACTTAACCAGACCCCTGACCAGGTTTCCGCTCCAGTGGATCCCTGCTGAGTGCTCCTGGTCTCTGCTTGTTCCTGGTGCAGGTACAGCCTCTCCTTCTCCACTTGAATGTCCCCCCGCCTCTCACTTCTGTCCTGGCTAGGACTGGCTGCATATCCTCAGAAAGGCCTGCTCAGTGCCCACAAGTATGGAATGACCACCACCCAGTGCCCAGGTCCCACCCACACAGCCCCTCATGATGGTCACTGCTGCACCCCCAGTCACAGGAGCTGCCATCCAGACGGCAAGAAGGAAGAACAGAGGCGGCAGTTGGAGACATTTATTGTCAGGCCAACTGGCCAGGTAGTTCCTGTGTACAGACCCTGTGTCCGCCCCCCAGATGCCCTGGTGGCCAGCAGACCTGGGCCCCAAGAGCACACTGAGGCAGAGAGTCTGCTGTTGGTGATGCCTGGGAGGGGGCACTGTACAATGGGGCTGTGGGCGGAGGGACAGAGGCCAGGCCATGGGCTGCAGAACTGCCCCACTGTCCAGCCAGGGCTGAGTCTGGAGAGGTAGGAAGTGTTCAGGGCAGGGCTGGTTTCCGCTGGGGAGAGGCACGTGGGCAGTGCAGGCTCCCTGGGGCGGTCCTTCCTGTCGGCTCAGCCCTGAGAGGGTCCTGCTGCCCCATCCCCATCAGGCCGGATGTGCAGGGTGACCATCTCGCCCACTGTCCCAAAGCTGCAAGTCTGGGTGGAAACCTCTGTTTTGAAGCTGCTCTGGCCGGTGTCAGCAGAACGTTGGACCCGGGTGCAGAAGGAAGGCTTCCAGGAGGAGACACCCCTAGCCTGGGCCTCAGGTGTATGCAGGGAGGCGCCCACTGGGCCCAGGACCTGGGGCCCCCACGGAGACACCTCCTGAGGCCTGGCGACGTGGCTGAAGAAGCTTCGGGGGCCTGATGGGCGCCCCACATTGAGCACGACGGGCTGCCCCACCGTGGGCTCCCGGACCTCCCTCTGGAGCACCGACACCTCGCAGGGAGGGTCGTCCGGGGTGCTGCGTGCAGGGTGGCCGCATCCAAAGGTCTCCCCCTCCTGGGGCACGTAGTCGTCCAGGTCGGCCAGCGTCAGCACCCGGCCCTGGTGTGTGAGGATCTTGGGGGAGCGGCCCTGCAGCGAGGCCGCAGCCTGGGGCTCCCGGTCCCACTCCTCCAGCGGCGTCTCCTCCTCCTCCACTGTCCAGACAGGGAGCAGCTCTGGGGGCTCATCTGGGCTTGGCGGGCGCCTGGCATCCGCAGGGAAGACGCCGGGCTGGCCCTGGGGCTGCTGGGCCAGCAGTGTGTTGTTGGAGTTGTTGGCATTGAGGTCCCCTTCCGGGGTGGCGCCAGGGAGCACGGAGAGCAGCCCGGGTGAGCCTCCAGCCTTCTTCACCCGAACTTCAACCGTTTCTTCCACCTCCACCCACTTGGGCTGAGGCCTCGAGCCCCCAAGGCAGGCTGGTGTGCGGGCCTCGGCCTCTGTCACATACAGTGTGGGCACAGGGGACCTCCAGCTGGACTCTGCCTCAGGCCTGCGGGACTGGCCAGCCCCCAGGTCGGGTGGGGCTGGCATGGACGGGCTGGCAGAGCGCCGGGATGGTGACCTGGACGGAGACTTGCTGGGGGAGCGGCGGCGGCCCCGGGGGCTCTTCACCACGGTGGTGATGGTCTCCTCTCTGCAGGGAGAGCCCCGAGAGGAGATGGGTGGGCCAGACCCCACCCCCACCTGGCAGTGCATGCGGGAGCAGTCAGTGTGCAAGCAAGCAGGCAGCCGGTGAGAAGACAGAAGCCCAGATCTGCTCAGTTCCCCAGAACCGCACAGGAAGTGGGTGCGGGACTACAGCACAGGGACGACTTTCCCTCCCAGAAGCTGACACGTAGGATCCTGACCCTAAAGTGCAGTGCTCATGATATTACACAAAGACCTCACATGCGCTGGAGCTGGTTACACTCCAACACCGAGCGTGGTCTCAAACTCACAGATCCCAGCTTGCCAGATCACCACTACCCAGTGGGGCTATTCCTTCCCTTCCTTCCCCACAACCTCAAACCAAGTAGGCAACCCACAAGTATCTAATTAAGACCAAAACCAAGAAGAGGGCACAAGGCTTTCCCAGCTGCCTCCTCTACTCCTCTTTCACTCACACCAACGGCCTCACAATCCTTAGAAATCCTAATGCTACCAGCACCACTGGTACTCCCACCAACCTCCCGAGCACGCCTGGCCCCTCTGCCCTCCTGCCCCCTGCCCTTGTCACTGCTTCAAGCAGTCCTATGAGCCCCAGCAAGGCCAAGACACTGGCTCTCAGGAAAGGGGGGCTGCAGGTGTGGTGAGGGACAGAGCGACGGGGGTGGCAGATACATCCGCTTGGCCAAGAGGGACCCTAAGTGACCCTCAGCTGGCCTGAGGCTGTTGGGTACATGAGTGGGAGTTTGGCATAAGGACATCCTGCTTTGGAGGTGCTGTCAAGGAGGGGCGAACTGTCCCTACGGGCTTTAAGCCCCCACACAGGCTCACTGCACCACCACCCATCGAACCACAGCACGTGGGACAGAAACCACTGCAATGGTCTTGTCAGCCTCATCTCCTGCTTGAGCAGCTTTCTCCTACTGGAAGTCCTCCCAGATTTCCCTGGCCTGACCCTAACCTTGCTTCTGTGGGTACACCAGCATGGCTATGAAACCCTGGTGATCATCTAGAAAGGTGTCAGGCTTTACCTGCCTCGGGGGTGCAAAGAGGAACAGTGGGCCATGGTTCTCACCCTGGGGTTCCCATGTGCAGCTCGAGCCACTTCTTCAGTGGACACGGAATGCCAGCTCTGGGCAATGCCCATAGTCCAGCCTCTGCAGAAACGGGCCTGATCCACAGGACCCCATCCAGCCTCCACCCTGTGGTCAGTGGCACCCCTGAGGCGGGTCGGCGCTGGCAGGCGGCAAGCAGGTGAGTGAGCATGCGGGCGCACAGCAGTCAGGGGTCAGGCACACTCCTGCACTTACATGACGATGGTTTTCCTGGGGACTCTAGTCTCTTGCTCAGTGACTACAAAGAAAACAGGTGGACAGCGAGGGTTACAACCAGTCGCTTGGGCAGGGCTCCTTGGGGGGCCACTGGTGGCTGATAGCTCTCCTACAGAAACGCCCACCAGAGGAGTGGAGAGGGCCACATCTGAGCCCTTGTGGTCATGTGCGCTGAGGGTATCTCCCCAGGGGCCTCCTGACCCCCGCAAACTCGGCTACATCTAGCTTTCCTCCTGGGAGCCAGCAGACAGGCCCGTGGCTCTCATTTATCAGGGGGGTCCAGATCCCTGAAGCAGACCCCTAGCACCCGTGGTTTGGGGCACAGGTGCCCCAGCTTGGCCTGGACAGACAGCAGGCAGTCACGACTCCAAGACCACTCTCCGCCCTACAAACAGAGCTGCTACCTCCTAGTCAAGGGGCTTTGCTCACTTGTTCACTGCCCTCCATACAACCCAGAGTGCCATGAGCTGCACCAGCTGCCCTCGGACAGGGGCCTCTGCTGGAATACTGGAGGGATCACCCTGTCGGAAACCTGGACCATACTGGGCACAGCCTGTCCACCAGCTGCAGTCAGCGTGCGGTGGGGAAGCCCGGGCTAGTCCTTTGCTCTCCCTGACAAGGTCTTTCTGCTACTGCGCCAGGCACCAGGCTGACAGGAAGCCAAGCGAAGCGGGATCCTGGCTGGCACAGCTACAGAGCGAAGGGGCCAGCGCCCACCACATGGGCCGTCCGGGGCCTTCTCTGGTTAAAGGTGAAGCAGGGGCAAGGATTAGGAAGCAGGGAAGCAGCACACACTTCCAGCTCCCAGGCTTGCCACTCCTCCAGCCCACCGCTGAGGACGCCACGACGGCAGACCAAATGTCTCTGCAGGACGTGCTGGCCAGCGCCAGGAAAGAGAGCTGGGCATGGGCCCACTGCTCCCCAGTGAGAGACCGACGCAGGAAGTGCAGAGGAACATCGATGAACCGGCCACAAGGCGGGGGGGCCGGGGGGGCTGCTGGCCCCGTGCACTCAATCGAGGTGGGCACCCAAGATGGGGCCCAGACAGATGTGGGAATTCACACAGGTCACTTAGTGACTAGGGAGGACACAGTCCACCTTCCCATCTGCCACAGGAGCCAGGGCTCCACAGGTGTAGCACCAGCATCAGCATTCAGTCCCTTCCATGGGGGCAGCAGTCCTCTGATGACCCATGTCAGGACAGACAGCTCTGCCTCCTTCCCAGCCCTGTCACACCCTAGGCTGCGCATCTAGGGACCCGAAGCCAGGTCTGTGTGAAAGGCGAGTTTGTGCCTCATCTACTGACGCCCACAGCCAGATGTGTGTGGAGGTCGAGCACACACCTCACTTACTGACACCCACCGCCAGGTGTGTGTGGAGAGTGAGCACACATCTCACCTACTCACACTCAGTCAGGTGTGTGTGTGGAAGGTGAGCAAACACCTCACCTACTGACGCCCACCGCCAGGTGTGTGTGGAGGGTAAGCACACACCTCACCTACTGACGCTCACTGCCAGGCGTGTGTGGAGGGTAAGCAAATATATCTGTTCACCTTCCACACACACACCTCACGTACTGACGCCCACCGCCAGGTGTGTGTGGAGAGTGAGCACACACCTCACCTACTGACGCCCACTGCCAGGTGTGTGTGGAGGGTAAGCACACACCGCACCTACTCACACCCAGTCAGGTGTTTGTGTGGAGGGTGAGCACACACCTCACCTACTCACACTCAGTCAGGTGTGTGTGTGGAGGGTGAGCACACACCTCACCTACTGACACCCAGTCAGGTGTGTGTGTGGAGAGTGAGCACACACCTCATCTACTGATGCACACAGCCAGGTGTGAGTGGAGGGTGAACACACACCTCATCTACTGATGCACACAGCCAAGTGTGAGTGGAAGGTGAACACACACCTCGAGACCTACTGATACCCACAGCCAGGAGTGTGTGGAGGGTGAGCGTAAACCTCCTCCACTGACGCCCCTTCTGCCTCATGAGTTCTACCCAGGACCCCAGGAGTGTGCCGAGACAGGCCAGGGAGCCCGAGTTCTGGACACTCTGAGGAAGCCTCTTTGGCAAGCTACCCTGATCGTTCCTGCTGCCCCACATGTGAAAACCCTCGTCCTCCACGGATTCTGCTTGTGGACTGGACCCAGCTCTGGGGTAGTCAGACACATACTGACCTTCCACAGCAGCCACCTGCTCTCGAACTCTTGGTGTCGGGCTCTGCAGAGACAGCTCAGCGCCGCCACGTGTCGATCCTAGCCGGTTAACCAACTGTGGAGCAAAGGGCATGCCAGCTCAGAGTTCACAGCTTCCTGAACCCAGGGCCCTGCATCCCTTGTAGGAGGCCCACCTCTGGCCACAACAGAAAGGGCTCCCTCCCAGCATCCTTGAAGGGGCTTCCCGGGACATAGGGGCATTCCACAGGCGTGGCCAACGTGATGTGGCCAAAGGGTCCCACTCCTGAAGTGTGGCTTAGACAGCTCAGTAAATGTTTCCAGTTCAGACACAGTGAACCAAGCTGTCCAGCGCAGTGCCCCTGCCAGGGCAACATGCCCACCCACCTCTGTGCCCACGGTGGCAGCTCTGGCCCCTCACCTCACACTCATAGTGGCCCAGGTCCTGCACACCAGCTGCCCGGATCTCGAGCACCAGCATGCCACTTCGAGGTTCACTCAGCATCCGGTACTTGCCCCCGGGGGCCAGCAGGGCTCCATCCTTGTACCATCTGCAGACAACACAGGGTTGTGAGACAGGCCTTTCCTCCTGATGCCGCCCGCATCAGCCATCCCAAGTCTTCCCTGTATGGCCGGGATCACAGTGTCGAGCCCTAGAGGCTGTGAGTGTGCCAGACGGTCTGGCCCTCATTTCACTCATGGGGTCAAGCTGCCCACCTGATCTGAGGGTGCGGGGTGCCTTCAATGGAGCAGGTCACCTGGGCCTCCTCTCCTTCCGCGAAGGGCATAGCTCGGACCTTGGTCACAAACCGCGGGGGCACTGCAGGGAAGAAGCAGCACACTGATCACAAGGGCCCCACTCCCAACAGAAGCTGACCATTAGGACCCCACTCCTCAAGAGGGCACCAACCATCAGGACCCCACTCCCTAGTGGGGCACTGACCACCAGGACCCCAATCCCCAATAGGGCACCGGCCATCAGGATTCCAATCCCCAGTACAGCACTGACCATCAAGATCCCACTTGCCAACAGAGCACTGACCATGAGGACCCACTCCCTAAACTGACCACTAGGACCCCACTTTTCAAGAGGGAAGTATCAGGACCCCACTCCCCAACAGAGCACTGACCACCAGGACCCCAGTCCCTAATAGAGCAATGACCATCAGGACTCCACTCCCCAACAGTACTGGCCATCAGGACCCCACTCCCTAGTAGGGCAATGACCGTCAGGACCCACTCCCCGATAGGGCACTGGCCATCAGGACTCCACTCCCAGTGAGCACTCACTGCCGGACCTGAGCCCCCAGGGCAGCGCCCCGCATGACTCCCTCTCAGCACACCTTGTACCACGATCTTGCCCAGGCTGCTGGCATTGCCGGCGGCACTGGCTGCAAAGCACATGTACTGGCCGGAGTCTGCACCGGTCAGATTGTCCAGAATGAGAGCACAGGAGCCATCAGGGTCTTCGATAAGGATATGGTGAGGGTCCACTTCCACCGGCTTCCCATCTGGAAAGGAGAGGAGCCTCCATCACGATGAGGTTGGGGTGTCGGGGGATGTCCTGAGACCCCGCTCACAACTGCTGCCCACAGGTCCTGGAGGACATCACAGTCCCCTGCTGTCACCGTGGGGACACCATGGGGCGTCCCACAGCTCTGCAGGTGCTGGGCAAGGTTGTCAGAGGCTCTCTAATAAAGCCATCGGCTCTGCCCTCAGCATCGGCACTCACCCCTCCCTGAGGTACGGCCACCTTCGCCTGTAGTGCGCAACTGCCCTGGGTGAGGGGATGGCTGTGGGCTCTACTGTTTCTACGATGGCAGCCTGTGTCCACCCACAGGTCCTGGGGCTTGTCTGGGGCTGACCAGGCTGGTTCCCAAACAGTAAGCAGCTAGATCCTGTATTTCTGCTGTGCAGTTCTGCCACATGTGAGCAGACCTGTGAGCCACTGACAGACAGGCTCACATGCCATGTGGTCCCCTCTCGGCAGTACTCGGGGTGGGGGCTCTGGAACAGGCTCAACTCTGACCTCTGGTGTGCCCCGGGGTGCTGCTCTTCTGGAAGCTAGGAACTGCCTGAAGGCTCTCCACTGCCCAACGGACACTGGTCTGTGGCTGCACAGGACCTTCTGGTGGAGTCTAGCCCCAAGGCCACAGGTACACCTCCACCCTGGGTGCCAGAGGACGGCCACTACACCATGGTCCCTCACAAGGCTAGAAGGGACCCAGCCAGACCACAACACAGGACCACCCATGGCTGTTCTGTGGGCTTGTGGCACCTGGCGGCGTCCACGCAAGCCCAGTGCATGGCAGACAGGGGCTCAGCACTGCTGCAGGGAGACCCCTGCAGGTCTCTCAGGAACCAACGGCCCCCCCCGCCCCCAATCACCAGCCTTCCTGCCTACTTCTTCTAGGCCACCCTGAGCTGTCCCTATGGTGGAATGTGCCCCAGGGAAACCAGAGAACACAGCTGCCCAGAGACGGAGCCACCAAAACCAGGGCTGGCACAGTGATGCAAGAGGAACCTGGTAAGCATGTCCTGGCTTAGCTGGGGCCTCAGACCATTCCCTGGGAGAGAGAAGGGCACAGCACTGAGGCTCAGGGCAGGGTCACACCCACCTGGCGACCCCAGCAGAAGGCCTGGGCTCCTGTCAGACTGAGCAAGCCTGACGCCACCCCACCTTCCCCCTTTGGCCATAATGAACGGGAGCCCCGAGTGGGCCAGCCCTGAGAGCGGCTAGAGTGGTCAAGCTCAGTGTCCCCAGGCCTGGTGTCATAAGGGGCTCCTGGGGCACTCCTGGGGCACCCAACACAGCTCCTGGGCTGAGCACGTGTCAGCAAAGTCAACCCCAAGGCCCTACCTTTGTACCAGCTGACCACAGGCGTGGGTGTGCCTGTCACACGGCAGGCCAGCTTCACCGTCTCACCCAGCTCAGCAGTGCAGTCAGCCAGCTCCTCCTCGAAGTCTGGGGGGCCTAAGGGGACATGGAGGGGCTCACACCCTGGGCACATGCCTTCCCGCAGGCTGGCTGGGCTCGAGGCAAAGGAACCCAGATGGAGGGTCCACTGAGGGCCGGCTGCCAGCCCCACAGCCACAAGGGTGCTTCTCCCTAGGTCAGGTTGGAGTTGGCTGCTGGGGAGGGGCGGGGCAGGGCACTCACGCCAGACGGGCAGAGCAAGGCGCTGCTGGATGCCACGGATCTCCTTGACCCAGGAGTTCTTGGTGGTGGCCGTCCGCGCCTGCAGCAGGAACTTGCGCACAGAGTCCTCACGCTCGTGCCACACCTCAAAGGCACGGTCGTCCCCCTCCACCTGGTCGTTCAGGTCAATGCTGCTGAGCTGCGGGGGGGTGCGGGGAAGTGTCATGGGCTGCCCAGACTGCAGGGCCGCCCCCTGCTCCCAGCATCATGCCCACAGACCTTCATCATGTTCCTAAAGACGTAGCTGAAGGTGTCGGTGCGCGAGTCTCGCTTGGGCTTGCAGACCACCAGGTGGTTGCGGAACAGGAAGACGTGCCGGTGGTGGCCCTTCCAGGGCATCCGCGCGCCCGGAGCCCCCTCCCACACGATGAAGTGGCCCTGGGGGAACAGCCTGACTCAGCTGCCAGCCCGGCCACAGCTGCTGAGCGCCACCACCAGCCTCCCCGGGTCCTGGCCCCAGACCTGGCGGATGGGCTCGCCCAGGGCCTCCAGGGTGCCGGGGTAGTTCTCCATGAGCGACACGTGCAGCCGATCCTCAGCGCGCCGCGGCAGCGCGGACACCACGGCGTAGGCCTGCTCCAGCAGGGCACAGGCCTGCCTGTTCCGTGCCTTGTTGCGGATCAGCTCCTGGGGGAAGTGGGGTGTCAACCACGAGGCAGGGGCGAGGCGGGTCGAGGCAGGGCCACCGGGCCCCCGGCTCCCACCTTGAGCAGGGCCTGGTACTGCTGCACGCGCTCCACAGGCTGCTCCAGGAAGTGCTGCAGTGGCGGCGGGGGCGGCTGGGAGGGGTCCGCCGACAGCGCCTCTTCCATGTACTTCTGCGAGGAACGGGGCAAGCGGAGCCACTTGTCAGGGCGCTGGGGCGGCCACGTGAGCTACACACGTCACAAAACTCCACACTCTGGACCTCCCTGCCCCCTGCTACGCTGAGCTCTGGGGCCCCACCTACACGCACTCCTCACTACTCTGGGCCCAGGGTTCTGGGCAGCTCTGAAGGGGTCAGCAGGCACCTTGTAGAACTCCTGCACAGCTGTGCTGACCACCACGGACTCCGCCTGAACGCGCCCCACCAGAAACTCCAGGTACTTCTCAAAGGCCACCTGGTTCTTGATGAAGCACATGGCCACATCGTCATCCGTTTCACAGGCCCGCAGCTCCTGAAGAAACCTGTCGTGGAGGCGGGGGACAGTCAGGGCCAGCCACAGGGCCCCCTGCACCTAGGAGATGCCAAGGCAGCCCAGGGGCCTAGGGAGAGAGACTGACGACGCAGGGAGGGCATGGCGCCTGCACACGTCCCCACACGTGCCACGGGTAAGGAGCGGCAGGCGGGCGCTCCCAGTGAATCAGTTCCAGGGACACGCCTGTCCTCCTTCAGGGGCACTGCCAGCAGCAAGTTCACCGTCCACTGAACCATGCATCCAGCGCTGTGCCCAGGCTGACCCGACCCACCTGCTGTGGAAGTGGCTGATGTCCTGCACGTTGCGGAAGATGACAGCCTTCTGGCTGGCCACGGCAGGGGGCACGTGAGGGGAGCGGTCGAGGTGCTGTATGTAGTGGCTCTCCAGGAACTGCAGCTTGTCCACAAACGCCTGCTCTGAGCTCAGCAGCTCCTGGATGGTGGAGCTGAGGAGGGAGAGCACGTGGCGGCCAGGCTGCCGTGGGCTGCTCCTCCTCAAGGCCACACTCAGGCGAGGGAAGGCACCAACCCTGGGAGACTCGTGCAGACTGAGCTCAGAGCCCTGCTGGCCCAGCCCCCACCGCCCGCCCTGCCAGGCCCTCACCTCAGCCGCGTCTTGTACTCAGCCTCAGGCATGGCCTCTCTAGGGAACTCAGGAGCCTCAGTGGGACCCCACTCAGGGGACAGCTGCGGGGACACAGGAGAGGGCAGTCAGTGCCTGGACTCCAAGCTCACCTCTGCTGTCCCCTCCCTGGCAGCTCAATACCTTCAGCCGTCGGTCCAGGTAGGCAGGGGACACCCAGCCCTGCCGAGAGGGGCTGGACTTGGTGGGTTTGGTCCGCACGAGCCAACGCAGCGGGTGGGCCGAGTCCAGCACCTCCACATACTGGCCCTCACGCAGTGTGATGGCGTCCTGCTCCGCCCCCAGGGGCAGGTAGTCCGCAGTGACCACGTAGATGTCAAAGATCTCAGGGGAGAATAGAGGGGGCACGTTGGAGGGGTGCGTGTTGGGGCCACACCCAGCGGTGCTCAGGGAGAAGTCACTCCTGGATCTGCACTCAAGAATTACTCCTGGCGAGGCTCAGGGGATCAAACCTGGGTCAGTCACGTGCAAGGTGAGTGTCCTAACCACTGCACCGTATCTATGGTCCCTATCCTTGCTGTTGGCCCTCCACCTTGGCCCAGTACCTCGCCCCGGGAGTCCCCATCTTCCGACTCCGAAGATGACTCCTGGACGCTGGAGGACGGACGGGAGCGACCATGCCGGGGGGACGCAGATGGTGTCCGGGACTCCTCGTCGCTGTCCCCACCAGGAACCTGCAGCTTGGCTAGGAGCAAAGGGGGCTGCTAGTGAAAGGGCCTCCTGCCCACCCTGGGCCTCAGAGCATGGGAGGGGAGAGGCTCTGTCCCGAGCATGTCATCGGCCCCTGCTCGGTGTCCTTACCCTGCGTGAACTTGGCTGACACCATCTCTGTGATCTGGGTAGTGAGCCTCTGCAGGAACTCCTCTGTGCCCACCTCTGCCAGGGACAGGTGGCTGCGAGCTTCCTCTTCGGCAGGAGACGCTCCTGCGGGCCAGACCTCACTCAGCTGAGCCCCCCCCCACACCCCCAGGCTCATCTCTGGGGACGCTCGGGGAGACAGTGCACACAGGCTTAGGGCCAACAAGGCTGGAAGCATGGAGGGCTCTGGGGTGAGGGGCTGGCATGCAGCTGGGGGTCCTGGCAAAAGGGCAGTTAGGGTGGCTGAAGACAGAGCCGGGGCGGGGGACAGCCGTCACTGTGGGCTGTGGGCTGGAGAGAGGGGGCGCAGGAGAGCTCAGCTTCAGGGGGTGGGACACACAGGTGGAGGGGAGCCCTGGTGAAGAACAGCCGAGGACCATGAGCGTCGCTGGACACTGGCAGTAGAGAGCTGGGTGGGCAGTGACCGGCGTGGAGTGGGTTCAGAGTTCAAGTGAGGGCTTCCGGGGGGGTGTGAAGGGAATGGGGCCACGGTGAGGCACCAGGAGAGTGCAGGGTTCTGTCCTGCTGCTGCTCGGACTCTGCTTATGAGGATCCAAACACACCAGGGGCCAGGACCCCAAGTCTGACCAGAAGCATCTGGCCATGGAGAGCGGAGACGGGACAGCACGAGAACCCACCTCCCTCAGGGCCCCCCGCAGCTGGCATTGTCCACGCTCCACCTGGTAGGGCTGCCAGCTCCCCCACCCCCACCCAGCACTCACCTGTCCTCTGACCAGCAAGCTCAGTGAGACTTACAGAGCCCGACATCTGTGCCGAGACGGCCTGGGTCCTAGGGGAAGAGGGCAGTCCTAAGAGGCCTCTTGGGCACCCACACCCTTGGGTGGGGGCCTCTGAGATAAGTGGTGGATGGACCCAGATGCCTCAGTCAAGATCCCAGACTGGCCCTTTTTCATTATGGAGAAACTGAGGCACACACAGACAGGGCTATCGGGACCTGTGAAAGCTGACCTGGTCTGCGGGCTCCAAGAGGCCCTTCCCCGAGAGCCCAGTCCCGAGGCACTCACTCACCCCTGCAGGAAGGAAGAGATGAGAGCAGCCTTCACCTCGGCCTGGTCCTCCATGGGCTCAGTCTCCTTGGGCACTGTCAGAGGATAGGGTGAGCCCCGAGGACAGGAGCCTCTGGGTCCCCCAGCCCCCACCTCCGTCCTCGCGAGGTTCCCCCTGCCCACTCACAGCCAGAGATGTGCAGACGGGCAGAGCAGAGGGCCTGGCCAGCGGCGTTGGTGGCAATGCAGGTGTAGGTGCCCCGGTGCTGGGCTCCCACGTCCAGCAGGACAAGGCTGTGCTGCTGGGCAGAGCTGGCGACCGTGTAGCCTGGCGTGTCCCGACCGATCCACAGCACGCCTCGCCCCGCCTCATCCCGCAGCCAGTGCACGACAGGAGCCGGACTCCCTGCGGGCAGGAGCGGACAGGACAGTCCCTCCAGAAAGAGGCTCACGGGGGTCCCCCCTGAGCCTCCCTCGGGGGCCCTGGCAGGGGTGGGAGGCAGGAATGCCCTACCTTCAACCTTGACTGAGAAGGTGATGCTGGAGCCCTTCTTCACTTTCTTGGAGGTGAACCTCTCCAGGATGCGGGGGGGCACCAGCTGCGGATGCACTCCTGGGGGCACGGGGTGGTGCTGGTGAGCCCGGGCACAGCCCAGGCAGGTCACTGCAGCCTGCACAGCTGCTCTCTGCCATGCCCCCTGCCTCTCAGCCCAAGGCCTCACCTGACGCCAGCTCCTCTTCTGGTTCACCTGGGCCTGGAAGAGGCAGGGACAAGACCTGTAGCCCAACGGGCCTCTCCTCGGGGACCAAGCAGCACCTCCACCCCTCTCCTGAAAGCCTGGTTGGCAGGCACCTGGGCACGCCACTGGTGCCTCAGGACCCGAAAGGCTGCAGCCCTGCCCTCCTGAGAGTCTGTGCTCCGTGGATATCTCACGGGGCACAGGGAAAACCAGATAGCAAGCCTGGTCTTAAAGGCAGGCAGGTGTGGGCAGCAGCTTCCTGAGGGTTTCCGTCTTCCATGATGCTCCTACTCATGAGGGGTGACCACAAAGCCTCTATCACCCACCTCGGACCAGCAGCCGGGCGGAGGAGTAGGCAGCGCCCACTGTGTTGCTGACGTAGGCCGAGTACTGGCCGGCGTCCTCCCTGGTGACCGAGAGGATCTCCAGGGTGTGCAGCGCCTTCCTGTCAGCCATTCGGATGTGCTCGGAGGCGGTCAGGGGCCGCCCGTCCTTGAACCAGTACACTTGGGGTGCCGGGTAGCCTGGAGCATAGGGCTGTGGTCAGCACGGCGTGACCCAGGGGCAAGGGTCCCGGGAGCCCACCTGACCTGCGGGAAAGCCACTGCCCTCACCTTTCACCTTGAGCTGGAACTTGGCCAGGCGTGCGCCCGGGGCCACCTGCACTTCCTTCAGCTCCTCCACCACCTGCGGCAGCTGCCCGTCCTCCGAGGTGGACTCCGTACCCTCCTGCTCCCGACTGCAGGGGACACAGAGCAGGGGGTCCATGAGGCAGACTGCGGTCAGCACAGACGAGGAGGGGGCTGCGGGTAGGGCCACCACTGGCAGAGCCCTCTACCTGGACTGATAGCCTTGGGCGCTGAAGTACGATGAGGTCTCCGTGGCGTCGGCCGCTGTATCGTAGTCTGTGCTGGTAACTGGGGAAGGGGATCCAGATGAGCCCCCTGATGGCAGCTGACAGCCAAGAGAATCCTGCACCCCTGCCCTATTCCAGGGCCTGGGGCCGTTCACAGACCACAGGGTGGTCCCAGACTGGTGGTAGGACTGGGGGCAGAGCCAACCAGCTATCCCACAGAGGGTCCTGCTCTGGGCACGATGGAGGAATAGGTCCTGGGCTGCCCTGCTGTGGCCCTGACATTTCTGCCCCCGTGGGGTCACAGCGAAGCCAGGCTGTGGGGCAGAGCTGCAGGCCACCCTTGGAGAGGGTCTTGTCAGGACCCCTCCCCCGGCCCCTGGTCTGACCAGGGCGATGAGGGAAAGAACATGCCCCATCTGAGGCCTGTGTCACAGCAACCCTGGATGGTAACACCAAGACCCCTGCCCCCAGAAATACAGGGAATAAGACGAGTTGGCTGCTCTGTTTCTGCTCCTGCTTCCTACAACCCGTGGGGTCCCTGTAACATGAACATAAATGGAACATTTGTTTCTGTTCTTGGACCACACCTGGCAGTGCTCAGGACTCACTCTTGGTGGTACTCGGGGGACCATCTGGGTCACTGCTGATGGTGCCTGGGTCAGCCATGTGCAAGGCAAGCGTCCTGACCTCTAGACCTAACTTTTACTCCAAATGCCCAAGGGTGGGGTGAGTTACCATGGACAAACCTGGTGACTGGTGATAAACCTATTAGCCAGTTACCATGAACAAACCTGGTTCCAGTACCACTTCCTGGACACTTTTCTTGGTACTAAAAGCCCACCAAAGACCACTGCTTCATGGATCCTGCCTGGTACTGAAGCCCCCAGGAACGCCTGTCATACTCACGGTCCACACGGAGCTCAGCCTTGGTAGAGGACACGCCCACACTGTTCTCGGCCAGGCAGCGGTAGACCCCCATGTCTGTGGGGACCACGGCTGTGATGATGAGCTGGTGGCCGCCTTGCTGGTCCTCGCTGATCATGTAGTGGTCATCCTCCTCCAGCACCCGTCCATCCTTGAACCAGCGCACGCTGGGCACTGGCTGGCCAGTCACCACGCAGTCAAAGCTCACGGGGTACCCGTCCAGCACCTCCTGATTCTGCAGCTCAGTGAGGAACACTGGGGCTGGGGGGATGACAGGCAGCGTGTCAGCCTGGACACCCTTCCTCACCCTGCACCTAGGCTGTGCCTGCTTTGCACCCAGCCCCTTGGCCAAACACTAGGCTTCTCCCCAGGGTTCCTGGGAGAGTCCCATGAACTAAGAGGACCTGGGAAATGGGGCAGGGAGCACCAGGGCACAAAGCTGTGTGGGCAGACACCCAGAATTCAGACGTGATACTGCAGCACGCTGCTGCTGGTCCCAGAGATGCAGGGGTGCCTGGGGCCCCTTCCTAGTCACCTTAGTCGCTAGCATTGGAAACAGGGTACAGGCTGAACCTGGGGGCCCCCATGGGAAAGACAAGTCCCTCTAGGAATTTGCAGTCAGCCCCCATTGTGCAGGCCCGGCCCCTGTGGCTCAGAGAAGCCCGGGGAGGAAGACCCAGAGCGGGGTTCCGCTTCACTCAAACTGCAGCCCCCGCACACGCCTCCACCCCAGGGCGCCCCCAAAGGCTCACCTGCCTCTGTGGTGGTGGGGCCAGGCGCCACCTTCCCGATATGCACCTCCACTCCCCGGGGGCCCTGCTCCAGCACGCGGGTCTCCACCCTGATGCCCAGCGTGCCGAACATCTCCTGGAAGCGGGCAGCTGCCTGCTGGGCCTCGGCCAGAGCCTCAAAGCGGATGCAGACTGAGTGCTCGTCCTCACGGTACGTGGGCCAGTCTCCAGGGGCCTCGGGCTCGGCAGGGCCCTCATCCGCGCTCAGGAAGAGCTCCTCGTCCGAGACCTCCAGCGGGCCCTTGCAGCGGAAGAGGCGGTGCAGCCGCCGGGCGGCCCGGTGGAAGGTGTCGTCCCGCTCGCCCCCCGAGGAGCTCTCGGCCTCGCTCTCCGTCCCGCTGACTGTCACACAGGCACTGTGGGTTGCTTGGCCAAACCTGCTGAGCACCTGACAGGTGTAGCGGCCAGCGTCTGCACGGCCCAGGCCAGTGACCAGCAGGGAGCAGGTGCCGTCCCCAAGCTGGTCGATGTGGTAGTGCCGGCCGTCGGTCAGCTCCACGCCATCCTTCAGCCAGCAGGCCCGCACGTCCGCCTTGCTGGACACCACACACTCCAGACGCAGGACGTCCCCTACCTGTGCCTCCGTGTCCCCAAATGTGCGGCTGAACACAGGCCCTTCCTGCTGCTTCATCTCCTTCCGAACCTTGTACCCCTTAAAGGCAGCCTGGATCTTCACGGCAGCCTTGTCCAGGGAGGGGTCGCCCAGATCCCCCGCAGACAGATCTCCCAGAGGGGGGTGCTCCGTAACCAGCTGGCCTTGCCCCACCTGTGGCTTTGCAGAGGAGGCTGCTGGGGCCCCAACCTGTGTGTGCAGGGAAGGAAGGGAAATGGGTCCAGAACTGGCAAGCCGAGAGTGCAAGTCTCCTGCGTGCCCCTGCCCCCACTGGCCATAAACACCCTGCAAGCTCTGGTCCCGATGCCCGACACCCAGGTGGTGGCCAAAGGCAAGCCTGCTCCCGCCCCTCAGAAGGGGACTGGGTGGACTGTGAGGGGCCCCAAGGAACCACGCCAGCCCATCAAGACAAGCCCCAACAGTCAGGTGGACAGTAGAGGGTGGACACACGGACAGCCTGATGGGGAGATGTAGGTGTATGCAGATGGATGGTGGGTAGCTGGAGGATGGGCTACTGAGAGGGCAGGTGGTGATGACTGTCGCAAGTTGGCTCACAGACGCACCTTGCTGGCCAGTGGTGAGAGCACAGGTCCACCGGCCTTCTTGAGGTAGGTGACCAGGGCAGGAGTGCCCGCCCGGGACTCATCGTCAGAGCTGGTGTGCGAGAGGTCGGCCTCGCCGGTGCGGGCCAGCTCGTCGGCCGTGGAGTAGTCCTCAGAGAAGTCAGGGGCCACATCCTCAGCCTCCTGCCGCGGGCGCCCGTCCTCCTCGGGCAGCTCGCTGATGGAGTCCAGCGTGGGCTCCCGGCTCATGCGGCGTTTCCGGGCCAGGGCCTCCCACAGCAAGTGCAGGTCTCCCTCCTGGGCGGCCTCGGGGGGCAGGCTGGGCTGCGCGGGGACCTCAGCCCCAGACCCTGGGGTCAGCAGCACTGAGGAGGACAGGGGCGGGGTCAGGTCTGGGGATGGTCAGGACACGGCCTTGCTGCCTGCTGGACCCCCAAGGAGCGCACAGCACCAGGAAACAGAGGCTCTGGACAGACCCCTGGGCTCCGTCTTTGCAGACGTGGAACAGAGCAGCCCCAGGAAGCCTGAGAGGCCTGAACCCAGAGTCCTTAGCCAGAGGACATGGAGGAGCTACCACAGGGCCTGGGCAGGGGGCTGCAGAGAGCAGAACTCCAGGCTAGAGCGCCAAGGGCAGGGTCACAGGCACTCACCATCAGCAGTGATCAGGACACTGAGTCGCAAAAATGCTGAAACCACTAGGGTTCTGGGAATGAGCCCCCAGCCTCAGTTTCCCTTGCTATGACAGAAGCCCTCCTAAGTGGACCCCTGACTCAGAGAGCTGGAGAAAAAGGCCAGGACCCCCACACCCCAGGGCCGGCCACCTCTGGTGAGCACAGGAGCACATACCCTGGAATGCCGCAGGCGCGGGGCCCTGGGCTGGGCTACAGCGGTACTCGCCCTGGTCCTCCGCCGTGACACCCCGGATGACCAGCATCTGCCGTCGGCCCTGGCACAGAACTTGGATGCGCCCACTGGGCTGAACACGCTCCGTGCCCTTCATCCAGGTGACCTCGCCTGTCTCGGCCACCTCACACTCCAGACACAGGTCCTGGCCCGCTGCCACCTGTCGGCTCTCAGGGCTGGGTGCTGATGGCTCTGCTGGGAACAGCAGCCAGGACGACACATGTCCTATAAGCAAGCTCACCCCAGGCCCCTGCCGTGGGAGGCCCGAGAGCCATCCCCAGGACAGAGACACTCACCGAGCCGCACAGTCTGGGGCAGGTGCACAGGCTCTCCGGCACCTGCAGGCCCCACAGCTGCCACGCGGAAGCGGTAGGTCTCCCCAGGGGCCAGGCCTTCCACCACACACTCAGGCCCGGGCACCAGCTCCTGGCACAGCTGCCATTCGCCCGTGGTGGCTGCCTTCATCTCCACCCGATAGCCATAGAGGCCACCACCACCGTCACTGGAGGGCGCCACCCAGGACAGCGTCACAGAGTGGCCAGTGCGACCAACCACTTCTGCATCCTCGGGGGGGTCGGGGAGGCCTGTGGAGAGGGGCACCGATCAGGGGAACCCAGCCCCACACTCAGGGCTGCAGTGGCCCCAAGGAAGGAATCACATGGCCCTGTTCTCCTGCAGATGAGGGCAGAGGTCCACCTAACAGAGACACCCAGGGACCCTTCAATGCCCGTCCTGTCCCCAATAACCAAACTCAAGTCTGCACTAGGCTGATGACAGGGAGGAGACCGCGGGGCCCCCTCTCAGGGAAACACTGGGGGCACTGGGTTCTTTAAAGCAGAGAGAGGCCTGGGGCCTCAGGCCAGACCACATTCCCACATCAAGGATGGCAGGAAGTGGGTGGAGGTCTGCACCCTCAGACCCCCCAACACGGGCACTGCAGCGTCTTGTCTGCCCTTGCCCCCACTCCTCACAATGTCAGCCCTCAAGGGACTGTGCTGTGTCCCGGAAGGAGTCATGTGGCCACCACAGGCCTCAGCCCAGTGACAGGCCCCCTGGACAGGAGCCGGTCACCTCCCCCACCGGCTGCCGGAACACCGCTCACCGAGCACACTGAGCCGAGCAGTGGCCACAGCCTCTCGGGCAGCGAAGGTGACCTCGCCAGCGTGGTGGAGCTGGGCACTGCGGAGCAGCAGACCATGGTGGCTACCGTCCGCTGTGACGGTCCAGTCGGCGTCGTCAGGCTGCACAGCGGCCCCGTTGAGGTACCAGGACACCTCTCCCACGGGCACAGCCTCGCTCAGCGTGCAGCGGAAGTGCGCCTGCTCCCCGGCACGCACCGACACATCCTGAGGGGGCTCCAGGACCTCGAGGCGCCAGCCTGGGCAAAGGGGGACAGACAGACAGAGGGGCAAGGCCTTGGGGTGCTGCCCACCTGCCCTACCGCCACTGAGCCCCGCCCTGGCCCGGACACTCACCTCTGACCGTGAGGAAAGCAGATGTGACGGCATCCCCTGCCAGGAAGGTCACGCGGCAGCTGTCCTGCGGCCGCAGGCTCTTGAGCAGGAGCAGGTGCCGCAGGCCGTCCTCAAAGTAGACGACCTCAGCCCTGTCGGAGCTGTGTACCGGCTCGTCGTCCAGCAGCCACGTGTGCGCCGCCACCTCCGGCTGCGACAGCTGGCACTCGAACAGCGCCTCCCCGCCCTCGGGGGCCTCCACGTTCTCCAGGCCACGCACCACCGTGTTCTTGGCTGCAGAGAGGACGGCGCAGCTCAGGGGCCTTCCCTGGCCAGCCCAGCCCCAGGTATCCCAACTCCCCAGCACAGACGGCAGCCACGTGGAGCGGCTCTGCCCTGCACCACCCCCACCACCAGAATCCTGAGCCCAGACGGACCCTTAGCTCGGGCCACACACCCCAGACCTGCCCTCCCAATCCTCGGCTGCCTCTGGCTCCCCAATACATGTGGGGTGCAGTCAGCTGCATCTTCTGGGCCCTGGTCTGCGGGGACTCCACCAGACTTCTAGGGAAATGATGGACAAAACTGGGCCAAGGGAGAAGTGCAGGTAGCAGAAGTGGTAAGAGGACATCAGGATGGAGTGAAGTAGCAACATGGGTTTCAGGAGGGCCATGGGATAGAGAATGCCAGGGACCAGTGGGGAGCAAGTGGGGACAGGAAGGGCAGGACCCCCAAGTGATCAGAACTGGCCTCGATGCTGGGAAAGGGCTGGCCAGACCCATCCGACAGTGGGGAGCCAGGCAGTTGACAAGCTGGGGGTAGACACAGGGCAAACAATTACATCAGGGCTAATGGCCCATCTGATTCTGCAGCCTGTACTCTACAGGTGGACCCACACCTGGCCCTACGGCTCCATCAACACCTGGCTCTTATGATCCACTGGTGCACCCACACCTGGCCCTACGGCTCCATCAACACCTGGCTCTTATGATCCACTGGTGCACCCACACCTGGCCCTACGGCTCCATCAACACCTGGCTCTTATGATCCACTGGTGCACCCACACCTGGCCCTACGGCTCCATCAACACCTGGCTCTTATGATCCACTGGTGCACCCACACCTGGCCTAAGGCTCCACAGGTGCACCCAAACCTGGCCCTGGTCATCCACAGGTGGACCCGCACCTGGCCCTGACGCTCCCTTCCAGCTTGTCCACAGACGTGGACATCAGCAGCCACTCTGGGGAGAGGGTCCCCAGACCGAAAGGAAGAATCACGGGTCTGAGTGTTCAACCTTTCTGATGGCATGGCCTCCACACACTGGTGGTCAGAACTGGCAGTGCCCAAGTCACACAGCTGCACGGGGCCTCTGGAGAGGCTGCCCTGCATCCAACACCCAGGGAAGGTGGCTGCCCCGCTTCAGCCTCATCTCTAGTCCCAAGTCAGAGTGGATACTCGTTTCCATAAATACACTAGGTTTGGGGGGTCACAGCCAGTGGTATGCACGGGGCAGTGCTGGGGGCCACTCCTGGCAGTACACAGGAAATGATGAGGCATGAGAGATCAAAGCTGGGGTTCAAGGCATGTGCTCCAGCTCCAAGCCTAGATCTTAGGGCAACAGAGACATCCCTGGCATCGTACTGCCTCCTACTTCTCTGCTCTGCCCAGCTGTGACAGGACTAGGTCCCCCATTTGTCTGTGCCTGGGCCCCCCATCTATAGTGGGCCCCACCTCTGTCCTTGCCTGTGTCCCCCCATCTATAGTGCCTGGCTCCTCCAGCTGTCTGTGCCCGAGCCCCCAACTGTCTCAGCCTCCGCACCCCAAATCCAAAAGTCTGTGCCTGAAACCCCCCTCCAACTATCTGTGCCGCTCCCCCCAGCTGTCTGTTCCTGGGTCTCCCCATCTGCCTATTCCTGAGCCCCCAGCTGTCTGTGCCCCCAGCTGTCTGTGCCCCCAGCTGTCTGTGCCTGGGCCCCCCATCTGTCTGTGCCCCCAGCTGTCTGTTTCTGGGCCTCCCCATCTGCCTATTCCTGAGCCCCCATCTGTCTGTGCCTCCATCTGTCTGTGCCCCCCATCTGTCTGTGCCCCCATCTGTCTGTGCCCCCAGCTGTCTGTGCCCCCAGCTGTCTGTGTCTGAGCCCCCATCTATCTGTGCCCCTATCTGTCTGTGCCCCCATCTGTCTGTGCCCCCATCTGTCTGTGCCCCCATCTGTCTGTGTCCCCAGCTGTCTGTGTCTGAATCCCCATCTGTCTGTGCCCCCATCTGTCTGTGCCTGGGACCCCCATCTGTCTGTGCCCCCAGCTGTCTGTGCCTGAGCCCCCATCTGTCTGTGCCCCCAGCTGTCTGTGTCCCCATCTGTCTGTGCCCCCAGCTGTCTGTGCCTGAGCCCCCATCTGTCTGTGCCCCCAGCAGTCTGTGCCTGGGCCCCCCATCTGTCTGTGCCCCCAGCTGTCTGTGCCCCCAGCTGTCTGTGCCCCCAGCTGTCTGTGTCTGAGCCCCCAGCTGTCTGTGCCTGAGCACTCCCCACCCTCTGTCTGTGCCTGAAGGTCCAGCTCACACTACAGCCTCCTCCACAAGCTAATTACCTCATGGGTCCCCCAAGGGCTGCCCTCCTGTCCCGCCTCTACCTCCCAACAGGCCATTTTGGTTGCAGCCTCTGCCTAGAGCTTCTCCTAATGCCCGGCTTTATCCTGCTGCATAGGGCGAATTAGGGAGGTGGAGTCAGCGGCCACCCCACTGGACAGTCCCTCATGCTGGCTGCCAGCCAGTGGCCACTCCAGGCCGAGGCCCACCCGTGGCCTCACCGTGGCCTCACCTTGCACACGCAGCAGGGCCACCACGCGGGTGCCTGCGGCCTCACAAGAATAGATGCCGCTGTCGCGGGGCAAGGCTGGCCTGAAGGACAGCCTGGCCACCGTCCAGTCCTGCTCTATGACGACTCGGTGCCCGTCGGCGCATACTTCCTGCTCGTTCATCGTCCACTTGGCCTGCACGGGCCGTGAGTACTGGCAGAGGAGCTCGGCTGGGCTACCCTCCTCCACCGCCAGGTCCTGCATGGCACTGACCACCTCCACCACGGGATCTGTCAGCCAACATGCCAGGCAGCCGTCAGCCAGGCGGTGCAGCCGGGCCCCCCACCCTCCCTCCAACAGCACCAGCACTCCAGCACCAAGCAAGCACCGCAGCTGGCTGGAGTCCCCAGAAGCCTCGCACCTATGCCCACCCCGGTCCACTGCCCCTCTTGACCCTCCAGCCCCTGAGCCCCCACGCCCTCTGGCAGTCACAACACTCTACGCTCAAAGCTCTCTCGCTCTGCTCAGGTCCACAGACTCAACTGGGTCCATCCCATGACTCCATCCATGCCCAGTTGTTCCTCCTTCAGATACTGCGTCAACCTTGCGGTGGCGGGGGACACGGGAGTGGTTCTCCTCAAACTGAGGAACACATCTGTTTTGCTAGAACGTCAAACTACTCCCAGGTATTCGATACACCCCTTCCAAGTGCGGGTCAAGGGGTCCCTAGGGTTCGCTGTCCTCTCTGATGCCCTCCCCAGAAGGGCAAAAGGCATGGGCAGTCATTCCAGCCGAGAGGGGGGACCAGGCTCGCACTCTACACTGTCCTTGGGATGTGCGCCCACAGAAGCGGCCTCAGAGTACGACAGGGAGCAGCCACCAGCCTTCCAGCCGATGTGTACAGGGAACCTCAGTCTCATGAGCCCCCTGCCTACCACGCCCCCACAACCATGGCGAGCAATTCCAGGAGGTGGCCTAATGCTGGTTCCTGACTCTGCCTCTCCCCCTCCAGCCCTGAGCGAGCAAGAAGCATGCAGGGACAGCAGCAGCGACAAGGACGCCAGCACAGGGCGGGGCCAGCAGCCGATACCTTTGACCAGCAACTTGGCCGAGGAGACCAGGGGCCCTGCGCAGTAGGTGACGGTGCCTGAGTCGGACACCCCCAAGCCCGAGAGCGTGAGGGAGTGGACGGTCCCATCACACACAGAGATGGCACTCTGGGGGCCGTCCTGCAGCAGGGTCCCATCCAGCCACCAGCGGGCCTCTGGCCCACCTGCACGGGACACCTCACAGGAAAATGTGGCCACCTCCCCCGCAAAGACGTCCACGTTCTGCAAGCCACGTACCAGGCACAGTGCAGCCTCTGCACAAGAGGGCAAAAGGAGGGCAGGCTGGGAACTGGGCTACGGCACCCCCAGGCCCACCCCAATGGAGACTGTGGGGCGGAGATGGACAGAGGTATGGACCACCTTCCTTGCATGACTTCTACTGCACGGCCATGTAGAGCCAACTCAGTCCCTCAGACAACCAACCCCAGAACCAGTTCAGCCCCTCACACGCCCACCCCAGAACCAGCTTAACCCTGCACACATACCCGCCCCCAGAACCAGGCCAATCCCTCACACACACACCCCACCCTAGAACCAGCTCAGCCCTGCACACACATACATACACACACACAGAACCAGCTCAGCCCTGCACACACACACACACACACACACACACACACAGAAGCAGCTCAGCCCTGCACACACATACATACACACACACACAGAACCAGCTCAGCCCTGCACACACACACACACACACACACAGAACCAGCTCAGCCCTGCACACACATACATACATACACACACAGAACCAGTTCAGCCCTGCACACACACACACACACACACAGAAGCAGCTCAGCCCTGCACACACACACACACACACACAGAAGCAGCTCAGCCCTGCACACACACACACACACACACACAGAACCAGCTCAGCCCTGCACACACATACATACATACACACACAGAACCAGTTCAGCCCTGCACACACACACACACACACACACACACAGAACCAGCTCAGCCCTGCACACACATACATACATACACACACAGAACCAGTTCAGCCCTGCACACACACACACACACAGAAGCAGCTCAGCCCTGCACACACACACACACACACAGAAGCAGCTCAGCCCTGCACACACACACACACACACACACACACACACACACAGAACCAGCTCAGCCCTGCACACACATACATACACACACAGAACCAGTTCAGCCCTGCACACACACACACACACAGAACCAGCTCAGCCCTGCACACACACACACACACACACACACACACACACACACACACACATACACAGAACCAGCTCAGCCCTGCACAGACATACAAAGAGAACCAGCTCAGCCCTGCACACACATACACACACACACACACACAGGACCAGTTCAGCCCTGCACACACACACACACACACAGAAGCAGCTCAGGCCTGCACAGACATACACACACACACACACACACACAGAAGTAGCTCAGCCCTGCACACACTCATACACACACACAGAACCAGCTCAGCCCTGCACACACACACACACACACACACACACACACACAGAACCAGCTCAGCCCTGCACAGACATACAGAGAGAACCAGCTCAGCCCTGCCCATACACACACACAAACACACAAAACCAGCTCAGCCCTGCACACACACACAAACACAGAACCAGCTCAGTCCTCAGCCCTGTACACACACACACATACACACACACACACCACCCCAGAACCACACACACCTCATTAACCCTGCACACATACCCACACTCTAGAACCAGATCAACCCCTCACACACACATCCCACCCCAGAACCAGCTCAGCCCTGCACACACACAACACACACCCCACCCCAGAACCAGTTTAGCCCTACATAATACCCCCAGAGCCAGATGATCCCCTCACACACACAAACCCCACCCAAGAACCAGCTCAGACCTGCGCGCGCACAGACACACACACAGAACCAGCTCAGCTCCTCACATACCCACCACCCCAGGACCAGATCATCTCTATAGATACTCAACCCCAGAACCAGATCAACCCCTCACACACACACCCTCGCAGAACCAGCTCAGTTCTGCGCACGCACACACACACGCACACATGCACACACACATACATCATTAATTTCACTGAAGTGTGGAGACAGATGCTTCTCCAATCCCCAGAGGGTTTGCCTAGAAGTGCCCAAGGACCCTGGCCCTTAGATTCAGAGCATTAATGCCACATTACTCCTAACTGCTGCACCTCACTGCCTGCCTGCTCTGGGCACAAACCACCCTCACTCACCTCTCCCGCACCTCAAAGTGAAAGCCTGCAGCCCACCATGAAAGAGGACTCACGCCCACAGTTGGCGAAGGTCAGATACCGTCATTGCACCTCCCAAAATAGCCAACTCCAGTCCATAGGATGAGGGCACGAGGGACATGATGTGAGCCTCGACACGGAATCACACCAGGCACAGCATTCCTGTCTATTCTGGCTGGAACTTCCCCAGCCAATGCCCCTAGTGGGTCGGCCCACCGCCACTCCATCCACCCACCCTCACCTGCTCTCCTAAGGGTCCCACCTTTGCCTACAGGCTGCCCACTAAACACCTGTTCCTGAGCAGCCACACCCACGGGCTCTCTCCCTGAGAGCAGACATCCATCCAGGATTTTCCCTGGCTGGGACATGCAGTCAAAAGAACCCAAGACAACAGGACCTGAAGCCTGGTGAATGCAAGGTCCTCCCTGGACACCCATGAAGCTTTCTCTTCCATCATTGTCTCCTGAGTGTGGCACTCACTCTGGAGTTTTTCCAACCCCACAGTCCAAGTCCCTGACCTTATGCAGGGTACTCCATGTCCAATTCCTCTTGCATATGGGGGTAGAGGGGACTCAAAATCCCTAAGGGCACAGCTATATCTGCCCCTCTTTGAGGTACCTGGTACACAGATAACACATATGGAAGAGCAGCTGAGGCATGCATGAAGGATGGGCTGCAGGGGCGGTGGACACATGGATGAAAGGCTGGATGATGGGTGAATGAACACACAAGTGACAGTTGGACAGACAGATGAGATCAATGAAAGGTGCATGCATGAACGTACTGATGGATGGTGAGTGGGTAAATGCACGGATGGACAGATGAATGGATTTTCAGTGGTGGTTGATGACTGATACAGATGAAAAGACAACAGATGGATAAGAATACAGATGACAGAAAGATGTGAATGGATCTGTGGGTGGACAGACACTTCAGTGGTTGGGGCTAGTTTAAAAATCTGAAGTAGATCATCAATGGAGGGTGTGCAGGGAGCACTGAGGACAAGGTACAGCCAAGCTGAAGGTCTCTGATAACCTCTCCGCTTCCCTGGGCCACATCACACCATGGCCCAGAGTGTCCAAATGTCAGGGGAGAGCTGTGCCCTGGGCACGTGAGCCCGCCGGGGTGCGTGAGTGCCTGGGGTATCAGTGAGTAGCTGTGTGGAAGGCGATTCTGGAAGGCCCTGCATCCATCTCAGGGGCTCCCCAGCTTCCTCCCACGGACAGCACGGACCCCACACGGTGACCCCCACACCAGAACGCCTCAGCCTTTCTTCACCAGCCCTCCAGGGGGCTCTCTAGGCACAGACAATACCCAGTGGCTAGAGAATGACACTCGCTGACAAAGGCAGGTTGGGGGCTGCCTCCCCCAGCAGATCTGGGGACACAGGCACTGAGCAAGGCGCCAGGCGAAGGGCACCTACCTGTGATCTTCAGCTGCGCCTCGCAACTACAGGAGCCCACCTGGAAACTGACAATGCCCGCATCCTCGGGGGTCACCTGCAGGAGAGAAGGGAGGTGAGGCTGGCCTCCCGGCCCTGTGGGCAGCCCCCCCCTACCCCCAGGCAGCCAGCACACCTTGTGTAGGGTGAGCTTGTGAAGCACTCCCTGTTCCACTGAGATGTCGTTCATCTCGTTGGCCTGCAGGGGCACGCCCCCCAGAGCCCAGTGGGCTTCCTGGCCCAAGGCCCGGGACAGCCGGCACTGGAAGTGGGCATCCTGACCCTCACTGAGCTGCAGGTCCTTCAGGGGCTCCAGGATGGTCACCTCGGTAACTGGACACAGGAGAGGGGTGGTATTAATCCCGTGCTTCCCCTCGGGAAGGATACCTCTGCCAGGACTCCTGGCATCAAGCACAAGGGCCATTTTTTTTGCATCCCCCCCAACCACTCCCCACTGAGCCTAAGATCAGGATGCTGACCCGGAGATGGTGGGCAGGACCTAGTTTGGGCTGGGCTACCCCCCAGAAAGAGAAGACAGTAGATCAGTCTAAGCTTAGACTCGGCAAAGCTACAGGTGCTAGTGGTCTTGGTCTCAGCTCACAACAAACTTCCCTCTTCTCGGGTCCACTCTGTGCCAGTTCCCACCCTGAAGGTCAGAGCTTGGGTCGGTCTCTGTACCCACACACACCCTGGCCCGCAACAGGTGAGCACAGAACTACCTCGGACGGTGAGCTGAGCGGAGGACGTGTGCGGACCCAGGTGGAAGGAGATGGTGCCCGCATCCTCGGGCGTCACGCCCTTCAGCCGCAGCGTGTGGGTGCAGCCCCCTCGCACAGATATCTCTGTCACGTCGTTGTTCTGCAGCGGCAGGCCCTGCAGGCGCCACTCCACAGCCCCAGCCTCGGCGCACGACACCTCACAGGTGAATTCAGCATCCCCGTCCGCCTGCACCTCCGCATCCACCAGCCCCCGCACAATGGTGACCTCAGGCTCTGCGATGAGGGACAGGGTGCTCTGTTCCCACCCTAGCCACATCCCGCCCCTCCTCCAGGGAGTCTTCAGAAACCTGTGCCTGTGTGCCCAGGAGGCATTCAGCCCCTTATTCGCTCCAGACACGGCCCACCCCAGCAATGAGCTCCTAAGGCCAGGACTCTCTCTGGAGAGGAGGGGAACAGTGGGATTCCTGGCACTCTCCACCTAGGGCAGGGCAGGGCTGGTGGCCCCTCTGGCCAGTAACCCTAGAGGCCTTACCCTGCATCTCCAGCAGTTCTGGAATCTCTGTATCTCTGACACAGGGTGCAGCAGGGACACATGTGGTCACTGGGGGTGAGGAGGGGTGGGGTGGCAGGAAGGCTCACCTTTAACCTTGATGGAGGCCAGGCTTTTCTGGCTGCCCACCACGCAGGCATACTCGCCCGTGTCCGCGGCATCCAGCCCGTGGACCAGCAGCTCACACATGGCCCCCTGGCGCCGTATCTCGTACTTGGTGCCCCCGTGAAGCTCCACGCCCTCCTTGAGCCACTGCACAGGGGCTCCGGGCTCCACATCACTCAGCTGGCAGTGAAGTCGAGCCACACCCCCGGCCACCTGCTCTGCGCTCTGCAGTTCTGACTTGAACTTGGGCCTGGGGACTAGAGGGGCCAGGAGGAGAGCTTAGGGCAGATGGGAAAGGGCATCACATACTCACCAAGCTGAGAGGGCCGTGAAGGGCAGGGGCTGGCAGGCGGCTCACCCTGGACAGAGAGGGCAGCTGTGCTCTGCGTGTGACCCGTGTCACAGGTGTACAGGCCGGCATCCTCCTGCTCCACATCACGAATCAGGAGCTCTGCTGCCAGGCCCTCCTGAACCATCTGGTACTTGGCACAGGGGAAGAGCTGCAGGGAACCCTTGCGCCACTCCACAGTGGTGCCCGCCTGGCTCAGCTCGCAACGCAAGCGTGCCGTGGATCCCTTGCCCACCTCCTGGGCCTGCAGCTCCTGGACAAACCTCACGGGCGCAGCTACAGGAGAAAGAGAGGGTGGGCGTGAGGTGCACAGGCGCACACCCGGGGCAGCTCTGTGGACGACGAGGGAGGACAATTGTGGGATGGGGCACAGGAGGGGACAGAGCCCGGGCAGACTGCTGTGGTCCACAGGAACTGTGTCCCCTCCCAGGGGGCTGGGGAGACTGCAGCCCCCAGGGCCATGGTGGGCTCACCCGTGACCGTGAGGGTGGCACTGGTGGCCTGGGAGTCACAGGTGCACGTGTATTCCCCTGCGTCTTCCCTGCGCGCCTCCCGCAGCACCAGCTCTGCCACGGGCCCTTGTCTCCGCAACTCCCGACGCCCATCAGCTCGCAGCTCCAGGCCGGCCTTGCTCCAGACCACGGCGGTGCCAGGCCCCCAGAGCTCACAGCGCAGGCAGGCAGGTGCGCCCTCCTCAACCTGCAGGCTCTGCAGCGGCTCCCGGAACCCCACCTGGGGCGCTGCTGTGGGGAGAGTGCAGGGTCAGCACAGAGCTCCCACTCAGTTCTGGACACCCACAGGACGGCTGCATCCCAGCAGCCTGGTCTCTGCAGAACACACAGCTCAGGAAACGTCTCCAGGCAGCAGGCAGCAGGCAGCGTGAGGGGAAGCAGAGGGCGGGGGGAAGTTGGGAGAGCACTGAAGATTTGACCAGATCAATGTCACGGTGACCAGGTCCAAGAAGGCTGCCAACACAGGAGGCCAGAGGATGCCACATATCAGGCTCAGAGGACATGACAGAGAAGGTGGACAAAGACAGGAGAGGATATCTAGATGGAGGCTGACCCTGTCACAAGGCCATCACACAGGAGAGCAGGCCGGAACCCTGCACACAAACTACAAGGACTACCCGGCCTCAGACCAAACTGACCAGTGTGGACACAGACAGTCAGGGAGGGACAGGCACACAGAAGTTCACAAAGCCCAAGCTTGTTACCCCTGACGGTCAGCGTGGCCGAGGTCCGCTCCTGCCCACACATACACGAGTACTCCCCAGCGTCTTCCACAACCAGGTCTCGGATCTGCAGCTCACACACGGCCCCGTCCTGCTTCATGCTGAGTCTGTCCCCGGCTCTGAGGGTCTCAGGCCCCTTCTTCCACTCCACGGGGGCCGCCTTGCTCAGCTCACAGCGCAGGCTGGCCGTGGCCCCTTCTGTGGCCTCTTCCTTCTTCAAGTCCTTCGTAAACTTGGCAGGCAGGGCTGGAGAGGGGTCGAGAAGTCGCTGAGAATGTCACAGTCTCGGAACTGTAACCAGGACAGGGACGCACAGAAACCACATACATAGTAGAAGCCATGACATGCAGGATTGAACATAAGTGTAACAGAAGAAATTGAGTGATGATGAACAGACACAAAGGACCAGACGTGAAAACCAGGTGAAAGTCTGGACAGGATGGAGCTGGGAGGGAGCAGGAACCTGGTGAGAACACAGACTCCCACAGAGATACCGGGACAGAGTCAGACAGGACGAGATGCAGACACATCACTGCTCCACGTGGCTCCTCACACTCATTACCCCTGATGGTCAGCGTGGCCGAGGTCCGTTCCTGCCCACACACACACGAGTACTCCCCAGCGTCCTCCACAACCAGGTCTCGGATCTGCAGCTCACACACGGCCCCGTCCTGCTTCATGCTGAGTCTGTCCCCGGCTCTGAGGGTCTCAGGCCCCTTCTTCCACTCCACGGGGGCCGCCTTGCTCAGCTCACAGCGCAGGCTGGCCGTGGCCCCTTCTGTGGCCTCTTCCTTCTTCAAGTCCTTCGTAAACTTGGCAGGCAGGGCTGGAGAGGGGTCGAGAAGTCGCTGAGAATGTCACAGTCTCGGAACTGTAACCAGGACAGGGACGCACAGAAACCACATACATAGTAGAAGCCATGACATGCAGGATTGAACATAAGTGTAACAGAAGAAATTGAGTGATGATGAACAGACACAAAGGACCAGACGTGAAAACCAGGTGAAAGTCTGGACAGGATGGAGCTGGGAGGGAGCAGGAACCTGGTGAGAACACAGACTCCCACAGAGATACAGGGACAGAGTCAGACAGGACGAGATGCAGACACATCACTGTTCCACGTGGCTCCTCACACTCATTACCCCTGATGGTCAGTGTGGCCGAGGTCCGCTCCTGCCCACACACACACGAGTACTCCCCAGCGTCCTCCACAACCAGGTCTCGGATCTGCAGCTCACACACGGCCCCGTCCTGCTTCATGCTGAGTCTGTCCCCGGCTCTGAGGGTCTCAGGCCCCTTCTTCCACTCCACGGGAGCCGCCTTGCTCAGCTCACAGCGCAGGCTGGCCGTGGCCCCTTCTGTGGCCTCTTCCTTCTTCAAGTCCTTCGTAAACTTGGCAGGCAGGGCTGGGGAGGGGTTGAGAAGTCGCTGAGAATGTCATTCAGGAACCTGTGACCACCACGAGCACCCACAGAAGCTACACATAGTAAAAAGCAATGACATGGAGGAATGAAGGAACATAAACAGAAGGAAGAAAATGAATGACAACAAACAGACACAAAGGACCAACTGAAAATCAGGTGAAAGTCTGGATAGGATGGAGCTGGGAGGGAGCAGGAACCTGGTGAGAACACAGACTCCCACAGAGATACAGGGACAGAGTCAGACAGGACGAGATGCAGACACATCACTGTTCCACGTGGCCCCTCACACTCATTATCCCTGATGGTCAGCGTGGCCGAGGTCCGCTCCTGCCCACAAACACAAGAGTACTCCCCAGCGTCCTCCACAACCAGGTCTCGGATCTGCAGCTCACACACGGCCCCGTCCTGCTTCATGCTGAGTCTGTCCCCAGCTCTGAGGGTCTCAGGCCCCTTCTTCCACTCCACGGGGGCTGCCTTGCTCAACTCACAGCGCAGGCTGGCCGTGGCCCCTTCTATGGCCTCTTTCTTCCTCAAGCCCTTTGTGAATTTGGCGGGCAGGGCTGGGGAGGGGTTGAGAAGTCGCTGAGAATGTCATTCAGGAACCTGTGACTACCAGGAGGACCCACAGAAGATACACATAGTAAAAAGCCATGACGTGGAGGAATGAAGGAACACTAGACACTAAGGTGAAAAATAACCCAGAAAGAAGACACAAAGGACTATGTGACAGCAAGAACAAGGCCTGGACATGGAGCCAGGATCCGGGATAGAGCAGGAAACACAGACCCCATGGAGAGTTACAGGGACTACGTGTGACAGGGATTTGAGATGCCCTGTATGGCTTCTTCAGTCCTCAGATCTTGGGTGAATGAATAAGCTGGGCTGAAAAGGGCCAGGTAGACAGTAGCCATCAATCCTTTGGAGCATCTGTAATCAGATCTCAACTCAGTTCAATCCAAAGCAGGAAGGCTGAGACTCTGGGAAGAGGCTGACCGAGCCATAGACTGTGGGTCGTCAGCTAACGTCCACGAGGCTGGGCAGCAGCTACACCCATCACATGTCTGTCCTTTGCTACTGGGCCTGGCGCAGACTCTCTGGAAACAAAGGTCAAGCCCACCTCTTCCAGCTCAGAGCTCGGCAACCTAGATCAAGTGCTTTCCAGAATTTCTGTGCCCCTCTGTAACAGGGAGCAGTGAGCCTATGGCATCTTAGTGAAGCCCAGAGATGAGCTAATTCTGTCCAGCTGAGGAAACAGCTCCCCACTGGGTGCCGTGAGACAAATCATGGAGACAAAGATGACGTGGCCTGAGCCATAACAACCTAACAACTGGGGCTGAAGGTATAGAGTAGGACGTGAGGCACCTGCCTTGTTATATGGCTGCTTTGGCCAATCCTGGTTCAATCCCCAGCACCTGAGTACCTCCCAGGGTCACTCCTGAGCACAGAATCAGAAACCCAGAGCACTGCCAGGAATGACCCAAACTCTCCGAATGCAGATCAAACAATCTGTGCGTATGCTGGGTCTCTGTGGGACACTGAAACCATCTTCTCATGGTTTAGTTTCTTTCCCGACAAGCATTCCAGGGCTCACTGGAGGTGCATGATGCCATCTCACTGGAGGTGCATGATGCCATTTGGGCTGTGCCTAAGAGTAACCGGTCACAGCCCACCCCAACTGAGTAGGGAACTTGGCACTGAGCTCACTAATGGAGGCATGGAGGTGGGGTGAACATATACTGCCTCTGGGAAGCACAAGAGCGTGGGCTGTTTGGGGCTTCACTGTGTCCCTCCAATCCTAAATATAGCAGTCCTGACCCCAGGACCCCAATGAGAACTTTTCAGCATGGATCCTCCCAGTAGCGATACAGGCACTAAGGTCACAGGACTGTGGCCCTGGAGGCAGGACATCAGGATAAAACACACAGACACCAGAGGGCACAGGAGCAGCTGTCTGTGTGCAAGAAGAGAACAGGTGTAGACACATGCATCAGGACCTAGGTCCAGGCCTGAAGACAGAAGATATGACTCGGATCCCCTCCAGAGAGCATGTGGTACGCTACACAGCCCTGCAGAGCTCCAGACCTCCAAGACCCACTGTCACCAGACACAGAAGGTGGGCCCTGTAGCCTCCCGAGCTGCACATCTGTCTCTGAGCTCAACAGCCCCTGCACTCAAGGACACAACACGAGCCAGGGACTCACAACACTCCCTGACCCTGACAACACCCACAGTTCCCTGAGACCTGAGAGGCAGAGCTGCTGTTCCACAAGTGTCTGATGGGACAGATCCAACGAACACAGTCTGGACACAACAGTGACAGGGATACGGGGGGCCACAAAGAGCAGTGCAGAGGTCATTCACAGGTCCCCGGTGGTCTTTACCCCTGACGGTCAGCGTGGCCGAGGTCCGCTCCTGCCCACACACACACGAGTACTCCCCGGCATCCTCCACAACCAGGTCTCGGATCTGCAGCTCACACACGGCCCTGTCCTGCTTCATGCTGAGTCTGTCCCCAGCTCTGAGGGTCTCAGGCCCCTTCTTCCACTCCACGGGGGCCGCCTTGCTCAGCTCACAGCGCAGGCTGGCCGTGGCCCCTTCTGTGGCCTCTTCCTTCTTCAAGTCCTTTGTAAACTTGGCGGGCAGGGCTGTGAAGGAGTCGAGAAGTCGCTGAGAATGTCACAGTCTAGAAACTGTGACCAGGACGGGGACCCACAGAAACCACATACATAGTAGAAGCCACGACATGCAAGATTGAACATAAGTGTAACAGAAGAAATTGAGTGATGATGAACAGACACAAAGGACCAGACGTGAAAACCAGGTGAAAGTCTGGACAGGATGGAGCTGGGAGGGAGCAGGAACCTGGTGAGAACACAGACTCCCACAGAGATAAAGGGACAGAGTCAGACAGGACGAGATGCAGACACATCACTGCTCCATGTGGCCCCTCACACTCATTACCCCTGACGGTCAGCGTGGCCGAGGTCCGCTCCTGCCCACACACACACAAGTACTCCCCCGCATCCTCCACAACCAGGTCTCGGATCTGCAGCTCACACACGGCCCCGTCCTGCTTCATGCTGAGTCTGTCCCCGGCTCTGAGGGTCTCAAGCCCCTTCTTCCACTCCACGGGGACCGCCTTGCTCAGCTCACAGCGCAGGCTGGCCTTGGCCCCTTCTGTGGCCTCTTCCTTCCTCAAGCTCTTTGTGAATTTGGCGGGCAGAGCTGGGGAGGAGTCAAGAAGTCACTGAGATGTCATAGTCTGGGAACCATGACCCAGGAACCACAAACATAGTAAAGTCATGTCAAGGAAGAATGAAGGAATGTAAGCATAACAGAAGAAAATGAATGAGGACAAAGAGATGCCAAGAACCAGATGAAACGAGGTGAAAGTCTAGACAGAACAAGAGCTGGGAGGGAACCGGAACCTGGTAATAACATAGACACCCACAGAGATACAGGGACAAATAGTGACATAGGACAAGATGCAAACATCAGTAGTCCACGTGGGCCCTTCATGGTCTTTACCCCTGATGGTCAGCGTGGCCGAGGTCCGCTCCTGCCCACACACACACGAGTACTCCCCAGCGTCCTCCACAACCAGGTCTCGGATCTGCAGCTCACACACGGCCCCGTCCTGCTTCATGCTGAGTCTGTCCCCGGCTCTGAGGGTCTCAGGCCCCTTCTTCCACTCCACGGGGGCCGCCTTGCTCAGCTCACAGCGCAGGCTGGCCGTGGCCCCTTCTGTGGCCTCTTCCTTCCTCAACTTCTTTGTGAATTTGGCGGGCAGAGCTGGGGAGGGGTCAAGAAGTCACTGAGATGTCATAGTCTGGGAACCATGACCCAGGAACCACAAACATAGTATAGTCATGTCAAGGAAGAATGAAGGAATGCAAATGTAGCAGAAGAAAATAAATAGGATGATTTCCAGGACTAATGAATCAAAAATTTTGAGATTGGTATTCAAGAATCTTAATATTCAAAATGTCCTCTAAACTTTAAAAACAATGCATTCAACTTGAGTTGCTTAACTTTTTAAAAAAAGTTAATGTTGAACACTTCCTATTATCTTTTACCTCAGCAACACCATCTGGGACCTTCTAGTAAGTAGTCAGGTTGTCTACTATTAGTTTATGCAAGAATTCCTAAAGAGACATAAATTGTACTGCTTCAAATACACTTCTTAAGTAAATAACCACCAAATATAAGCATATTGTTGGTAGCAATGAAAATTCAGGATATACTTTGTACTACTCAAAGGATCAAGAAATAATTATCATGTTAAATATATTCTTTGTAAAAACTTTAAAAGAGTGGTTTTTTGTTTGCCTTTTTTCTTCTTTGGTCTTGGGGTCACACTTGCTATGTTCAGGGCTTAATCCTGGGTCTTTCCTTAGGTGTGATTCCGGCAGGGCTCAGAGGACAATATGTGCTGGCAGGGATGAAGACAGTTTCCAGTGTAAGGAGAGTGCCTTATCCACTATACTAGGGCCTAAACAATTTCTATTTTTTCTTAATAAATGTTTATTGAAAATTGTAATATTCAAGGGACTTACTAAATGGTTGGCAGTCAACAAGGAATAAAACGTTAAAAGGAAAAAAAATAACTTCTTAAAGAGGTCAAATTTCTAGTTGCTGAGAAGTGGATTAGGAGAAGGCAATAAGCCCCAATAAGCTAGTGTGATTTATAATATATGTATAACTGTATCTAAACAATTTCTTAAAATAACACTTCAAATTAAACCCTATCTCTGATACTATGTAATAGGAGCTATGGGATTTGCATTATATGTTCTTTTGTTTCAGTTTTATCTGTGGGAATTGATAAGGATAAATTTATTCCACAGAAAATAAAGAAAGAAAATGAATAGAATAGAGACACCAAAGACCAGACATGAAAACCAGGTGGAAGTCTGGACAGGATGGAGCTGGGAGGGAGCAGGAACCTGGTGAGAACACAGACTCCCACAGAGATACAGGGACAGAGTCAGACAGGATAAGATGCAGACACATCACTGCTCCACGTGGCCCCTCACACTCATTACCCCTGATGGTCAGCGTGGCCGAGGTCCGCTCCTGCCCACACACACACGAGTACTCCCCCGCATCCTCCACAACCAGGTCTCGGATCTGCAGCTCACACACGGCCCCGTCCTGCTTCATGCTGAGTCTGTCCCCGGCTCTGAGGGTCTCAGGCCCCTTCTTCCACTCCACGGGGGCCGCCTTGCTCAGCTCACAGCGCAGGCTTGCCGTGGCCCCTTCTGTGGCCTCTTCCTTCCTCAAGCCCTTTGTGAATTTGGCGGGCAGGGCTGGGGAGGGGTTGAGAAGTCGCTGAGAATGTCATTCAGGAACCTGTGACCACCACAAGCACCCACAGAAGCTACACATAGTAAAAAGCAATGACATGGAGGAATGAAGGAACATAAACAGAAGGAAGAAAATGAATGACAACAAACAGACACAAAGGACCAACTGTGAAAACCAGGTGAAGGTCTGGACAGGACAGGAGCTGGGAGGGAGCAGGGACCTGATGAGGAAACCAACTCCCAGAGATACAGGGACAGAGTCAGACAGGACGAGATGCAGACACATCACTGCTCCACATGGCCCCCTCACACTCATTACCCCTGATGGTCAGCGTGGCCGAGGTCCGCTCCTGCCCACACACACACGAGTACTCCCCAGCATCCTCCACAACCAGGTCTCGGATCTGCAGCTCACACACGGCCCCGTCCTGCTTCATGCTGAGTCTGTCCCCAGCTCTGAGGGTCTCAGGCCCCTTCTTCCACTCCACGGGGGCCGCCTTGCTCAGCTCACAGCGCAGGCTGGCCTTGGCCCCTTCTGTGGCCTCTTTCTTCCCCAAGCCCTTTGTGAATTTGGCGGGCAGGGCTAGAGAGGGGTAGAGAAGTCAGAGAATGTCACAATCTAGGAAGTGACCAGGACATGACACGCACATAGTAAAAAGCCATGAACGACAGGAAAGAGTGCAGAAATGTAAATGTGAGGGAAGAAAATGAATGACAACAAGCAGACACAAAGGACCAGATGAGAAAACCAGGTGAATAGCTGGACAGGAAGACAGAATCCAAACAATGCAGAAACCTGGGGAGGAAAACACAGACTCCCACAGAGGTTACAGGGACAAGCAGTGACACGGGACGAGATGCAGACACATCACTGTTCCACGTGACCTCTCATGGTCATCACCCCTGATGGTCAGCGTGGCTGAAGTCTGTTCCTGCCCAAACACACACAAGTGTAGGACGTGGACAGTGGATTATGTGACATTCACATTTAGAGTAAATATAAGTCAGAACCCACGACCTCTTGCCATGGTGAAACTGGCACTGGGGTAGGCCAATAAGGAGATGCAGGGTTTGGACCTTGAACAAGAACCCAACACGGCAGACACACCGAACCAGATCCAGGACCCTTGGCTAGATGTAACCAGTTGGATGTTCTCCTGGTATCTGATTTACCCTGCACCATTGATTCTAACAACGAGGTTCTGTAAACCCAGCCCCTCTCACTCCCCATGGCCCCTCTGTGGTCTCTGCCTTTCTTGATGCAGTAACATCCGCAGGCCTAGGGCTGCATCCTGCTCACTGAAATTAGACTCTCATAGGTATGGCTGGGAGTAAAACCTCTCGACACCATGGACCAATGTTCACTCCTCTGAGGCCACGACACCCATCAGGAGGGACTAGAAGCCAGCCTTCTCCTAGTGCATCACCTGATGTTAGAACCTGCACACTTCTGAAAACGGTGTGTGAAGCCCCTGCCAGTGCCCCTCGGGGCCTCTGCTCCCCCACCACAGCCCCTGTCAGTCTTCCCTCACTTACGCAGAGCCCCGCCCTGACCCCATCACCCAGACTGCTTGTGACCGCCGGTCCTGAGAGCCTGGCCCGGTCAGGGGAGCTGACCAGGCTTTCTTCCCCACCTGACCTCATCTTGCCCACCCCAGGACCAGTATGCTGGACAGAGGCTCAGTCCTGTAGGTCCATCCACCTCCCAGTACCCGGTCTCATGGGACACTCCCCAGTTCTTCCTGCTCCCTCTCCCAGAACACAGAACCCTGTGTGTTGCCTCTGTCCTCCCCTCCCCACCTGAAGCACCCCAGGACAGGAAGCCCACCAAAGACAGCCTCCCGCAAGAGCGCAAAGAACTGAGGCTGTGGGACACTGGACACAGAGGGGCAGACAGATTCACAAGGCTGTCCCGGGAGAGATAAGGAAAAGCACAAAGAGCTGTCCACATGGCCTCTCACGGTCTTTACCCCTGACGGTCAGCGTGGCCGAGGTCCGCTCCTGCCCACACACGCATGAGTACTCCCCGGCATCCTCCACGGCCAGGTCTCGGATCTGCAGCTCACACATGGCTCCATCCTGCCTCAGACTGAGTCTGTCCCCAGCCCTGAGGATCTCCGATCCCTTCTTCCACTCCACGGGGGCCGCCTTGCTCAGCTCACAGCACAGTGAGGCTGTGTCCCCTTCCACAGCCTCCTTGCTTCTCAGTCTTCCGACAAACTCAGCGGCCTGGGCTGCAGCCAGATTAGAGGGACATGGTCCTCTCTGAGCTTCCAGGCCGAAGCACAGAGTCTAGGGGCAGGGGTGGACGGTGGACACATGCAGGACAGACACTTACCATTCACAGTGAGAGTGGCCAATGTCACTTGGTCCCCAAAGCGGCAGGAATACTGCCCACTGTCCTGCGGCCGCAGGTTCCGAACCACCAGCTCCAGCACGGGCCCCTCCTGCCGTAGGCTGTACTTGCCCCCTGGCCGCAGTACCTCTTCGCCACGCCGCCACTCCACGGGAGCAGCCACAGAGGACAGCACACAGCGCAGTGTCACAGCACCTCCCTCCAGCACTGCCATGTCCTTCAGTCCCTCTCGGAACTGCACTGGCCGAGCTGTGGACAGGTACGGCTCAGCTCCCGGGGCCCTCAGCACCCCGGGCCCCAGGGATGCGGGGGCAGAAACTGCAGGGTGCAGGCACACCACTCGCTGCTGCTCTGGGGACTAGCCTGGTGAAAGCTCCACAAGGAGCCAGAGCTCACTACACACATGCTGGGTGCTGCGTGTGTAGCCCCCACCCAGTGCGGGGCCACGTCTAGAGTCACAAAGGTGACGTGAGGTCCGTGGGACACACAGCGGGATGTGTGAGGACCCAGAAGAGAGGACCCAGCCCCTCAGAACCTGCTCTCCAGCCCAGCCTCCGTGACGGGAGCACTGCAGCTGATACCTCCTGTGGGGGTGTTCCAGTGTGAGGGAAGGACTCGGTCAGACCAGGAGGGAACACAGAGACCTCACAACCAAGAACAATAGGGAGTGAATAAAGGGGTCGGGAGAAGACCAAGTTCTGTCCCAGAGACAGAGCCAGGAGCAAATGGTACGCTGAACTCCTGGAGGCCAGAGGTGGCACTGATGGGGGAAACCCGGGCGTCCTGCTCAAACGCGAGCCCTGTGTGCCCTGAGCATGGACACACACCCCCCACCTCACTCCGGACTCACCATGGACCCTGACGATGGAGCTGCTCCAGGCGCCCCCCACCTCACACTTGTAGCGACCACCATCCTGCAGGGTGGCTGCCTTGATGACCAGCTGGGCCCGGCCACCCTCGTGGCTCAGCTGGCACCTGGCTGAGGGCCGCAGGGCCTTTCCATCCTTGGTCCAGCAGGGGCTGTCCAAAGTGGTGGTCTCACAGCTGAGGGTTAGATCCTCGCCCTCCGTAACGGTGACATCTGTGAGCTCCCGGGAGAAGACACTCGGCCTCTCTGCAGACAGGGAAACACAGGGTATTTGGCAGCTCTTCTGCTACTCAGAGAGCCTTGGGGCTGCTCCAGATCTCAGTGTGCCCCCTAGAGGGGCTGGGCGGGAAGGGCAGGGCAGGCTCTGCACCACTCTGCATGGCAGAGGGGCCCATGCATGCCAGTCAGAGGTCTAGCAATCAGCCTTCAGATCCACCCCTGGAGCCGAGCACATCTCCCCAGACCCAGGGCCCTAGCTGTCAGGGCCACGTCTAGCTCATGGCCAGGCACCTATGTAAGGCTGCACCCTTGTCCAGGGCGGGGGGTGGTGAGGGAATGAGGGAGGCTACAACCCACCTATGACACGCAGAGAGGCAGAGGTTCGCTGGTCACCCGCCTCAAAGTGGACAGTGCCAGAATCCTTGAGCGCCAGCTGCCTCAGCGTTAGCACATGGTAGCCACCTGGCCGAACCTCTAGCTCATTGAGATCATTGCTGTGAAGAGGCGTCTTGTCCAAGAACCAGCGGACAGGTGCATAGTCCGCAGGAGAGATGCGGCAGCTAAAGACGGCCGAAGAGCCCTCCTGCACCTCTGCATCCTCCAGGTCCTCAGAGATGAGTACTTTCTGGCCTAGAGATCAGACATGTGGTCAGGGCTCACTGGGCAGAGGCACCAAACCTGGGTGGACTCACAGAGGACCCTGAAAGGTTCAGACTGACAAAGCTTGTCAGAGCTTAACTACAAAAAGCACTTGCTTTAGGGGCCCCAAAAGCCCTGGCCAGAGTGGGACTGACGGAGAAAGGCCTGCCCTGAGCCCTGTCTCTGCCCGTGAGCCTGTCAGTGGGTCACGTGATGAATCACGAACAATGAGACGCTGTGGTGGTTTGACACTGGTGGGCGGGGGTGTTTTTCTGTTGGGTGTGGCTTTGAGGGCTCAGAGCCCACTTGAGCCCTCAAAGCCCATGGAGGTAAGTGGGTCTACACTGCAGAGCACTCAGAACCCATGGAGGTAAGTGGGTCTACACTGCAGAGCAAAGCTGTGAGACAGCAGAGGGTGTAGACAAGTGTCAGGGCTGCACGGTAAGAAGAGGAACTGAGGTCCCAGGCCCACTGGACTAGGGGGGCTCAGTCACACTGCCCAGCAGGCTTGGCTGTGGAATGGAGTTTTAACCCTCTTTTTGATTCAGCAAGTCAGCTGCTGAAGAGAAGCTTCTAGAGTACCCACCTCACACAGAGCTCACAGACTCCTCCAGGTCACCAACAAGGAGAGAAAAGGACCTGTGTGAGCTGTCCTTGCCATGACATTTCTTGGGGGGAGACCCCAGCCAGGAAGGACCTGCAGCTGAATCCCTGGACACCAGCTCTGGGTCCCAGGGACTGGGGTCAGAGGACCGGGCTCAGCTACCTAGGGATGTCAAAATGCCTCCTAACCTTGAACTGGCCTTCCCCTAAAGAGTGAAGCATCTTTGACTTAGCATGAGACAAATGACAACCCCCACGCTTCGCTATACAAGACACTGGACAGCCGTGCAGATGGTCATGAACCACGGTGTTCCCCCACACCCTATCCACTGGGATGGCATGTCCCATCAGGCTATCCTCCTCAACAGGCCACGCACACCCACAGAGGAACTGGCCCCACCCCACCAACATGGGTCAGGAGCAAAAGAGGCTTCGTAATGGGTCTCCTTCCACTGGGCAGGGCAGCAGAATCTATAACAAACACACAGGCCCTGGCATGGGGCCCAGGTACATGCAGCACCCAGGAGTAACCGAAGGCACCAAAGCATGAGGGCAACTCTGGCACCCCCAGAGTCCAGCTGAAGACCTCGGAGCCGACTGTGCCCTTAGAGATGGGGACACTGAGATAGCTTGCCCAGAGCCAGACCCCCACCCCGCCCCAGCCCACTTTCAACAGAGCCTTAAGCCCGGGCCCTGCATCAGGCCTCACCTTGCACTAGAAGCCGGGCCTGGGAGCGAGCCTGGCCAATGTCACAAGTATAGGTGTCACTGTCCACCTTCTCCAGGGCCCTGATGGTAAGCCTCAAGGTCAAGCCCTCCTGGCTGAGCGTGTGCTTTGCTGAGGAGCGCAGCTCCATGAGGCCCTTGCGCCAGACCACCACGGCCGCAGGCCGCTCTGTTTTGCACTGGAATGTGGCTGTGCCCTTCTCCTCAAGCTGCAGGTCAGCCAGCTCCTCCGTGAATCGGTTTGCCTTCTCTGCGGAAGGGGTGAGAAGGGAGCTGTCAGGCCGCTCGGATCCTTCAGGGGCCCACAGCCACCCCCTCCCAAGGAAAGAAAAGGGGGGTCACCTTCCACTCGGAGGCGGGCTGTGCTCTTGGATGCCTCTGCCTCACATGTGTACTCCCCCGAATCCTGGAGGGAGGCACCGTGGATAACCAGCACCGCCTGCGTGCCTTCGGTGCGCAACTCATACTTCTGACTCCTGCGAATGGCCTTCCCATCCCTCAGCCAGCGCACCTGGGCACCCGCCCGGGACAGCTCACAGCTCAGCATCACATCCTCGCCTGGTGCTGCCTGCTGATCCTCCAGGGGCTTTGTAACGTCCGCCGGTCTCTCTGAAGGAAGCAGATGCAACTGCCCGTGAGACAGCCACAGCCCCCCACCAGGTCTTGGGAGAGGGTAGGGCAGGCCCTTATGACCCTGACCCACCACAGATCCTGTAGCCCCCAAGCTAGGGAACCTCAGTCTCCACTGTCCCAATGAGGCAGGGGCCTGAGAGGGGGAAACATAATGGCTCAAAGTCCTGCAGCTCCTGGTGGACATGGTGATGCCGACCATTTGCCCCAGATACTCGGGTGGGGAACAGAAGCTCAGAAACTTCACTGCACAATGAGGAGGTTATAGCACTCATCATGTAGCTGAGACCAGTAATACTATCCTATGTGGGTGCTAAAAAAGCTGCCTCTGTCAGCTCCCTGAAACATGCCTGTCAGGTCCCTGAAACACACCTGTCAGGTCCCTGAAACATGCCTGTCAGGTCCCTGAAACACGCCTGTCAGGTCCCTGAAACACACCTGTCAGCTCCCTGAAATAAGCCTCTGTTGGGTCCCTGGAACACACCTCTAGGCCCCACACCAGGGGCCCCAGGCTCACCACCCCTCCCTCAAGCCTGTGTCGCCTACCTTTGATGATGAGGGAGGCTTTGGAGGTGAGGTCTCGCAGGGAGAAGACCACCTCTCCAGCATCGCCAGGTTCTGCATCTCGGATCGTCAGGGTATATTTGCGGCCCTGGCGTGTGACCCGGAAGCGGCCAGAGCTGCCCACTGTCTTCCCACCAACTGTCCAGACGGCCGTGTCACTGGTGTTCTCATGGGACAGGACACACTCGAAGCTGCAACCCTGGCCCTCCACCACCTCCATGGTCTTCAGCCTCTTGGTGATGCCCACATGCAGGTCTGCAAGGCCCATGAGAGTATCAGACCCAGCCAGGATGAGGCACACCGGACCGAGAGAACAGGAAAGCTCAAGGGCCCAGCAGCCCCAGGGTGAAATCTCCATGAGACCCCCCCTCCACCCCCATGAGCTAGTGGTCCTCTCTGAAAATGCCCCCAGGCCCCCAGACAACCACACCCCGATGTTTGGTCACTAGCAGTAGTGTGTTCTAATGTGGGAGACCTCCTTCCTATCAGCTACAGAGCAATGTGCCCAGAACCAGGACCACCAGGACCACCTAGTGGTTCCAGTCCATGCCCTGGAGAGGCCACCCTGCTGACCAGACCCTTCTGCACAGTCCAGTCACCTGGACAGGCAATGCTCGAGAACATCCGGTAACCCCCATCTGACAGGCTCCCTCTCTTCCTCTCCACCTCCTTCAGGTGCTCCTGACCGTGTTACAACCCGTCTGCCCCACACCTGGACTACAGAGCTGCTGTCTCCAGGCTCGCAACCCCTCAGGCCTCCAGTGGGCAGTTGGACCTCAGAAGCTTTGCTTTGCTGCCCACCATCCCTGCCCCACGGCCTGTGCCTGGCTTTAGAGGCCCCAGTCAATACTGAAGAGCCCACCCTAGGCCCACTACCCACCGTGCACGCTGACCCTGGCCTGGGTCTCCTCCACGCCCAGGCTGCAGGTGTACAGGCCGGCATCATCCTTGGTCAGGTCATGCACTACAAGCCCCCGAGTGCCCACGGTCTGCTGGAAGTCATACTTGTCGCTGGGACCCAGCTCCACGCCGTCCTTGCGCCACACCACACGGGCCTCGGGGTCTGAGACCTCACACTGCAGGGTCAGCGTGCCCTGCTCCTCCACAGACACGTCGTCCAGGGCCTTCAAGAACATCACTGGCTTCTCTGAAGCATGGGGAGAGGCGAGTGAGGAGGCCACCACCTCCTCCCACTGCAGAGACCCCCCAGAGCTGTGGGATGCTCACCTCTAACCTGCAGGTGGGCTCTCGCCATCACCTTGGGGGAAGAGAGGCACACGATGCCTGTGTCCGCCCTCCGGACTCGCTTTAGCACCAGGGTGTGGCGACGACCCTCGTGTGTGATCTCGTGAAAGCTATCGTTGTACAGGGGGGTCCCATTGAGCGACCACTCCACCTCCTCATCCACGTGGGACAGCTCACAGGAGAAGCAGACACGGCCCTCCTCTGTGGCCTCTGCATCCTGCAGCGGCTGTGTCACGGTCACCTCCCGGGCTACAAGGAGTGAACGACTGCTCAGCCACTCCCTGCTGCCCCCAGAGACCGTGGAGACCCGTGGTCCCCAGAGACTCTGGTGACCAGTGACTCCAGAAACCCCTCAGAGACCTTGGTGGCCGGTGCCCCTCAGAGGCCCTGGTGACCAGTGTCCCCCTCAGAGACCCTGATGACTGGTGCCTCCCAGAGACCCTGGTGTCTGGTGTCCCCCTCAGAGACCCTGGTAACTGCTGTCCCCTCAGAGACCCTGGCTACTAGTGGTCCCTCAGAGACACTGGTGACTAGTATTCCCTCAGAGATCCTGATTACTAGTGTCCCCTCAGAGACCCTGATTACTAGTGTCCCCTCAGAGACCCTGGTGACCCTGGTGACGTGTTCCCTCTTCCCTACTTTCCACGGTGACCTCGGCGCTGCTCTGGGCACTGCCTGCCTGGCACCGGTACACGCCAGCATCAGCAGGTGTGAGCCTGAGGACACGAAGCTCTGCCATGTGACCCTCCAGTCTCATCTTGAACTTGTCTGACGGTGCCAGGGGTGTGTCATCCTTGTACCACTGCACAGCCTTGGGGGGCGGCTTGAAGTCACAGGACAGAACCACAGACTGCTGCTCACGCCCCGCCTTGGGCTCCAGAGGCCGTGTCAGCACCATGGGGATGTCTGAGTGAACAGAGAGGGCCGCAGTTGAGCACAGCCAGAGAACCCACATGGTCTGAGCCCTGACCACCACCAGCCACACATGGGCTCACCTGAGACCACGAGGTGGGCGGTGGAGCGGGACTTGCCGATGGTGAAGTGTACCGGCCCAGACATGGTGGAGCAGGTGTGCCGCAGGGTTAGCCGGTGCACCGTGCCTTCCTGCTCCATGACCACATTTGCCCCTGCCTGCAGCACCGTCTTCCCCAGGAGCCACTTGGGGGGCCGCACCGAGGGGATGGAAGTCTCACACTCAAACCAGGCAGGAGCGGGCTCCATCACCGTCATGTCCTGCAGTCCCCGCACAATGGTGATGGACTGCTCTGTTGTAAGAAAGGGCTGTCACCATCCCCCAGGCTCTGTGTGCCTCCCTGAGGAGAGAGCCCCCCAACAAACATGCATGTGCACACACACACACACACACACACACGCATGCACAAATACAGAGACACACATAGACATACATTTATGAGCACACTGCACACAAATGCAAACACAGGGACACACACATGCAAAAGTACACACACACACACACACACATACATACACACACACTCAACACCCCTACCCGCTCCGGTGCCTGCCCAGCCCATACCTTCCACAAAGAACTGGGCGCTGGTCTTCACGTCACCTGCATCACAGGTGTAGGTGTCCTCGTCCTCGGGCTGCACGTCACTGATGACTAACTTGCGGTAGAGGCCATCACTGACCATTTCGTACCTGGGTCCAGGTCTCAGTTCCACTCCACCCTTGAACCATCGCACCTGGGCACTGGCCCGGGACACCTGGCACTCAAGCACACCACGGTGCTTCTCCATGGCAATCTTGTCCCGCAGTGGACGCAAAATGGTCACCGGCAGCTCTGCAGATGGTGTGGTGCGGTCAGGAAGGCATTCAGTATTTCCAATTGCCCCCAACCCCAGTCCTGGACAGAACAACCTCCAATGCCTACAACTGGCTGAGTGCAATGCCCAGGGAGACACACAGACCACATGCCCGCCAACAGTCAAGCACTACAGATGTGGGCATGGCCCAGGGTTGCACACTCACAGGCGGAGTGAGGTAAGAAGGCCAGAACCTATGCCATACATCTGGACAGGAAGGTGTTGCCCTTGGTCAGCTGCCCTGCCCAACAGTCCCCGGCTTGCCCTGCACATCTGAGCACCCACTCCCTGTCAGTACTCAGCCTGCCACCACACTGTCCCCGCAGCCACCACATGCTCTCCACAGGGCCTCACAACCCTTCTCTCTGTCTCTTGATGTCACCCAGAAGGAATTCACTGGCATTGGTTTAAGTAAGGGCTGGGGCCCTAAGTCTTCACGCACTCAAAGCCACCTCCCTGAGAGCCCCATCTTCCTGCCAGAGAGACAAGCTCCGTCCCTGATCCTGTTCATGGCGCTTCTGCTCCCATCTCAGTGGGACTGGCCACCTGCCCTGTCAAGGATTACACACAACACCTTGAAGTCCCTGCCCACGCACCCTCACCTTTCACTTGGAGTTTAGCTCGAGACTCTGCATTTTCTGCTACAAATTTTATTTCCCCCGCATCTTCTGCCAAGACTTTCCGGAAGATGAGAGTGTAAGTCCTTCCTGGGGGCAAAGGTCACTTAGCACAAGGGAAGGAAGACATGGGGTGGGACGGGGGCAAACTCCCCAGCAAGCCTGCCCCAGTGGTCGCACCTTCTTGGCGAATGCGCACATTGTCACTTTGCCGGAGCTTAACACCCTCACGGAACCACTGGGCAGGCACATCTTCATGGGAGACCTCACAGGAGAAGGAAGCACTGTCCTTCTCCATCACCTCCACGTCCTCCAGGAGCCTGACCATCTGGACATTTCGACCTGAGGCACAGAGAGTCCTTGCCACACTTCCCAGCTTAATGAGGACGCATCAGGGGGAGTGGCGGAGGGTGAGGGGGTCTAGCCGGGAGCCAAGGACCAGCAGGAGCCACAGGCAGGCCAGAACCTCTTGTACCCACCCGCCTGGCCCTGACCCTCCTCTGCCCAGCCCTCACCTTGCACCTTCACGGAGGCAGAGCTCTGAGCATCACGGGCATCACACACATACACACCCTGGTCCCCAGGCTCACAGTGGTAAATAACCAGGGTCCGGCAGGTGCCCTGGGATGTCATGGCTAGCGTCTTGCTGGCCTGAAGCTCCACACCATCCTGCACAGGGACAAGGCTGAGTCAGGTGCCAGGGGTGACAGCAACCAGCCCTACTCCCCCACCACACACACAGACCTTCAGCCAACGGACGTCCACATTGGGGCGTGAGAGCTCACACTGCAGGGTCACCTTGTCCTTTGCTGTGGCAACCACATCCTGCAGCGGGCGGCTGAACCTCACAGGTAACTCTGGAGGGGAGGAAGTGGGAGGATGAGAAATAGGACCGGTCCTGGACAGGGTCCATGCCAGGCTCTTGGTCAAGATCCCAAACTCCAGCCACAAAAGCATCTCACAAGACTGCCTCCCAGACTGCTGGGGACGGGGTGAGTGTCTCTCCGAGCTCACTCACCCGTGACCACCAGCCGTGCGGAAGTGTGCACGCCCTCTGCCTTAAAGGCAATCAGGCCGCCGTCCTGAGGCTGCAGCCCGGAAAGGGTGAGGGTGTGGGTGGTGCCGTGTGCTGCCACCTGGCACAAGGGTCCCGACTGCAGTCGCAAGCCGTCACGCGTCCAGCTGCCCTCCACGTCCGAGTGGGACAGCTCCACCTCCATGGTGACCATGCCCTGCTCCCGTGCCTCCATAGCCTGCAGGCCCCGCACAAGCCGGACCTGTCGCACTGGGGGACAAGCGGGGGGACTCGGGTGAGCCACTCACAGAGACTCCAACCTCCTACCAGGCCACTCACATCTCCGGAGGCTCCTCGAGAGGATGCACACTGTCCCTCCGGGGAGACCCAGCCCTCCTGCCCTGCTCCTGGGTGACGGCCACAACTACCACCACTCACTTTCCACCGAGAGCTTGGCCTGGGTCTTATCGTCTGGCGTCTCGCAGCCATAGAAGCCACGGTCAGCAAAGCCCACGCTGCGGAGCACCAGGCGGTGGGTCACTTGCTCAGCATGGATCTCCACATTCTCACTGGGGGCCACGGTGGCCGCATTGCGTGTCCATTTCACCTCCGGCCACGGCCGCGTCAACTCTACCTCCATGGTCACCGAGCTCCTCTCCTCCACTGTCTGCGGCTCCAGCTTCTTCTTAAACAACACGGGGGCTTCTGCGGCCCCAGGAAAGGGAGGTCAGTGGGCGTGGCCATGGCCACTCCCAAAGCAAGGCACTGAGCAGCCCACTTCAGCCTTACGTTCTCTCTCCCAGCTGGCCAAGCCCGGCCTGTCTTAAGGTCCAGCTACACCTCCTGCTCAGGCGTTTTACAGAAGAAACCAATGGAGGGGTCACCAGTTTCCGTCGTCCGTCCCACCACATCCCAGTGCCCACACCCCTAGGTGTGGTCTGGGAGCCACAGCAACACGGAGACCCACCACACCAGCCAGAGTATGTTAACAGACCCAGACGCTCACAGTGAGAAGAGGGTTGTCCCCTCTGCCATGGCAAATCCTGACCCAAGATCTGCCAGATATACGGGTCAGCTGCAGGCTTCTCCCTGCCTCTCTCACATACCTCGGACCCGCAGCGCAGCAACGGATGTGACCCCCTCTGCCTCCACGGAGATCTGGCCTGCGTCCTCCAGGGTCAGGCCTGAGATGGTCAGGCTATGGCTGCCGCCACTCTGCGATATGACAAACTTGGTGCTGGGCTGCAGCTGGGCACCCTCCCGGAACCAAGTGACCAGAGCATCGGCAGGGGACACCACACACTGGAAGGTAGCCTCACAGCCCTCCTCTGCAACCAGGGCACTCAGCCCAGACACGAACTTGACCTCACGGGGAACTGTGGGAGAAACGCATCTCCAGTGGAGGAAAGGAAGTCCCCACCCCAGGTGTAGGGTGTCTCATCCCAGAGCACAAGCCCCCGGACCCAGCTGCCTCAGTGCCCGCCCACATACCGCTGACCACAAGATGGGCACTGGTGCGGTCGTCACGGCTCTCGCAGACATACTCGCCCGCATCGTCTGCCCGCAAGCCCGACACCGTGAGCATGCGTCGGGGTCCCTCTGCCACCATCTGGAAGCGCTTGCCAGGCCGCAGCTGCGTGTTCCCACAGCGCCACACCACCTCAGCCTGCTCAGGGCTCAGCTCACAGGAGAAGGTCACAGCGCCACCCAGCTTCCCACTCACAGACTCCAGAGACCTAGAGAACTTGGCAGCTACCTCTGTGAGAGTAGAGGGGACACCAGTCAGGGGGTCTCGAGGCACCACACCCAGCACCCCACCCCTGCAGTCCCCATCTGCTCACCTTCCACCTGCACTGGGAAGTCCTGCCCACTGGCACCCACTCGACAGCTGTATACAGCACTGTCCAGGCTCTGGGCACCCCGCACCGTCAGGGTGTGGATGTCCCCCTGGCTGGCCATCTCATGCCGTTTGCCGCGACGAATCTCCACCCCATCTTTCAGCCAAATCACTGTGGCCGCAGAGGGGGCAGCCAGTGTGGCTGACAGGACGATGTCCTCATGCTCCCTGACCACCAGTGGCTCCCTGCGACCTGGCCTCTCTGCAGCAGGGGGCTCGGGCTCTGAGAGAAGGCACAGGAAGTGAGGAAGCAGCAGAGGCAGGACCCACCCATCCCTGCAGGCACCCCACACCCTTGGGACCACACTCATACCAGAATGAAAAATGCCCCCAGCTCCTGCACCTCCTGGCCTCCTGCCAGCCCACGGCTGCAACATCCCACCCAGTGCACTGAGTAAACGCAGCAGGGACATGACCTCAGCATCCCTCAGGCACCTAGGGTCTAAAAAGGTCTGCAGGAGGAGCACCCCTCCCTACACTCCCTCAGCATCAGAGCACTGAGACCACCAGCTCTGCGGACACCCATCCCCCAGTGAAGCAATGATGACATGAGCAAAAAGGACACAGAGAGCAGGGACTTGCCAGGGGATCAGGTCAGAGGGGGCAGGGAGGGCTGCCTGGGTCCAGGTGGGGTCACTGTGAATGTGAAGCGTGAGCCAGCTCTGGGCATCCTGAATCCAATGGGGGCAAAGTCCAGAAAGAAAAGAAGGGGCAGGCCGTGGAACTGGACCCAGGAGGACACAGAGAGGGCTGCCCAACTCAGAAAGAGTCCAGTCAAGGCCAGACAGGAAGGCCATCTCTGTCTGTCATCAGCAGTGCCTCAGCCACAGAGGCCAGAAGAAATCTCACTAGGGAGTATCCTGCTGTTGGGAAGAGACCTGGTCAGGGGAGGCAAGATTCCTAGAGGAGGGATATGGGGAGAACTTCTGAGCAAGGCCTGGAGACGCAAAGCACCAAGGCACAAGGAATCCACAGAGAACAATCACACGGGACAGGAGCATGTGCTGTGCAGATGTCACTGGCTCACTCCTGCACTGAAACTGGCACCAACCTGTGACGTCCAGGCGGAAGGAGAGCTTCTGGCCCCCGGCCTCACAGCTGTACTCCCCAGAATCCGCCTTCCCCGCCTGCTGCACCACCAGCCGCCGCGTGCAGCCCTGGGCCTCCACACGCACCTTCGAGCTCCCGCTCAGCTTCTTCCCGTCCTTGAACCACGTCACCTCTGTCTGGGCCTGGGCCACCTCGCAGCTCAGGGTGGCACTGGCCCCCGCCTCGGCCTGCACCACCTGGCCTGCTGCCTGCTCCTGGGCAAACACCGCCTTCGGCTCTGGGGACAGAGGGACACAGTCAGAGGCCTGGATCAGACCCAGCTCATGCCTGCAGGTGATGGTGCAGGCAGGGCCCCCGGATGCTGACCTGCTGGACAGAGCACGCTCTCATCTGCAGCCCGCTGCCTCCCTCTGCACACCTGAGCCCAGCACACACGGCTGACAGGCCGCAGCCTCATGCCTCCGACCTCTGTCCAGCCACCACTGCCTGCTCCAGGGACAGCACGGCCCCCAGTACCGAGCCCAGGTCTGCACTGCCCCCCACCTGTGCCCACCAGGCCTGGCCACAGGGCTCAGAGAAGCTGCCTGTGAAATCCACAGCCAGACCTGGCCCCCCCGTCTGTCTGGGTCACCACATGCACATGGGGGTGCTGACAGCCAGGGGGACCCCCACAATGCACCTCCTCTCAGTCATCACCGTCGTCCCCAACACCAGGTCAGCCCACTCGCCGCAGGACCAAGGACAACACCACCAGGACCACAGCCAGACCCGCCCCACCCAACAGGCTGTTCACCACCCACACTGACCTGTGACGTCCAGGCGGAAGGAGAGCTTCTGGCCCCCGGCCTCACAGCTGTACTCCCCAGAATCCGCCTTCCCCGCCTGCTGCACCACCAGCCGCCGTGTGCAGCCCTGGGCCTCCACACGCACCTTCGAGCTCCCGCTCAGCTTCTTCCCGTCCTTGAACCATGTCACCTCTGTCTGGGCCTGGGCCACCTCGCAGCTCAGGGTGGCGCTGGCCCCCGCCTCGGCCTGCACCTCTTTGCCTGCTGGCTGCTCCTTGGCAAACACCACCTTGGGCTCTGGGAGCAGGAAGAGACTTGAGTCAAATACCAGCTAAGATGGAATTGTGGTTTGGGGGCAGCTCTGGGGACAGGCAGCTGTGTGGAGACTAGGGGTCCATATATGTCCCCACTGTGTGGCCTGCAAATGCCCACCACTTCCTCTGCGCAGACCCAGAGAAACTCCTCTACTTTCACCTTGGCTCTGGGGAGCTCCTCCCCAAGACCTGTCCAATAACACACACCCCAGGGTAGCACAGGCATGACTTAGAAGCATGATACTCTCAGTGCTATTGAGTCTCTTAAAAGTCACTTTCCAGTTCTCTCCCACTGGAAGTCTTTTCTTGTATTTTTCATATACCAGTCTTCCTCGACTAACTCTAACACTCAACTTTTATTTTTTGTATTAATACTCTAACCACCTGGGGCCAACTTTTAATTTCCCCAAACTTTATTACTGATCTTCTACTCTTCAGCATAAACTGTCTGCAGGACTAAGATTGTGGCACGAAACCCCTTGAACTCTTCCCATCAAAAAGACTTGAAGTGTGTACTTGAAGTATTATGTTTCTGTTGTTTGCAGGAGTACCCTGTATAAAATTAACTAACTGTCCATTTATTACTAGCTTGTGCAGAACTTAGTTTATGCTGTAATACTCTATAGTAATTAAATAACCATCCTTTTACTACTAGTTTATTACTAGTTTATGCAAAATACAAACATACACAGAATTTATAAAATTATACTAGACAAGATGTAAAAAATTTATCAAGCACTTATATTCCATATTTTAATATGAACATGTGTTTCTCATAACTTAGTAATATTTTACATAGACTTTGGTACTTATATCCAGAAGAGTTGACCTATTATTTCAGTTCTATGTATTATCTTTCTTAGATTTTAGAATCAATGCTATGTTCCTAAATAACATTAAAGGGAATATACATTTTTTTCTATTCTAGACAAATCACTATGAACAACTTTTCCTAAAATATTTGGTGGCATATTCTCTGCTCCCCACATCACCACCTTTTTCCCCTCTCTCCCTCTGCTTCTCTCTCTCTCCCCCTCTCTTCCTTCTCTCTTCTCACTCACCTTGCATTTTTCTAAGTAAAACCATTATAGAAATAAACAACTTGGTGTAGTTTTCTAGTAGATGAACTGAGCTTTCTGATTGCATGAAAAAATACTTTTACTATATTTATTTAAAGAGTTATAAGAGGGATTTGGGTGACAGTGCAGGAGTTAAGACATGCCTTGCATTAGCCAACCCCAGCTTCACTCCCTGGCAACACATGGTCCCGGCCATCCCTGGGTGCAGTCCTGGAGGCCTGAGGGCACTTGTGGAGAGACCCAGAGAGTCACTGTACCACATGCCATATGACCTGAGCAACATTGCATCCTTGGGCCCTTACACTAAACACCAGCCCAGTTGGTCAAAACTTACCAGGAGGGGTTTTCAGGGCTCCTGAGCACCCCTTAGGATACACCCTTTTCCCACCCACTCAATGCTGGGGGTAAAAATGAGTATTTATGTCTTCTGGTATAATGTTCAATACATTATTTGGAAATCGACCAACTGAGTTCAAATTTATTGACATAAAACAGTATCCTGTACTGTGAAAATGTTGAACTGATCCATGGGTTTCTTGCTATCAATAGCCCCACCAATCATTCTATATTATTCCACTACCAATTGCCATGTGATAGCATTAGGGGCTAATGTGAAACCAGCTGACCTATGTCTGAGACGGACCTCTCTTACAACCTGCTCCTAGTGAAATAAAATTACTATGTAGATACACCTGTGAACCTACCAGGAGCATGGACAAATGGACAGACAGGCAGACACACACACACACACACACACACACACACACACACACAAAATCACCTCCCTCAGGAAATAAATATTCCTTTGCCACTCACCAGTTGCTACAATAGAAACTCATCTCTAGCAAAGCTACTGTGTAGTGTAAACTGCATGCCCCTCTCCATTCCCAATCCTTAAAGCTCAGCTCTAGTGGAGCAGCTGTCAGGGATGTTCTACCAAAGAAAACTAGGAGGGGTTTCTTCTGGAGGGGGCAGAAGGGAACCACACACACACAGCGGTCAGCTGTGAATTAAACCTGGGGCTCCTGAATGCAAAGTATACCCCAGCTCTTTCAGTCATTCCCCAACCTCAACATTTTTGAAACAGCATGGCATGTAACTCACCGCTGTACATCAAAGGTGATAATTTGGCTTACTACTTCCCTTAATTTACCTGACACAAACTTTGCAATAGAATAGGGATTGAGACTCTGTGACATCAGGGGACAATGTGCAAGGAGGTGTCTCTTAGTAAAAATGTGAAAGCCCAAAGAGCAGTCTTGATGCAGTGGCCGACATGAAATTTCCACTTATCTCTGCTGCCAGGTAGGGTACCCGTCAAGTCAAACAAGAGAGAATCTTCAGGTTAGGACAGAGGGAAATGCCAGAAGGTGGAAAATACATCCAAAGCAACAGTTAACCTGTTTACATGAGACCCACGAGCCAGGTGGAGTCAGAGGCCTAAACACCAAGAATTCCAAAATGACCATCAGAAAATACCACTCAGGGCACACAGGAAGGGACCCTCTCATGTGCATTCACCTCCTCTTCAGCACCACTAGGCTCAGTCTCAAGCAACTACACAGGAAGGGGAAGTGAGGGTAAAGGAGCTGAGCTCTATGAGACCCTCAGACTGATGCTGTAAGACTCTTTGCACACCTTCAAACAAAGCTACTGAGACTGACCTGTGACGTCCAGGCGGAAGGAGAGCTTCTGGCCCCCGGCCTCACAGCTGTACTCCCCAGAATCCGCCTTCCCCGCCTGCTGCACCACCAGCCGCCGCGTGCAGCCCTGGGCCTCCACACGCACCTTCGAGCTCCCGCTCAGCTTCTTCCCGTCCTTGAACCACGTCACCTCTGTCTGGGCCTGGGCCACCTCGCAGCTCAGGGTGGCGCTGGCCCCCGCCTCGGCCTGCACCACCTGGCCTGCTGCCTGCTCCTTGGCAAACACCGCCTTCGGCTCTGGGGACAGAGGGACACGGTCAGAGGCCTGGATCAGACCCAGCTCATGCCTGCAGGTGATGGTGCAGGCAGGGCCCCCGCAGGGATGCTGACCTGCTGGACAGTGCACGCTCTCATCTGCAGCCCGCTGCCTCCCTCTGCACACCTGAGCCCAGCACACACGGCTGACAGGCCGCAGACTCATGCCTCCGACCTCTGTCCAGCCACAACTGCCTGCTCCAGGGACAGCATGGCCCCCAGTACCGAGCCCAGGCCTGCACTGCCCCCCACCTGTGCCCACCAGGCCCGGCCACAGGGCTCAGAGAAGCTGCCTGTGAAATCCACAGCCAGACATGGCCCTCCGTCTGTCTGGGTCACCACATGCACATGGGGGTGCTGACAGCCAGGGGGACCCCCACAATGCACCTCCTCTCAGTCATCACCGTCGTCCCCAACACCCAGGTCAGCCCACTCGCAACAGCAGGCCCAAGGCCGAGACCACCAGGACCACAGCCAGACCCGCCCCACCCAACAGGCTATTCACCGCCCACACTGACCTGTGACGTCCAGGCGGAAGGAGAGCTTCTGGCCCCCGGCCTCACAGCTGTACTCCCCAGAATCCGCCTTCCCCGCCTGCTGCACCACCAGCCGCCGCGTGCAGCCCTGGGCCTCCACACGCACCTTCGAGCTCCCGCTCAGCTTCTTCCCGTCCTTGAACCATGTCACCTCTGTCTGGGCCTGGGCCACCTCGCAGCTCAGGGTGGCGCTGGCCCCCGCCTCGGTCTGCACCTCTTTGCCTGCTGGCTGCTCCTTGGCAAACAGCACCTTGGGCTCTGGGGACAGAAAGAGACAAGGGTCAAACACCAGTTAAGTTGGGGCTGGGAGCCAGGTCTGTGAACTGGCAGCTGCATAGACATTAAGGGAAGCCAGAATCTGCCCAGCTCTGTGGCCTGCAGATGCCCACCACCAGAAGAACTACAGGAACACTCTATCTCTACTTCCACCTTGGCTCTGGGGAGCTCCTCTCCAAGACGTGTCCACACACACACCCCCGAGAGGCACAGCAGGACCAGGTGGATGGTGTGCTTTAAGCTTCCTTGAGAATCCATCTCTGCAGAGGACCAAGTAGGTCCAAGCAGCTGCCCTCACGTGTGTACTGAGCTCTAGCTCTTGCTCCCTGGAGTGTCCATGGCTGGAATGTGGGAGCTGTATGTCCTGTGGCTATTCCCTATAGTCTCTCATGACTGACATAAAACTGCAGTGTCTGAGGGTTTGCCCCACTGGAATCACTGCTCGAGGCTTCTAATGATCTGTAGCCCTTTTAACCTCAATTTATTTGACTGAGGATCTTGGATGCCATTCTGATTGGTAATCAGACACATCCAGGAGAAATCCCCAGCCCAGGTCTTCACACAGACTTCTGAGCTCCCACTCAGTTTCTTCCTATTTTTGAATGAGGTGCGCTCCTCTGGACACCCAATTTGCACTTTCCTGTTGGCTCAAGACTCCGTCTTCATTTACCATATTATTTTCCTGTGTGGCCCGCCTCACATTCACTAAGTCACATCTTGATAGATCAAGATTTCCGGTGAAATGAAACATGGCTGGTCTGTTTCCATGATTATGGAACTTATGTCCTTCCAAGACATCTTTCCCCACCCTGCATATCTGAGGTGGAATGGTGAGAGCTCCACAGAGCGAGCCCCCGGTGTTCCCTCAGCCTTACAGAGCTCCACACTCGTACGCAGAGGAGGAGAGTGTCTCTCACACAGATGTTTCTGAAGCCACTCTGTGCTGTGCTGTCTGAGCTGCAGCGCCCTGCAGCTTTGGCCTGGTGCCCTTCAGGAGAACAGTCTTCTGCATGACACTGCATCCGTTGGTCAAGTTCAATACACACCCCCCCCACCCCAGCCTGAGAAAGTTTTTAGGATGTTAACTGGTCTTGGACATCCTTGATTTTCCAAGTACTGTTTTAAGAAATAGGCATTCGAAAACAACTGTTTTGATGCTAATACAATAAAATCAAATGTTAATATAAAAGTTATATTTTCAATATCATTTTTAAATAAAAATTTATCTATGAAAGTTTTAATAGGAAAGCAAATGTGGTGCTTGCCTTGCAAAGTTGGCCCAGGTTATCTCCCTGCACTCCATTTGGTCCCCTGAGCACTGTTAGAGTGATCCCTAAGCACAGAGCCAGGTGTGAGCCCTCAGTACCACCAGGTGTGATAGAAGAAAAATACAAAATTAAATATAACTGAAAACCAAAGTTAATAAACTAAAATTAATGAAAATGTTAGTCAAATTTTTAAGTATATTAAGTTAATAAAATGAAAAATAAAATCCTTTTGTTTCAGTTTGTTCTGGGGGTGCCAAGGGCTTACTGCTGGCTCTGCACTCAGGAATCACTCCTGGCAGACTTTGGCAAACATTTTGGGTGTCAGGGATAAAACCTGGGTCAACTTTGTGCAAGGTAAGAGCCCAATCTATCACTGTACTATTTCTCTGTCCTGGAAAACAAAATAATGTTTATTAAAATATGGTTAAATTTATAAACTCTATTTATAAATTTAAGACTTCAGATGATATAAAATAAATGATACAAAAATATAAATAATGAAAATAACTAAAACATTTAAAATTAATTATTAGAAATAAAAATGTTAAACATTAGACAAAATTTTTAATTAGGTAAAATAAAATTTAGAAATCTAAATAAAACAAAAATAAGTAAAATGTCATTAAGAATTAGTCAAAAAATTTTAAGGAAGTAAAAATTAAATTGAAACATATATATTATTTCTTGTGTGTTTGAGGGCCACACTTGATGGTACTCGGGAAAACTTCTGGCTCTGCACTCAGGGAGCAGTCTTGGCAGGCTTGCGGGATCGTAAGGGGTGCCAGTTTGGACCCAAGCTGCCCGTGTGCAAGACAAGTCTTTTGGACACTATGCTGCTTTCCGGCCCCACTTAAAGAATATTTAAAGGCTAGAGAGAGACTACAGCAAGGAAGGCACTTTCCTGGAATGCAGCTGGCCTGGGTTTGATCACAACACCCCATAAAGTATTCCTGAGTGCCAAAAATGATCCCTAAGTGCAAAGCCAGGAGCAAGCCCTGAGTACCACCTGGTATGCCCCCAAAACAAACAAAAAGTACATACACAAAAAAAATATTTTAAAATGGAATTTAATACATTTATAATTAAAAATACCTTGACAAATTTAAAAATAAAAACAAAAAGCAGGGGCTGGAGCCGTAGCACAGTGGGTAGGGCGTTTGCCTTGCATATGGCTAACCCAGATTAGATTCCCAGCATCCCATACAGTCCCCTGAGAACCACCAGGAGTAATTCCTGAATGCAGAACCAGGAGTAACCCCTGTGCATCACACACACACAAAAAAAAAAAAAACATAAAAAGGTACAGCAATATTTAAAACTAAACATAAATCTTAAATATAATTTAAATAAAATTTTTAAAACATTTTTAATTAATTTGATAAAATAAAAATCGAAGATAGATCACTGTCACTGTCATCCCATTGCTCATCAATTTGTTTGAGCGGGCACCAGTAACGTCTCTCATTGTGAGACTTATTGTGACTGTTTTTGGCATATCCAATATGCACGGGTAGCTTGCCAGGCTCTGCCACGCGGGCTCGATACTCTCGATAGCTTGCCGGGCTCTCTGAGAGGGGTGGAGGAATCGAATTCGGGTTGGCCTCGTGAAAGGCGAACGCCCAACCGCTGCACTATGACTCCAGCCCCGAAGATAGATAAGACAAATATATTGATTCTGAAAGCTGCATTTGGGACCGGAGTGATAGCACAGCAGGTAGGGCGCCTGCCTTACATGCAGTAGACCCAGGTTCGATCCCCAGCATCCCATATGGTCCCCAGCACCGCCAGGAGTAATTCCTGAGAGCAGAGCCAGGAGTAACCCCTGTGCATCTCGATGGATGTGACCCAAAAGAGCCAAAAAGAAAAAAAAAAAGCTGAAAGCTGTTTTTGCTTTAACAGCACATATACTAAGATTGGAACAATACAGAAAAGATAAGAATAGCCCCCCTATGCAAAGATGACAAGCAAAACTGTAAATCATTCCATAAAATAAATTTTGAAATAAAATATAGAATTCAATTTAAAATAAATTACATTACTTAAAAATCAAATTGAATTAAATGTAAAATAATTTTAAAATTAAAGGTCGCTGAACTATAGTTAAGCCCATTGCCCCCACCTATAATCACAGTTAGAACCCCAGACTGACCTGTGACGTCCAGGCGGAAGGAGAGCTTCTGGCCCCCGGCCTCACAGCTGTACTCCCCAGAATCCGCCTTCCCCGCCTGCTGCACCACCAGCCGCCGCGTGCAGCCCTGGGCCTCCACACGCACCTTCGAGCTCCCGCTCAGCTTCTTCCCGTCCTTGAACCACGTCACCTCTGTCTGAGCCTGGGCCACCTCGCAGCTCAGGGTGGCGCTGGCCCCCGCCTCGGCCTGCACCACCTGGCCTGCTGCCTGCTCCTTGGCAAACACCGCCTTCGGCTCTGGGGACAGAGGGACACGGTCAGAGGCCTGGATCAGACCCAGCTCATGCCTGCAGGTGATGGTGCAGGCAGGGCCCCCGCAGGGATGCTGACCTGCTGGACAGAGCACGCTCTCATCTGCAGCCCGCTGCCTCCCTCTGCACACCTGAGCCCAGCACACACGGCTGACAGGCCGCAGCCTCATGCCTCCGACCTCTGTCCAGCCACCACTGCCTGCTCCAGGGACAGCATGGCCCCCAGTACCAAGCCCAGGCCTGCACTGCCCCCCACCTGTGCCCACCAGGCCCGGCCACAGGGCTCAGAAAAGCTGCCTGTGAAATCCACAGCCAGACCTGGCCCTCCGTCTGTCTGGGTCACCACATGCACATGGGGTGCTGACAGCCAGGGGGACCCCCACAATGCACCTCCTCTCAGTCATCACCGTCGTCCCCAACACCAGGTCAGCCCACTCGCCAAGGCAGGCCCAAGGACGACACCACCAGGACCACAGCCAGACCCACCCCACCCAACAGGCTATTCACCGCCCACACTGACCTGTGACGTCCAGGCGGAAGGAGAGCTTCTGGCCCCCGGCCTCACAGCTGTACTCCCCAGAATCCGCCTTCCCCGCCTGCTGCACCACCAGCCGCCGCGTGCAGCCCTGGGCCTCCACACGCACCTTCGAGCCCCCGCTCAGCTTCTTCCCGTCCTTGAACCACGTCACCTCTGTCTGGGCCTGGGCCACCTCGCAGCTCAGGGTGGCACTGGCCCCCGCCTCGGCCTGCACCACCTGGCCTGCTGCCTGCTCCTTGGCAAACACCACCTTGGGCTCTGGGGACAGGAAGAGACAAGTGGTTAAACACAAAATTCTAGAAACAGGTGGCTCTCTACTTCCCACAGTCTCCAAGTCACGTTGCTTTGGCCAGAAGCCTGCCCTGTCTCCAGCTACTTCTCAGCAGAGAACTCCACACTCAGAGCTTCCCATCACAGGGAATATGCTCGTTCTCAGTCAGCCCTTCACCTCAGGAATCTTCACATCAGTGGATCCTACAATCCAGAAGCTTACTGTTTCCATGATCTTATCATTATCCAAACAAAAGGATATGCAATGTGTAGACTAGAATATGTATTTTATTTTCAGAAACAATTTTCCACATTGATATCACCAAGTGATAGAGATCCCTGAGCACTGAGGGCTCAGAGACACTTATCTCCTCAGATAGTCTGCACCCTCCGAGCAATCATGGCCTTGACCTTGGAATCCAAAGGTGCTTTTTTGGGCATGGGGAACCACATCCAGCAGTGCTCCGGACTTACTTCTTGCTCTTCACTCAGGGATCATTCTGGAGGGGCTCGGAAGACCATATGGAGTTCTGAGAGCTGGGGATCGAACGCTGGTCACAATGTGCCAGGTAAGTGCCATATCCGCTGTACTATCACTCCAGTCCCAGGGGCCCTAGGGTGCTTGATCATATTTGTTTTGCTTCATATGATGATATTGTGAGGACCCATTCTGACCACTGCTTTTCCATCATGTTCCACAGCCACTTCATTTGGCCTCAGTAGTTCCTGCTGCTTAAGAGGCCCTCTCTGGTTCTCCACCTGTCTTTCCATTATGGTCTATCTTCCCCAATGTCACCTGGAGCAGTTCTTGCAAGCACCCCATTTTTCCATGCCACCTCAGGGCCAGGCTCCCTAACAACTAACCAGCATCTCGACCATCCGTATCACCACTCCCAAGCTCCTTCTTCAGTGCTGCAGAAACCACAGCCAAAGAGCTGGCATCAGACAACCATGCGGACTCGCTGCTCCTCCCAGTACACCTGTCCCACCTCCTGCCACATCTCACACAGGGATTCCTCTGTGCATACACCTGAAGCAAACCTTCAGGTTCATTTTTCTCAACCACATGTCCCCCAACTGCCCTTGCCATCCCATGACCACTGTCTTGGGTAGGCCTGGCCATCTAAGTCTTCCTTCCTAGGACTGCAGCTAGTACAGTCGTAGGGAGTTTGCCTTGTACACAAGCAGCCCAGGTTCAATCCCGGAACCTCATATGGTCCCGTAGGCCCCCAGGAGTGATTCCTGAAAGCCAAGAGTAAGCCCTAAGCACCGCTGGGGTTCAAAACCACATCTTTCTCTCTAGTGCAGCCTGAGAAACCTGGTCCAAACCAGCCATTTTAAGCCTCTGCCAGGGCCAGAGGCAAAATGCCCTTTGCCCCAAGCTTGCCTCAGGGGCACATGAATGACATCTTAACAACAATGTTAAGGACCACAAGAGGGGAGAGCCTCAAAGGGGCCCACATGTCTGTCAAGATTCAGAAACCCACATATGCCCCTTATATACCTGTTCTCCCGGCTAATAAACCTCACCTTTGAAATCATAACCTCACATCACCATTTTCTTTATTAAGATTTCCCAGCAAATCCTCCAACACCGTCAGAGGGGAAACAAGAAAACATCCAACCACACAGCCAACAGTTTCCTGAGGCCATAGCTGGCTCGCCAGGCCTCGCAGAATGGACAGCGAGGCATCTGTGCCCGAGTGCAGCCACAGGTCCAAGGGAGGCTTCGCCAGACCACTGCTACTTGTGTGACCCACTTAACAAAGGGCTCACAAACTAACCCAAAGGGAAGTGGTGTCTCTCTGACATGCCTTTCACAAAATCACTCCTGATAACACTGTGCTTTATGTCTACAATGTGTATGGTGACATGTATGTATACACTGCTTATATGTCTGCATGAGTCTATGTGTGAGTGTAGTAAGTGTGCACCAGTGTGTTGAGCTTGTATCTTTAAGATCTGTATACGTATGTAAGAGTGAACATGTACATGTGTTTACATGAGTGGGTGAGACAGTGACGGTGAAAGCACTTAAGAAAGAATAGATGGGAACCTCCATGGCTACTCTGCTCCCTAGTTAAGCCCAGACCCTCGTATCTCTCAGATGCACAGAATTTTATCTCAAAATCTACCCAAATAAACTATGAATCACTGCAAGGACACATAGGATTGTCCCACATGACAAGCATCGAGGCTCGGGTTTGGCTACAGAGTGCAGAATCACAATTCAATCTGTACCAAACCATCTGCTGTCACTCACACCCAGGCCCACCATAGCCACAAAGCCATGGGCACTTAAGGACACAGTGCTAACAGTAGCAGATTTTGGGGGGAAGCAGCGCCCCAAGTCTCACCTTCCCAGAGGTGATTCCCAGACCATTCTTCATCCCAATCTCACACAGGGCACCTAAAGAAAGCCCAGAAATGGGCTCCTAAGCTCCCTCAAGGTTTGAGGACTAGAACTTAGACTTCAAGGCTCTGCATTTTTCCCAGGCGTGGTGATTAGAGACATCTGAGACACTCTTCCCCAGCCAAGGAGGCTGTGTTCCCTCTTTCATCCCCCTCTTGTCCTCCCATGCTGGTCAATGTTGGTCAAGCCCCAGAGCAGCAAACTTCAAGTTTCAGCTTTCTGCCAGCAGCAGTGAAACAGAGGATCCAAGCTGCCAGCGGCACAGAGGAAGGAGAAGCTGGAACGTAGCCATAGCGGTCACTCAGGTCTCCACCACTCACTCTGGGCCTGTATGAGTGGATCTCACCTCAGAGCACACCAAGGACTCGATTCCTGATTTAGGGTCAGGCCAGTGGCCAAGCCATACCCACCAGCAGGGAGCGCAAGTTCCGGTCAGAGCCAAAGGGCACTGCAGTCTGGCAGCAGACCTGGAAAGAGCACCATGACCCACAGTCTGAACTCTACCTTCTGCCGAGATGAGCAGCTCAGTGAAAATACCCAGGATACAACCCAAAGCTACCTGTGCCCTGAAGAAACATGGACACGCGTGGGAAGGAGTCTTAAAAGATACCAATGTCAAGGTGACAAAGACATGGGGTTTAAGCGGACACTACAAAATGTTCCAAGTGTGGGTCCAGAGAGATAGCAGAGCGGGTAGGGGGCTTACCTTGCACATGGCCAGCCCTGGTTTGATCTTTGGCAGCCCAAGTAGTCCCCATAGCCAGAAGTGGTCCCTGAGCACAGATCCAGAAATAACCTCTGTCCTCCCCCCAAAAAAGAAAGTTTTGGGGTCCGGGAAGGGTTTGGTGGCATACTCAGCAGTGCTCAGGGATTATTCCTGGCTATGCACTCAGGAATCACTCCTGGTGCACTCAGGGACCATGTGAGGTGCCAGGGATCAAACCCAGGTGGGACATAAACAAAGCAAATTACCTACCTGCTATACTATTGCCTCCAATAGTAAGAAAATTAAGTTAAAAAAAATTCATAGGGCCATTGAAATAGTACAGTAGGTAGGGCATTTGCCTTACATGTGGCAAATCTGGGTACAATCCCCAGCAACCCATATGTTCTCCTGAGCACCACCAGGAGTTATTCCAGATTGCAGGGCCAAAAATAACCTCTGAGGACCTCCAGGTATAGCCCAAATAAAAAAGTCTCCAAGTGAGATGCCCTTGAAAAGAATGGATTAACAAAGTTTCAACAAACAGAATACAAAATCCTTACAGGGAAAAATAACAAAAAACAGATGGAAATAAATAAGATAGAGCTTGAAAAATAATACAAAAGGTTGATGAAATCAATAACTGATTCTTTGAAAGAACAAGACTGACAAACCATTATATAGCCTCAGAGAAAAAAATGGAGAGAAAACCCTAATAGACTCAGAAGCTAAACATTACAACAGATACCACAGAAATTACAAATAATGCAAGAGACTTATGAACAAATTTATTATTATTATACTATTATTAATATGGAATACAAAAAATAGACAAGTTCTTAGCCTCATGGTCTCAAGACTGAATAAGGGGGCCTGGAGAGACAGCTGGGCGTGTAGGGCACTGCCTTGCAGGCAGCAAACCCAGATTCGATCCCCAGCACTCCATTTGTTTCCCCAAGCACAGCCAGGGGTAATTCCTGAGCACAGAGCTAGGAGTATCCCCTGAACACTGCAGATTATGGCCCCAAAACAAAGCAAACCAAAAAAAGACTTAATCAGGAAGAAAGAGTAGGCCTAAGTAGGCCAATTGAAAGCAAGGCAGTTGAAACAGTCATCAAAAGTTAGCCAAAAAAAAATTAAGTCCAAATAAAGATGGGTTTACGATATGACTTCAACCACACCTTCAACTGACTACCTATCCTTTTCAAGCTTTCAAAAAATTTGAAGAAATGGGCATTCCTCCAGTATCTGTAAGACCAGAATTACCCAAAATCTTAATAAAGGTACATCACACACACACAAAAAAAAATTTTTAAACCTCAGTTTGGCCAGCACTACAACAGAGCATGAGTGATGACTGGGGCTATAAAACAAACAGAAGCAGGGCTGGAGCAATAGCACAGCGGGTAGGGCATTTGCCTTGCACGTGGCCGACCCAGGTTCGATTCCCAGCATCCCATATGGTCCCCTGAGCATCGCCAGGAGTAATTCCTGAGTGCAGAGTCAGGAGTGACCCCAGTGCATCGCCAGGTGTGACCCAAAAAGAAAAAAAAAAAAACAAAAGCGAAGGGGAAGAATTACCCATCACAAAGAAAGGGGGTTATTCCAGGGATACAAGGATGTTTCAACCTATGCAAACCAATGAACGTAGTACATCATCAACAAAGGAAAGGACAACAATCTACAATTCTCTATCCACAGATGCAGAGAAGCCTCTGACAACCCCCAGAGAGACGTGGCTCCAAGGCTGACTACACACTTTGCACGCAGGATGCTGGAACCCTGGCTCCAGACAGTTGTCCAAGCATGACTGGGAATGACTCCTGAGGGCAGAACAGGCAGGAGTCCTTGCACCCCCCCACCCCAAGCAAAGAAACTAACCCAAACCAAAGAACATCCACTTACAATCACAACAAAATGGGAACAGGAGAAAAGTACATCAGTAGAATAAAGTCCACATATGACAAATCCACAGCTAACACCATATTAGAGGAAAAATGGAAAGCTTTTCCTCTAAGATCAGGCATAAGAAAAAAAAATAAAAGAAAAATAAGAGCAGACACAAGGATATCAACTATCACCTCTATTGTTCAACATAGTATTAGAAGTTCCAACACAGGGGCCGGAGCGATAGCACAGCAGGTAGGGCGTTTGCCTTGCACGCGGCCGACCCGGGTTCGATCCCCGGCATCCCATATGGTCCCCCAAGCACCACCAGGAGTAATTCCTGAGTGCAAAGCCAGGAGTAACCCCTGAGCATCGCTGGGTGTGACCCAAAAAGCAAAAAAAAAAAAAAAAAGAAGTTCCAACACAGTAATTAGACAAGAAAAAGTATAGTCGAAATGACATCTGCACTTTTATGTTCATTGCAGCACTGTTTACAATAGCCAGAATCTGGAAAAAACCCGAGTGCCCTAGAACAGATGACTGGCTGAAGAAACTTTGGTATATCTATACAATGGAATACTATGCAGCTGTTAGAAAAAATGAGGTCATGAAGTTTGCATATAAGTGGATCAGCATGGAAAGTATCATGCTAAGTGAAATGAGTCAGATAGAGAGAGACAGACATAGAAAGATTGGACTCATCTGTGGAATATAGAATAAGAGACTAGGAGTCTAATACCCAAGAATAGTAGAAATAAGTATTAGGAGGTTGACTCCATGGCTTGGAGGCTGGTCTCTCATTCTGGGCAACTCAGAGAAGGGAACACCAAGTAAAATGTGGTTGGAGGCCATGCGGGGGAAGGGTGACTAGTGCTGAATGTAGACTAGAGACTGAACACAATGGCCACTCAACACCTTTATTGCAAACCACAACACCTATCAGAGAGAGAGAACGAAAGGGAATACCCTGCCATAGTGGCAGTTTGGGGTGGGGGGAGACGGGACTGGGGAGGGTGGGAGGGACGCTGGATTTACTGGTGGTAGAGAATGGGCACTGGTGTAGGGATGGGATCTCGAACTTTGTATGGGGGAAACATGAGCACAATAATGTATAAATCTGTAACTGTACCCTCATGGTGATTCACTAATTAAAAATAAATAAATAAATAAATTTTTAAAAAAAGAAAAAGAAAAATAAAGAAATCCAAATTATAAAAGAAGTCTATCATTATTTGAAAAAATATATATATCTTACATATGTATATTTAATATTCATAGAGCCCTAAAGACACAACTAATAGTAGAATCAATAAAGCACTGTTTAAACAAAATGAAATAAATCACCTGAAGCACAGCACTGAGAGATACTCAGAGGTGGGGGCATGCCTTCTACAAGCAAGGCCCTGAGCTCAATCCCCAGCACATGTCCTCTCCCCACTCCCAGCACCAGTGTCCCCGTGGCTACCCCACACACAGTGTGTAGTCCTGTGACCCCAGCACTGCTGAGTTCAAGCAGCAATGGCTCTCTGGACCCAGCACTGAAGCATAAGGCTTGGTGAGAAAGAGCAGCACCACGCAAGGCAGTGCAGACTACGCAGATGAAGAGATCCTGGGATGAGCGATATACACGCACCACACATACATTAGGGCAGAAAAGGTAGAGCAGGTAAAGTGCTTGCCGTGCACAGCCAACCTGGGTCTGATACCTAGCACCACATCTGGTTCCCCAAGCACCAGGAGCAATCCATAAGAGACCCAGGAGTAAGCCCTGAGCACTGCTGGGTGTGGCCCACAAACAAATATATAAAAATAAAATAGAATGACTGCCCACATACACCCATAACTACATATGTATCCTTCCACTAATGAAGACATGAGGTGCAATCTCCCAGAAAGAGCACATGGACCACTGGATGCCCAGCCCCATAAATGCAGTTAGAACCCCAGACTGACCTGTGACGTCCAGGCGGAAGGAGAGCTTCTGGCCCCCGGCCTCACAGCTGTACTCCCCAGAATCCGCCTTCCCCGCCTGCTGCACCACCAGCCGCCGCGTGCAGCCCTGGGCCTCCACACGCACCTTCGAGCTCCCGCTCAGCTTCTTCCCGTCCTTGAACCACGTCACCTCTGTCTGGGCCTGGGCCACCTCGCAGCTCAGGGTGGCGCTGGCCCCCGCCTCGGCCTGCACCTCTTTGCTTGCTGGCTGCTCCTTGGCAAACACCACCTTCGGCTCTGGGGACAGGAAGAAACACAAGGTTCAACACAAAATTCTAGGAAAAAATGGCTGTCCACTTCCCAGTCTCCAAGTCATGTTGCTTTGGCCAGAAGCCTGCCCTGTCACCAGCTGCTTCTCAGCAGAGAACTCCACACTCAGAGCTTCCCATCACAGGGAATATGCTTGTCCTCAGTCAAATTTTACTTTAGGAATTTTTACATCATCGGATGCCTCAATCCAGATGCTTACTGGTTCAGGGATAATTATCTCCTCAGACAGTCTGCACCCTCTGAGCAATCATGACCTTGATCTTGGGATCACAAGATGCTTTTCTTCTTGCGGGAAGGGGGCACATCTGGTGGTACTCAATACTTACTCCTGACTCTGTACTCAGGGATCAACTCCTAGTGGGACTCAGGGGACCATATGGGGTGCTGAGGATTGGGGATCTAATATTGAATCCAGATCAAGGTCAGTAGCATGCAAGGCAAGTGCCCTACCTGCTGTACTATCTCTTCAGCTCCCAAAATAAAACCATTCATTAAAAAACACAAACTAAAATTATAAAAATTAGAAATATTAAAAATACAAAGCAGAAAAATAAGAACTTTGATAAATCTTTAAATAACAAAGGATAATTTTAAATATAAAATAAATATTTTGAAATTAAGTAAGATAAAATTTTAAACTTTCGATTAAAAACATTATGGAAGGGAATGACAGTACAGCTGTCAGGGGGTTGCCATGCACGTGGCCAACCTGAGTTCAATCCCTGGCACACCACCAGGTATGCCCCAAAAACAAAGCACAAAAAAATTACAATAGGTTAAATTTAATTAAAAATAGTCAAAATTTTTAAAGAAATGAAATTAAAATTCAATATATATAGAAACACACATATATACAGATATACTTGTTGTTGTTGTTGTTGTTGCTTTGGGGCCAAACTCAAGGGTGCTCATGGCTTACTCCTGGCTCTGCACTCAGGGATCAGTCTTGATGGGTTTTGTGGACCGTATGGTATGATGGGATTTGAACCATGGTTGGCCACATGCCAGGCAAGCACCCAATCCATTGTACTCTCTCTCCAGCCCCAACTTTAAAATTACTAGAAAGATGGTACAGTAGGGAAGGAACTTGTCTTACATGCAGCTGACCTGGTTTCAATACCCAATAAGGTCCCCAAGCACTACCAGGAGTAGGATTTGAGCACCATCAAGTAAGAGTCCCTGCCCACAAAAAAAAAAAGAAAGAAAGAAAAACCCCACATACGTACAAGAAGCATTTAAAAATACAATTCAATATATTTTTAAATAAAAATACTTTAATAAATTAAAAATAAAAATATAAGTAATATTTAAAATTAAACCAAAACAGATATATTTTATTAATTTAAGAAAACTTTTAATTAACTATAAATTTAGAAAAATTTAGAAAAGATGAGTGTAAAAAATTAAAGGGCACGCCGAAGGGCGTGTGCACTCGCGGGCTCTCCGGGCGGCTGTCTCACTGCCCGCGTTCGGTGCTCCAAACTGCTGTGTATGGGCTGGATCGGGACGGTAGTTGGCCAAGGACAGGTGAAGGAAGAACGAGGACCAAGATGGTTGCTGATTAGTTACTGTTTATTCAATCTTCCATCTTTCCCTGCACTGCTAGCTCCGTCCTCTCTCTGGATCTACTCCAGCCTCTCTCGCTTCTCTAGTCTCTCCTCCTACTTGTCTCTCCCACCTTGCCCTCTAGGCTACACCCAGCCAGGTAGCAAAATCAACATAAGAAAGCCCTTCCTGAGGGCAGGGCATTCCAAAACCCTTCCTGACTCTTAAGGTTTTTTTCTTTTCCTTAGTCCAAACACTTTTTTTTTTTTTTGCTTTTTGAATCACACCTGGCGATACACAGGGGTTACTCCTGGCTCTGCACTCAGGAATTACCCCTGGCGGTGCTCAGGGGACCATATGGGATGCTGGGAATCGAACCCGGGTCTGCCGCATGCAAGGCAAACGCCCTACCCGCTGTGCCATCGCTCCAGCCCCAGTCCAAACACTTATTAACATCTTAATACTAGTTATTTTTGTATGGACATAGCAAGAGATACATTGAGGCTGGCAAGGCAGCTCTCCTGGCAACATCTTGCCACAGGCTCAGACTACAGCACTCAGGCCAGATTAATCACTCCTAACCCTAGCAGGGTCCAAATCTAGTTATCACTGTTTGGACCATGACAACGTTTGTCCATGATCAAGCTCTTAACTTATAGTTAAGCATTAGGCACTTTGGCCAGGTCCATCTCGATGCCAGGGTAGCACACAACTCACCGCTTGCCCTGGGTCCGTCTCATCCCTCGTCGGGACCCTGATTTTGGGCGTGCTAGGAAGTAAGGGCAGCTGAGGCTTAGGTAGAGAGAACAGACACCCAGGAGGAAAATATCATGTAGAGTCAAATGACTCCCAGGTTACAAAAGCATAACATTTGCTAAGTCTTCCTGTGTCCATACAAAAAGGACATTGCTCTGAATAAACTACGAAAAGGACTCAAGGAAAAGAGAAAAACAATATTTACAACTCAACAGAACACTAAGAAAGAAGCTACAAATAAACACAGAGGAATGGGAGCACTGTAACAGGAGTAACCCAATAAACCTAAATTACCTGAGGCTATGTAATCCTACAGATGAGTACATTAATTTCGTACTTATATTAAAACTGAAATGATAGAGAAGATTAGCATGGCCCATATGCAAGGATGACATGCAAATCTAAAATATTCCACATAAAAACTTTATGTGCACAAATAAAATATAATTTAAAATAAATAACACAACTTAAGAATCAAATTTAATTATGAGGCTGGATCAATACCACAGCAGATAAAATGCTTGCCTTGCATGTGGCTGACCCAAGTTCCATCCCTGGCACCACAAAGGGTCTCCCAAGGGGCTGGAGCAATAGCACAGCAGGTATGGCGTTTGCCTTGCACTCGGCCAACCCAGGTTCGAATCCCAGCATCCCATATGGTCCCCCAAGCACCGCCAGGAGTAATTCCTGAGTGCAGAGCCAGGAGTAACCCCTGTGCATTGCTGAGTGTGACCCAAAAAGCAAAAAAAAGGGTCTCCCAAGCCCCATCAGGAATGATCCCTGAGCACTGAGCCAGGAGTAAGCCCTGAGCACTACTGGGTGTGGCAAAAAATAAATAAAAACCAAGATCAAATAGAATTAAATTTAAAACAAAGTAATTTTTTTTCAATGGTCACTGAAATAGTCAACCCATTGCCCCTCCCTATAAACACAGAAGCCAAGACTGACCTGTGACGTCCAGGCGGAAGGAGAGCTTCTGGCCCCCGGCCTCACAGCTGTACTCCCCAGAATCCGCCTTCCCCGCCTGCTGCACCACCAGCCGCCGAGTGCAGCCCTGGGCCTCCACACGCACCTTCGAGCTCCCGCTCAGCTTCTTCCCGTCCTTGAACCACGTCACCTCTGTCTGGGCCTGGGCCACCTCGCAGCTCAGGGTGGCGCTGGCCCCCGACTCGGCCTGCACCTCTTTGCTTGCTGGCTGCTCCTTGGCAAACACCGACTTCGGCTCTGGGGACAGAGGGACACAGGGTCAGACACCATTTAAGTCGGGGCATCTGTGGGGAATGAAGGCCTGCAAGAAGACCTGGGCTCTGAATCATCCCCAGGCTCTGCTCGAGTGCTGTAAATTACAGAGGCTCCCACAACTCTGTACCCAGGCTCACTCCATCTGTACCTGCCCTCAGCCCCATTGTCTGAGACCTCTTCCTTCACACACTCCTCGGAGAGGCACTTTCTGGGGGCAGGACACTCTCTGTTTTTCTGGTTACTGATGTGCACCACCTCTGGTGTTACTGCTGAACCCTCTGACTCCCAACAGCAATATCTGTCTCCATCCAGCTTTTTTTTTTCTTTTCGGGTCACACCCAGCGATGCACAGGAGTTACTCCTGGCTCTGCACTCAGGAATTACTCCTGGCAATGCTCAGGAGACCATATGGGATGCTGGGAATCGAACCCGGGTCGGTCTTGTGCAAGGCAAATGCCCTACCCGCTGTGCTATCACTCCAGCCCCTCCATCCAGATTTCAGGCCAGAAATTTCCAGAGAACATTTGCAAGCATTCATTCTAGGATTTGCCTTTTCATTTATATGGTATCATTGAACAAATCATGTTTTAGTTTTAATATATCAGCTATAAAAACATGTTTGAGTAATCCATTTAAGAAATCTAAAAGCCCACAAAATGGGAAAGAATATTTACCCAATACCCATCTGATAAGGGATTAATATTCAGGATATATATAGGTCACTAGTAAAATTATGCAAGGAAAAAACCTCCAACTCCATCAAAAAATGGGGAGAAGAAATGAACAGAAGTTTCCACAAAAAAGAAAGACAAATGGCCAAAAGGCACAGGAAAAAATGTTCCACATTGCAAATCATTAGGGAGATGCAAATCAAAAAACGAGATATTATCTCACACCACAGAGACTGGTACACATTCAAAAGAACAAAAGCTACCAGTGTTGGTGTAGATGTGGGGGGAAAAAGGGATATTCTTTCACTGTTGGTGGGAATGTCAACTGGTCAGCCTTTTTAGAAAACAATATGGGCATTCCTTCAAAAACTAGAACTTAAGCTTCCATATGACCCCGCAATACCACTTCTGCGAATATATCCCAAGGGTGCAAAAAAGCACAGTAGAAATGATATCTGCACTTGTGTGTTCATTGCAGCACTGTTCACAACAGCCAGAATCTGGAAACAACCCAAGTGCCTGAAAACAGATGACTGGTTAAAGAAACTCTGGTACATCTACACAATGGAATACTATCCAGCTGTTAGGTAAGATGAAGTCATGAAATTTTCTTGTAAGTGAACAGACATGGGGAGTATCATGCTAAGAGAAATGAGCCAGAAAGAGAGGGACAGACATAGAATGATTGCACTCATTTGTGGAATATAAAATGACATAATATGAGACTGACACCCAAGGACAGTAGACACAAGGGCCAGGAATATTGCCCCATAGTTGGAAGCCTGTCTCATGAGCTGGGGGAGAAGGCAGTTGAAATAGAAAAGGGATCACTAAGACAATGCTGGTTGGAAGAATTGTTCAGGATGGGAGATGTGTGTTGAAAGTAGATAAAGGACCAAACGTGATAATCTCTCAGTATCTGTATTGCAAACCATAATGCCCAAAAGTAGAGAGAAAGTATTGGGAAATTGTCTGCCATGGAGGCAGGGGGTGGGTTGGAAAGGGTGTGGGGGGGATTCTAGGGACAAAAGTGATGGAGAATGTGCACTGGTGGAGGGATGGTATTTGATCATTGTATAACTGAAACTCAAACATGAAAGCTTTGTGACTGTATCTCATAGTGATTCAATAAAAAAGAGAGAGAGAAAGAAAAGAAATCTCTCCAAGTAGCAAGCTACAAAATCAATGGCATTCCTATATGCAAACAACAAAGTAGGAGAAAGAGAAATTTTTTTAGAACCATTCCTTGCACAATTGTGCCTCAAAAATTCAAGTGCCCTTGAATTAGCTTAACAAAAGAAGAAAAATCTACATAAAGAAAACTATAAATCACTTTTTTTTCCTTTTTTGTTTTTGTTTGGTTTTCTTGGGGGGAGGGGGTCAACATTTCTTGGCGATGTTCAGGGGTTACTCCTGGCTCTGCACTCAAGAATTACTCCTGGTGGTGCACCGGAGACTGACTATATGGGATGCTTGGGATCAAACCCAGGTCAGCACATGCAAGGCAGATGCCCTACCCACTGTACTATTGTTCCAGCCTCTATAAACCACATATTTCTTTTGCTTTTTGGGTCACACCTGGTGATGCACAGGGGTTACTCCAGGCTCTGCACTCAGGAATTACTCCTGGTGGTGCTCAGGGGCCATATGGGATGCTGGGAATAGAACCCGGGTCGACCGCATGCAAGGCAAATGCCCTACCCGCTGTGCTATTGCTCCCACCCCTATAAACCACTTTTAACAGAAATAAAAGTAGGCACAAGAAAATGGAAACAGATCCCATGTAGATTAATTGAAAGGATTAACCTTTTCAAAATAACAATCCTACCCAAGACATAAACCAAACACTGCTGAAATTTATAAGGAGTAATAAAGCACCCTGGGTAGTTGAAGGATCCTAGAAATAAAGAAGAGAGACTTTTCGTCTCCTAAACTGAAATTATATTATAAAACCACAGGTACTAAAAGAATATGGGAGTGGATTAAAGATAGACTTTCAGATTAATGAAACAGAACTGAGAGCCCAGAGACAGATCTTCAAGTATGGAGTCAGTTATTCTCTAACAAAATAGGTAAGAGCGTGAAGTGGAATATCAACAAATGGTGTTGGGAAAACTGGTCAGTCACAGGTTTAAAATAAATGAACTTGGGGCTGGAGCAATAGCACAGCGGGTAGGGCGTTTGCCTTGCACGCTGCCGACCCGGGTTCAATTCCAAGCAGCCCATATGGTCCCCTGAGCACCGCCAGGGGTGATTCCTAAATGCAGAGCCAGGAGTAACCCCTGTGCACTGCCGGGTGTGACTCAAAAAGCAAAAATAGAAAAAAATGAACTCACAGGCCAGAGAGATAGCACAGGGGGTAGGGAGCTTGCCTTGCATGCGGCTGACCTGGGTTCAATCCCCAGTACCCCTGAGCACTGCCAGGATTACTCCCTGAGTGCAGAACCAGAGTAAAGCCTGAGCACTGCCAGGTGTCATTCTCACCGGGAAAAAAACCTTCCTCAAAGAAGACACACAGATGGCCAGTATGTATATTAAACAATTCTTGCACCATTGATCATAGGAAAATGATCAACGTGATAACCACACACCAGTGTGATTGGAACACACTGAAAAGACTGAAGTAACCAGTTCTGGCACAGATGGAGGAGAAAAGAAACCCTCATAAACTGCTGGTGGGAATGCCAATTGGTCCAAGCCTTTTGGAAAACAATTTAGACACCTCTCAGAAAAATGAAGAATTGAGTTTCCATATGACCCAGAAATCCCACTTTCTGGACATTCATCCCAAGGGCCCACAAACTATTCAGAAGACATCTGCACTCCTATGTTCATCGCAACACTATTCACAAGAGCCAAAATCTGTCAATAACCCAGTGTCCAAGAAAAGGTGACTGGATAAAGAAACTGTGGTCGATACACACAATAAATATTCCTTGGCTATAAGATGAAATTGTGCAATTTGCTGCTACAGGGATGGAAGGTATTATGCATGAGTAAAGTCAGTCAGAAGTAAAGAGACAGACACAGAAAATCTCTCTAGAGGGAGCTAAAGTGGGTGGAGGACTGAGTGGGGACAATGCTGGAGAGAAACACTCAGGAGAGGGGGTGTGATGTTGGAAGACTGTACGCATGAAACCCTACCACTGACAGTATTATAAAATTGTAGAAGCACAATGACAGAGAAAAGATCTCTGCATTCCCTGAAGTTACCACACAGCTAAGTAACCACCTAAGTGTTGTGGCTTTATCTTTTACACTGAGGCCTCTAATCTCCAGAGGTGACTATTCAGCACTGTGTGAGGAATAGTACCTATATGGCACTACAGGACAGAAAAAGAGCACTCTTCCTCCAGTGCCTATACAGAACTGGTGATTAAAAGAGGACGCAAGCAGCCCCATCTATTCAGCAGTAGTCTTTTGGGGAACTCAGACTACTGGACCGCTGGAAACTCCCTTCGTTATCTGTAATGCTCTGGCTTCAGGATTATTTTTTTTTTAATTTATACTACTTCTTTTTTTATATTTTATTAGTGAATCACCGTGAGACAAAATTACAGACTTACAGGTTTTCATGCTAATATTTCAGTCATACAATGATCGAGAACCCATCCCTCCACCAGTGCCCATTTTCCACCACCAATGGTCCCAGCATCCCTCCCACCACCCCCACCCTGTCCCCTTCACCCCACCCTGCCTCTGTGGCAGGGCATTCCCATTTGCTCCCTCTCTCTTTTGGGGTGTTGTGGTTTGCTACAGAGGTATTAAGTAGGCATCATGTTCGGTCTATAGTCTATTTTCAGCCTGTATCTCCCATCCCTAGTGGGCCCGCCTAGCACCCTTTGCTTGGTGATCCCTTCTCTATCAGAGCTGCTGCTTCACCTAGCATGTGAGGCCAGCTTCCAAGCTGTGGAGTAATACTCCTGGTATATTTATCTCTACTATTCTTGGGTGTTAGTCTCCCATTCTGTTACTTTATATTACACAAATGAGTGCAATCTTTCTATGTCTGTCCCTCTCTTTCTGACTCATTTCACTGAACATGATACTTTCCATGTTGACCCACTTATATGCAAAATTCATGACTTCATATTTTCTAACAGCTGCATAGTATTCCATTGTGTAGATATACCAAAGTTTCTTTAACCAGTCATCTGTTCTCGGGCACTCGGGTTTTTTCCAGGTTCTGGCTATTGTGAACAGTGATGCAATGAACATATAGGTGCAGATTCACTTCTACTATACTTTTTTGTATCTCTGGGATATATTCCCAGAAGTGGTATTGCTGGGTCAAATGGGAGCTCAATTTCTAATTTTTTGAGAAGCACCCATGCTGTTTTCCAAAAGGGCTGAACCAGTCGGCATTCCCACCAGCAGTGAAGGAGAGTCCCTTTCTTCCCACATCCACGCCAACACCAGTCACTTTTGTTCTTTTGGATGTGGGCCAGTCTCTGTGGTGTGAGATGGTATCTCATTGTTGTTTTGATCTGCATCTCCCTGATGATTAGAGATGAGGAGCATGTTTTCATGTGTCTTTTAGCCATTCGGATTTCTTCCTTGAGAAAGTTTCTGTTCATTTCATCGCCCCATTTTCTGATGGGATTGGATGTTTTCTTCTTGTGGAGTTTAACCAGTGCCTTGTAAATCCTTGATATCAACCCCTTATCCAGTGGGTATTGGGTGAATATCCTTTCCCATTCTGTAGACTGTCTTTGTATTCTGGTCGCTGTATCTTTTGAGGTACAGAAGCTTCTCAGTTTAAGATAGTCCCATTTGTTTATCTCTGTTCCCACTTGCCTGGTCAGTGCCGAGTCCTCTTTGCAGATACCTGTAGCTTCAATGTCGTGGAGGGTTTTGCCGACTTGTCTTCAATGTACCTTATGGATTCTGGTCTAATGTTGAGGTCTTTAATCCATTTTGATCTGACTTTTGTGCATGGTGTTAGGTATAAGTCTGAGCCCATTTTTTTGCATGTAGATGTCCAGTGTTGCCAGCACCATTTGTTAAAGAGGCTTTCCTTGGGGCTGGAGTGATAGCACAGGGGGTAGGGCATTTGCCTTGCACGCGGCCAACCCGAGTTCAAATCCCAGCATCCCATATGGTCCCCTGAGCACCGCCAGGAGTAATTCCTGAGTGCAGAGCCAGGAATAACCCCTGTGCATCACTGGGTGTGACCCAAAAGCTAAAAAAAAAAAAAAAAAAAAAAAAAAAAAAGGCTTTCCTTGCTCCACTTTACCTTTCTTGCTCCCTTATCAAAGATTAGATGATCATATATTTGAGGTTGTGTGCAAAGTTGTTTGTTGTATTCTACCCTGTTCCATTGGTCTACTGCTCTGCCTTTGTTCCAGTACCATGCAGTTTTAATTATTACCACTCTGTAGTAGAGCTTGAGGTTGGGGAAGGTGATGCCTCCCATCTTCTTTTTCCCCAAAATTGCTTTAGCTATTCATGGTGGTTTGTTGTTCCATATGAATTCAGGATTATTCTTGATATATATTAAATGCTCTTGCTTTTCAAGACTAAATTGGACTCTCTGTTGCCTCTGGAATCTGCTTCCCCCATTTTCAACCCCTCAAAAAAACACACTTACTGGATATTGATGAGATGTGACTACATATAATTCTTCCATGGATATCTAACCATTTCTTTATTTACTGTCTCAAAAATTAAAAACTAATTTTCCTCCAATGAGTCTCAGACATCTTTATTAAAATTGAATATTAGAAACATAGTACTTTTAATAGCATGGTATAACAGTATTATTTGCATGTAGATGTAGGAGTATTTCTGCATATAGAGGCCGGAGCCATAATACAGTGAGGAGGGCATTTGCCTTGCATGTGGCTGGCCCAGGTTGGATCCCCAGCATCCCACACGGCCACCAAGCAGCCAGGAGTAAGCCCAGAGCAGCACTGTTGGGTGTGGCCCAAAAACCAAAAAAAGGTATTTTCTGCACATTAATTTTTATAAGTAATCTTTCTTACATTAAAACTATCAGATATTCTGAATTGATATTCACATAATCTTGGGATTTTGCTTCTCCCCCACTTTGGAGAGCCCGTAACCAGAGTATTTGGGGTGCTACTTAGAACTTGGGGAGATACTCCTGGCAGTGCTGAGGGTACCACACAGAGGTGGGGAGACCATGTGTGTCTGTGACTCAAACTCAGGACCTCACACGTGCAAGGCCCTGCTCTGCCACTGAGCCACAGCCTCAGCCCTTCCTCCATAGTTCACAACTTTCCTATCATTTTCTGACTGTTCTGAGAAGTGGTTCACAGAAGCCTTGGGAGCAGCTTGCTGGAGCTATTTTCTCACCAAGGGCAATGCTTTTCAGGAGCCAGCAAGTGGTGAGGCACTTGGTGTCTCTTGCAGTAGCATTTGCCATTAAAAGGCAGACCTAGTGATTTTTTTTAATGCCAGATTTTTTTTAATTGAATCGTCATGAATTACAAAGTCACAAAGTTGTTCATAATTGAGTTTCAGGCTGTTCCAACACTGATTCCTTCACCAGTGACCACTTCCCTCCACTAATGTCCCCAGTTTCCCTCCTGGCCCCAAGCCCACCTCTATGGAAGGCACTTTGTTTTCCTTTCTCTCATTACCTTTTATTTTCCTTTACAAGGGTATCATGCAGATCCCTGTACCGCCTTTCAGCATCCCATCGTGGTGCACACTGACCACTGGTTATTTACTTTGACTCCATTGAACAGGGTTCAATCCCCAGCACCCCAGATGGTTCCCCCAGTCCCACCAGGAGTGGTTCAGAGTACAGAGCTAGGAGTCAGCTCTGAGCAATGCCAGGTGTGACCCAAAAAACAAAAAATAGTAAAAATAGTAAATTAAAAAATTTGAAAGTCACTTTAAGTCTAAGCACACATCTACCCACACCCCAGCCCCTATTGCTGTTCACAGACAAGAAACAATCCCTGGATCTAGATTCAGTGAGTGAAAGGGGGAAGGCTCCCTGGGCCCTAACATATGTCACACTAAACCTGATTTTCTGGCAGAATGCCAAGCAGAATGAGGAGGCTGAAATACACTCAGGATTGCACTCAATGAAATTCAACAGATCCTTAGTAGACAGAACCTATAAGTGAGGCTGCGGAATCTAGAAATGTTCTGAACATTGCACAAAAGCAGTTCCCCCAAGGATGATATTCCTTGTCTATCTCAAACTCAAGGACAGGTACAGTGAGAGTCCTGAATACCTAAATGTTTGTGGCCACTGCTGGGGATGTGTCATTCCACGATAACACAGAAACAGCAACTGAGATACCCATGAACAAATCACACATTTTCAAACATTCTTTAACTCCAAACTCCCTGGGTCAAGCAAAAGCAAGAAACATAAAGAGAATGTGAGAGAACTAAGATGGTATCTCACAGGTAAAAATGCATGATCAACTGGACAATCATCAACTCCACTACTAATTGTGACAAATGCAGTTAGAACCCCAGACTGACCTGTGACGTCCAGGCGGAAGGAGAGCTTCTGGCCCCCGGCCTCACAGCTGTACTCCCCAGAATCCGCCTTCCCCGCCTGCTGCACCACCAGCCGCCGCGTGCAGCCCTGGGCCTCCACACGCACCTTCGAGCCCCCGCTCAGCTTCTTCCCGTCCTTGAACCACGTCACCTCTGTCTGGGCCTGGGCCACCTCGCAGCTCAGGGTGGCACTGGCCCCCGCCTCGGCCTGCACCACCTGGCCTGCTGCCTGCTCCTTGGCAAACACCGCCTTCGGCTCTGGGGACAGAGGGACACGGTCAGAGGCCTGGATCAGACCCAGCTCATGCCTGCAGGCGATGGTGCAGGCAGGGCCCCGCAGGGATGCTGACCTGCTGGACAGAGCACGCTCTCATCTGCAGCCCGATGCCTCCCTCTGCATACCTGAGCCCCGCACACACGGCTGACAGGCCGCAGCCTCATGCCTCCGACCTCTGTCCAGCCACCACTGCCTGCTCCAGGGACAGCACGGCCCCCAGTACCGAGCCCAGGCCTGCACTGCCCCCCACCTGTGCCCACCAGGCCCGGCCACAGGGCTCAGAGAAGCTGCCTGTGAAATCCACAGCCAGACCTGGCGCCCCCCCCCCCGTCTCTGGGTCACCACAAGCACATGGGGGTGCTGACAGCCAGGGGGACCCCCACAATGCACCATCTCTCAGTCATCACCGTCGTCCCCAACACCCAGGTCAGCCCACTCGCAGCAGGCCCAAGGCCGAGACCACCAGGACCACAGCCAGACCCACCCCACCCAACAGGCTGTTCACCGCCCACACTGACCTGTGACATCCAGGTGGAAGGAGAGCTTCTGGCCCCCGGCCTCACAGCTGTACTCCCCAGAATCCGCCTTCCCCGCCTGCTGCACCACCAGCCGCCGCGTGCAGCCCTGGGCCTCCACACGCACCTTCGAGCTCCCGCTCAGCTTCTTCCCGTCCTTGAACCACGTCACCTCTGTCTGGGCCTGGGCCACCTCGCAGCTCAGGGTGGCGCTGGCCCCCGCCTCGGCCTGCACCTTCCTGCCTTCTGGTTTTTCCTGAGCAAACACTGCCTTGGGCTCTGCAGACAGGGAGGAACACAGGACCAGACACCAGTTGAATCAGAAACGCAGCAAGCACAGAGACAGGAGCACAGCTCTGCAGCCTGCAGAAGTCTCCCCAGAGATACTCCCTCCTTGTTTTCTCCTCAACTCTGGGGTTTAGGAGGACAATGTGGAGGAAAGAAAGCTTGCTCGGGGAGATAGCAGGACCATAAGGTCTTAAACATCATTTACTTCATTTGGAAATACAAAAATAATTTATTTGATTATAATGTAAATTATTAAAACTTCATTTTTGTGTTAGTTGTTGCTAGCATATATTTTAAATGTGCTACACTTTCTGATTATCTTAACTTTGACCGTTACTCTCAGAAACTGACAACCATATTACCTGTCAATTCTTTTGGTGATGGTGGTGGTGGTTTTGGGTTTTCCTTTTTTCTTTTTGGTTTTGAGCTGTGCTCAGAGATCACTCCTGGCAAATTTCAGGGAATCATATACAGTGCCAGGAATCTAACTGGGGTTTACTATATGCAATCAAGCACCTTAACCCGTTTACAATCTTACTGTACCCTACCTGCAAATTCTACATTGCGCTTTTTTGCTGTTGTATTAGTTTTTATCTATTTCTCCCCCGTTTTTTGTGCTACATCTGGCAGGGCTAACTCCTGGTTCTATGCTCAGGGATCACTCCTGACAGGGCCTGGGGGACCATGTGGGATGCTGGGACTAACCTGTGCTGGCTGCCTGCAGGACAAGAGCCCTACTCCCTGTACCTCCTGTCCCTCTCCTCATATTTTGACTTAAGATGTCAAAGGTAATGACAGAAAACCTTCTTAGTCTTTTTTTTCTTTTTAAGGTTTTTGGGCCATACCCAGCAGTGCTCAGGATTTACTCCTGGCTCTGTTCTCATGAATCACTCCCAGCAGGCTCAGGGAACCATACAGGGTGCCAGAGACTGAACCTGAGCTGGCTGAATGCAAGGCAAGTGCCTTACCAATTATACTACGGTTCTGGACCCAACTTCTTTAATCTCCTTAATTTTTTTTTTTGCTTTTTGGGTCACACCCGGCGATGCACAGGGGTTACTCCTGCCTCTTCACTCAGGAATTACTCCTAGAAGTGCTCAGGGGACCATATGGGATGCTGGGAATCAAACTTGGGTCAGCCTCGTGCAAGGCAAATGCCCTACCCGCTGTGCTATTGCTCCAGCCCCTTCTTAATTTTAATATTAGAGTCCAATCTCTCACTTTAATGTGGTGCTTTACCACTTTGCAAATTTGGAAGAACCCCTTTATAGTTATAGTTGTATCATAAAATAATGCTAACTTCTACCAAATTATTTTCTCAGAAGAATATTGTTTAATTTAAGAATATTTTCTGCATTTGTTGAGATAATCAGAACATTTTTCTCCTTTAATGTGTTAGTATCATCACCATTTAAATATTCATTCTAATATGAAAAATTCATTCTAATATTTCTAGGGCTGCAGAGATAGTACAGTGGATAAGTCACTTTCCTTGCATACTGTTAATTTAGATTCAATCCCTGGCACCCCATATAACCCTGAGTGATCCACCAAGAGTGATCCCTGAGCACAGAGCCAAGAATAATCCCTAAACACAACCTGGTGTGACCCAAAAAACTAAATAAATAGGGGCTGGAACGATAGCACAGTGGGGAGGGCGTTTGCCTTGCATGCGGCCGACCCAGGTTTGATCCCCAGCATCCCATATGGTTCCCTGAGCACTGCCAGGAGTAATTCCTGAGTGAAGAGCCAGAAATAACCCCTGAGCATCACCGGGTGTGACCCAAAAGGAAAAAAAACTAAATAAATAAATTTTCTAATATTTCTAGTGTTGAACAGATCATACACTCTTGGAATATAACCTCTAACAATCATACTTAGATCTTCATACACTGTATTATATTAGATTTGTATAATATCTTCTTTTGGAGTGCAATTTTAAATTGGGAGGTGAATGACCACTCAGGGGACCCCAGGCTACTCCCAGAAATAGTCAAATAGTCCAAAAGTTCAGTGCAAATGCTCCAGGAAGTCAGAGCCAGTGCTCCAAGGGGCAATGCAACTCAGACCAGGGTCTATAGGGTGATGTCATCAGAATTCAGGCACTTCCACAACCAAACCCAGTAATGCCAGGGAGTGAACTGGGGTCAGGTCCATGCAATTTTCTATTTAAATAAATTTAAACAAAATATACTAGTAAATAGTGGGATTATTAAAACCATAATTTCAGTACCGTGCATTTCCTTCTAAGAGTTCAGTGTCAATATATCCTGTTTACTACAAGTGTTGGTATATTTTCCTCTTTCCAATATTCAGAAGTTTACTAGATTGGGGTTTTTTGGGTTTTTCTGTGTGAGGGAGAGTGTTTGTTTTGGGGCCACACCCAGTGGTGCCCAAGGCTTACTCCTGATTCTGAACTCAGGGATCACTCCCAACAGTGATGGAATCTTCATAAGCTGCATTATGTGGGTGCCAGGGATCAACCCTGGGGCAGCTGAGTGCAAGCCAAGCACCTTACCCACTGTACTTTCTCTCCAGGCCCTAATCTTATTTTTGTTTTGTTTTGTTTTATTAGTGAATCTCTAAGAGGGTACAGTTACAGATTTACAAATTTTTGTGCTTGTGTTTCAGTCATACAATGCTCGAGAACCCATCCCTCCACCAATGCCCATTCTCCACCACCGATGATCCCAGTATCCCTCCCACCCCCCACTCCATCCCCCCACCCCACCCCACCTCTGTGGCAGGGCATTCACTTTTGTTCTCTCTCTCCTTTTGGGTGTTGTGGTTTGCAATAGGGGTATTGAGTGCCATCGTGTTTAGTCTATAGTCTACTTTCAGCACGCATCTCCCATCCTGAGTGGGTCCTCCAACCACACTTTACTTGCTGTCCCCTTCTCTGAGCTGCCTTTTCCCCCAGCATGTGAGACCAGCTTCCAAGCCGTGGAGCCAAACTCCTGGTACTTATTTCTACTATTCTTGGGTATTAGTCTCCCATTCTGTTATTTTATATTCCACAGATGAGTGCAATCTTTCTACGTCTGTCTCTCTCTTTCTGACTCATTTCACTTAGCATACTTCCCATGTTGATCCACTTATATGCAAATTTCATGACTTCATCTTTTCTAACAGCTGCATAGTATTCCATTTGTAGATGTACTTTAACCAGTCATCTGTTCTCGGGCACTCGGGTTTTTTCCAGATTCTGACTATTGTAAACAGTGCTGCAATGAACATATAAGTTCAGATGTCATTTCAATTATACTTTTTTGCCACTCCGGGATATCATCCCAGAGGTGGTATTGCTGGGTCAAATGGGAGTTCAATTTCTAATTTTTTGAGAAGCATCCATATTGTTTTCCAAAAGGGCTGAACCAGTCAGCATTCCCACCAGCAGTGAAGGAGAGTCCCTTTCTCCCTACATCCACGCCAACACCAATTGTTTTTATTCTTTTGGATGTGTGACAGTCCAGGCCCTAATCTTTAGGACAATCTCCACAAACATGCAATTCATTCTTCCCAGACCAGAATATATTATTGGAGGCAGTAGACTTAGATTTCTCTGTGAAAATATTTCTCTTTGTTGGGGCTGGAGCAGGAGGTAGGGCATATGCTTTCAATATTGTTCGACTTGAGTTCGATCCCCGGCACCCTATATAGTCCCCTGGGCACTGCTAGGTGTGACCAAAATTTTTTATTATAGGTCCTACTTCATTAAAATTTCTAGGAGTCCTTATTTCTTCTTTAGTTTTGTTAGTTTTTATGATTTAGCCAAATTACCTTTCTAACATTACCATAATTTTCCATGCTCTTTTTGGGGGGAGTGGGAACAACTCAACCTGGTAGTGTCTAAAAGTTCATACAGTGCTAGGAATCAAACCCAGGAATCGAGGCACGAGCTTCAGACCTTGGATTTATCTACCCTTCCCCTCTCTGGTCTATATAAATGAAGCTCAATAATGAAATTCTCACAAGCACTGCACACGACACCACACAGTTCCAGGGACAGTCAGCAGTCAGGAGACAACGAGACCTAATGCTAAGACCCTCAGATCAAACAAAAATTTGCTCAGCCTCAGACCGGTGAAGGAGGCACATTATACCCTAAAGTATAAAAAGACAAACAAACAGGGCTCTCCCAGACAGGGTGCTGCTACACTGCAAGAGAACTGCAGTGGAACAGCACCCCTATCACTCTGTGCTCCTGAATGTATAGATCACAGCTCAGGGGTTATTCGGACAAGGGATATTCTAGAAGCATAAAGAGAAACGCGGTTTGGTTTAAAATCATATTATGATGGCAACAGGGCTACACCAGAGTAAAGAGGAACAGACCTGGGTGGGGGACAGCCCCCTTTCAGAAAAGCCAGAGATTAAAAAAAAAGAAAAAAAAAAAAAAAAGAAAAGCCAGAGATCAATTATGAGTTTCCTACAACTTGGATCAGTCCCAACTGTAGGATAACGTTGGTTTGCCCTTCCTCCCTGGCCACTGGGAGCTTGTGTTTGTTGACTGCACCCCAACCTGTCAACTACCTTTGTCTCCTGATAAGACTCTGACTTGTAAATATTTTCTTTCTCTTCTCCTTAATGTCCAAGGTTAGTTATTTCAGAGCAATTGCTTTTTGTATGGATACAATTAGACAGTTAAAAAGACAAGCCTGTGGCTTGGGAGTTGATTGACTCCGGATAATATTACCTCCTGGACATCTGCTCTCTCAACTTAAGCCTCAGTTGCCCTTAATTCTTAGATCCCCAAAAGCAGGGTCCTGACGAGGGACTGGATGGACCCAGGGTAAGCGGTGAGCTATGAGCTACCATGGCATCGAAATGGGCCTGGCCAAAGTGCCCTAATGCTTAACTATAAGTTAAGAGCTTGGTCATGGTCATGGACAAATTCTGCCATGATCCAAAAGTAGTGACTAGATTTGGACACTGCTGGGGTTGGGAATGACTGATCCAGCCTGAGCACTATAGTCTGAGTCTGTGGTGAGATGTTCCCAGAAGAGCCTATAAGCCTAAAAGTGTCTATTACTATGTCCATACAGAATGGTAAATATTAGGAAGGAGAATTAAAGATGCTAATTAAGTTGCAGGTCTAAGAGGAGAAACACACCTTAAGGGCTGTTTTGCCCTTGTGGGCTGCAGGTGGTCAGGAAGTCTGGAAAAACATTTTTGATCATGCTTCCCATGGGGAGGCATGGTTGGGAAGGCGTGGTGAGAGGGAAAAAAGAGCGACTTCGGGGAGAATGAATTGATTGACTGATTGAAGGAGAGAGGGGATTGAAGGAGAAAGAGAGAAGAGGAGAGAGCAGAGAGGGAGAGAAGAGAAGGAGATGGATACCGTGGAAAGAAAGAATTGCGCAGTGAGAAAGAGAGAGAAAGAGAGAGTAAGAGTGTTGGAAAGAGACAAGAGATGGAACAAATGGCAACTAATCAGCAACCAGCTTGGCCCTCGTTCTTCCTTTGTCCGTCCAAGGCAACAGTCGTCCCGGGTGGAAAAGCGGCTCGAGAACACTGAACACGGGTGGCGAGAGAGTCACCCGGAGAGCCCTCAAACATCCTTTCACATGTAATCCCCACTAGAGAGGGGGATTTACACAGCTCCGAGAGTGTGGAGATTTACACACCCAACCCCTGCACGTTTGAAGGTGAGAGGTTTATTTATTTTTTTGCTTTTTGGGTCACACTGGCAATGCACAGGGGCTACTCCTGGCTCTGCACTCAGGAATTACCCCTGGTGGTGCTCAGGGGACCATATGGGATGCTGGGGATTGAACCCGGGTTGGCTGTGTGCAAGGCAAATGCCCTACCCGTTGTACTACCGATCCAGCCCAAAGGTGAGAGGTTTAAAGCCGAGTTGTTTTTTTTTTTTTTTTTTTTTTTCCATTTATTTATTATTTTATTTGAGTCACAGTGATATGCACATTTACAAAGTTGCTCATGATTGGATTTCAGACAACTCCCATGCTTTCACCAGTGTACTTTTCCCACCACCAATGGTCCCAGTTTTCTTCCTGCCCTGCCACACTTTCCCACCCCCTGCCATTCTAGCATGCACTTTTCCTCTCTCTCTCTCTCTCTGTTTCTCTCTGTCTCTTTTTCTCTGTCTATCTCTCTCTGTCTCTCTGTCTCTCTCTGTCTCTGTATGTCTCTCTCTTGTCTCTCCAATTCTTTGTCTCTCTCTCTCTTTCCTCTTCCTCTATCTCTGTCTCCATCTCTCTCTGTCTCTGTCTCTCTGTCTCTCTCTTGTTCTCTTCCCCCTTTTGGGCCTTATGTCCTAACAACTTTTTTTTTTTTTATAGTTTATTTTTAATTAGTGAGTCAACGTGAGGGTACAGTTACAGATTTATACATTTTTGTGCTCATGTTTCTCCCTTACAGAGTTTGATAACCCATCCCTTCACCAGTGCCCATTCTCCACCACCAGTAAACCCAACATCCCACCCCCCCTTCCCAGTCCCGTCTCCCCCCACCCCACCCTGCCACTATGGCAGGGAATTCCCTTTTGTTCTCTCTCTCTGGTTAGGTGTTGTGGTTTGCAATAAAGGTGTTGAGTGGCCATTGCGTTCAGTCTCTAGTCTATATTTGGCCCGCATCATCTTTCCCCCTCATGACCAACAACCACATTTTACTTGCTGTTCCCTTCTCTGAGTTGCCCAGAGTGAGAGAACAGCCTCCAAGCCATGGTGACAACCTCCTGGTACTTATTTCTACTATTCTTGGGTGTTCGTCTTATAGTCTATTATTCTATATTCCACAGATGAGTGCAATCTTTCTATGTCTGTCTCTCTCTTTCTGACTCATTTCACTTAGCATGATACTTTCCATGTAGATCCACTTATATGCAAACGTCATGACCTCATTTTTTCTAACAGCTGCATAGTATTCCATTGTATATATGTACCAGAGTTTCTTCAACCAGTCATCTGTTCTAGGGCACTCGGGTTTTTTCCAGATTCTGGCTATTGTAAACAGTGCTGCGGTGAACATATAAGTGCATATGTCACTTCGACTATACTTTTTGGTAAAGCCGAGTTGTTGACAGAGAGGGATGGAGGTTGTTGCTCCTGATGCTGCCTGGACAAAGGACAAAGGAGATCAGAGCCACCCAGGGTGGGACTTGGCAGGACCTTGAGGCCACTCAGGGCTCCAGAAGCCCAGAAGGACCCTAAGGAGGCAATTCACTGTCCCAGCTGGGAGTTGTAAGGGCTCCAGACACCAGAAATCTGGTCATCAATGCTATGTCAGCTTGTCAGCCCAGCAAGGCAGGTATCTGGACACTGGCAACAGGAACATCTGAGGCACCTCAGACTCCTTGCAGAGGAGAGAAGGATCCAGAAAGCTAAGGTAGGGTGTGTGGATCTACTTTCTGCATGAGGATGGATTCAATAAATCCACCCCTATCCCCACACACACTGGGGATCTTGAGAAGCAAAATGGATTCTCAAACCTAGAGCTGCAGCACCTCCTGGTGGAAGAAGAAAAAATAGGGACAGAATGGAGGCAGCCTTCAGAAAGTAACCTGAGCCCCACAGAAACTCAGCATCTCTCTCGGACAAGTCTAAATAACCATTGTGAAGGAACCCAGGAAAAACACAGGAGGCACACAAAACTCAGCAAAACTCAGTTAACTAAATGAGAAAGAAAACGCAAAGAAGACAAACTAGGAAATGCTGCACACAGGCTGGCTTTGAACAAAGTCAGGAGTCAAAAGCAAACCTCCCAGGAAACAACACAGAGACTCCAAATCTGAGGGAAGCTGAAACTCCAGCCACGACTCAAGGGACAAAGTAGGAGAACTGGGGACTCCAAAATATGGGGAAATACCAGGGCATGAGACACGAAGAGGTGAGGAGAGAGAAGGGAACAGAGAGCCTAATCCAAGAAATAACAGCTGAGACTTCCACCCAAAAGGGCAGAACGTGCCACATTGAGGCATGAGACTGACATAACAGACATATTTTCTAGACACAAGGACACATCATGCAAAGTAATTGAAGGTAATTAGAGTTGGCTAGGGGGAAAAACTAAGTAGCACACAAAGACACCTCAATCAAGCTTTCATCAGACTTAGCAGAAACTGTACAAGCCAGAAGAGAGAAGAATAACACATTCACAGTTCTAAAAAATAAAAAAAAATTAACCAACAATGTTCTAGCTTGGAAAACTATCATTTAAGTATGCAGGTAAACAAAAGCTAATAGAATCTATCATTACTGAATCTGTGCTGTAAAAAAATTGCAGAAAGGAATTTCAGTACATGAAATCTTGGGCATGGTCATAGCAGGCTAGTAGACTCAAAAGGGAAGTTAGTAGACTCAAGCAAAAGGGAAATAAGTCAAAAATAAAACATCAAAAGGAAAGGGGAAATGGAGCGATCTATTTAGTCTGAAGTGAACCAACCAATACCAGCACAACATAGACAGTACTAAGGACAACGAAAATGTTTTAGTTTTTATGGTAACCATAAAACTTTGGACCAAAGACTTAAAGAAAAAATGATGAAACTGAGTGAATCAACAATAAAACACATCCAAAAGACATACAGAAATGAATGGGAAAGGCAATAACAGAAATATAGTACAACCAGACCCCACATTTTCCCCCCAAAGAAAAATAAGAGAATATCAATCAGTTTCAAACATACTCATCAAAACACACAGAATGGCTAGATAGATTTTTAGGAGCAGGATTCAACTACACAGGTCTTACACAAGATATAAATACAAACACAGGCTCAGAGTAAAGGCTGGAGGGAGGAGTTCAAGACAATAATGCAGAGAAGTGGAGAGAACTACTAGCCTCATATCCCATAAAACTAATACTTTAAAAAATGTAATTAGGGGCTGGAGCGATAGCACAGCGGGTAAGGCGTCTACGGCCAACCCAGGTTCGAATCCCAGCATCCCATATGGTCCCCTGAGCACCACCAGGAATAATTCCTGAGTGCAGAGCCAGGAGTAACCCCTGTGTGTTGCCAGATGTGACCCAAAAAGCAAAAAAAAAAAAAGAAAAGAAAAGAAAAGAAAGAAAAAAATGTAATTAAATGTAAAGATTAAGGTTATATAGGGGTCAGGGCAATAGTACAGTGGGTAAGGCATTGTCATGCATACAGCCAACCCAGGTTTGATCCATAGCATCCCACAGGGTCCTCTGAGCCTGTCAGGAGTGATTCCTGAGTGCAGAGCTAGAAGTAAGTCCTGAAAACCCCTGGATGTGACCCAAAAACAAACAAACAAACATATATATCTATATAAAAGAGAGACTGGAGTCAGATTCACGATAGCACAGCAGACAGGGCGTTTGCCGTGTACCCGGCCAACCTGGGTTCAATTCCTCCATCCCTCTCAGAGAGCCCAGAAAGCTACCGAGAGTATCCCGCCCACACAGCAGAACCTGGCAAGCTACCTGTGGAGTATTCAATATGCCAAAAACAGTAACAAGTCTCACAATGGAGATGTTACTGGTGCCCACTCGAGAAAATCGATGAACAACCGGACAACAGTGCAACAGTGCTATAGTGCCATACAGAAGAGACTGGAAATTCTAAGAGAAATGGGCAAACAGTATCTGATAGCCTCCCAGGACTGAACACCAAAGAGAAATGCTGGAACAGACCAACCAATCACAAGAAGAGAAAGAGAAACGTTACCATCTCTGAGAATAACAAGTCTGATCATAGGGTTCACCAGGGAAATCTACAAACTGTGAAAAAATTCCTCCCATCCTGCTCAAACTCTTCACTGTCACTGTATCACTGTCATCCCGTTGTTCATCGATTTACTCGAGCGGGCACCAGTAACATCTGTATTCCTCCCAGCCCTGAGATTTTAGCAGCCTCTCCTTACTCGTGTTTCCCAACAGAAAAGAGACGTTGGGGACTCTTTCAGGGTCAAGTGAATGAGACCTATCGTCACTGTTTATCAAATACGCCATATCAAATACACCACGGGTAGCTTGCCAGGCTCTGCCCGTGCGGGTGGGGGATACTCTCAGTAGCTTGCCGGGCTCTCCAAGAGTTTTATATATGTATAAAACTCTCTATGATTTGTTACTTACTGTCTGAACTCCATCAAATATGGTGTGGTAATTATGGAAAATGGGTAGAAAGTGTCTTATAAGTGGTTGGTGGTCTGGAAAGCGGCCTGGAGCGTGGCAGTGGTTGGGTAGTGGAGGTCGGCTGCCGGGGCTAGGTCCCTTGGGGTTGGGAGGGTTCTCACCCTCCCCCCTCTGGAGCACCCCGAGTGAAAACAGCCTGGCGTGGAGATCGGTAGCATGGCTTTGGGGTCTCATCTTATACTCTCATCTGGGAGGAGCAGTCGTTTTTTCCTCTCTCTCTCTCTCAAAATTTATCAAACTTAAGATGTCAATTAATACGGAGACTGTACTATCTCTAAACGATAGCTTTGCAGGCACAAGCAGAAAAGATACACAGAGATGGACGCTTTCACGTTAATTGTATTGATATTTTGCAATTACTGCAGAAAATAGCAAAGATATTATCAAAGGGATGCACTCTAGAACAAGTTAGGTTATTAGTCTAAGGAGCTGGTTTGAGATCTGTAATTCTGGATAATCCTCAAAGCAAGCAGGAAACAACACATAGAGATAAGACTGTGGTTTGTCTCCTGATGCCTCTCTAGTTGACTACCTTCCTGCAATTCCTCATACTACCTCCTTAAAATGTCCTGGCACATCCTTAGTCTCCTATTAAAGAATACCACCCTTATAGGAAAAGAACCCACAATACAGCATTTAGCCATTTGCTCTTAATTGCCTCTTTAGTGGCCATATCTCCAAATGCAGTTGTTCTAGGGGGTTAGGATTTACTAACCAAATTTGAGGGGGAATATAATCCAATTTTTAGCTGGGTCCAAGTCTGTGCTTGTAGGATATATCCTTAGGTTGTTTTCATATTATTGAGGCAAGGTGCACTCTTCCCTAGTGAATTTCTTAATTCTTAAAAAAATAATAAAGAGGGTACACACCCTAATGCACTCTAGACATCAGTCTCTCTCATCCCACACCAGAAAATAGCATAAAAATGAAACCTACAGACCAATCAGCTAATAAACAGAACTGCAAAAACTCCTCCACAAAACCTTGGCAAATCATGAGACATCTCATCAAGAGAATCACCCATCTGTTTGAGGCAGTATGCATGTGAGTTCAACACAGCCAAGAAAAATAATGTTCCACAGCATATCACCAAAGAGAAAGATCAGAATCTCCTTATCTATCAATAAATACTAGGAACTCATCAGGAAAGATTCAACATGTGCTTCTGGGGCTGCAGAAACAGTACAGCAGGTCAGGCATTTGCTGTGCCTGCAGGTGTCCCACATTTGATCCCAAGCACCTCAAACAGTCCCCCGGGCCCCACCAAGAGTGACCCCTGAGTGCAGAACCAGGAGTAAACCCAGAGCACCACTGTGTATGGCCCCAAAATTAATAGACAAAACTTAAAAGAATGCCCACCCACCCCACACATACACACACACAGTTCCATACATTTACTTCAACTCCAAATCACTGGGCCCAAAAACAGGCGGCAAACAAAATGAAAAGTAGGGGACATGAGATGCAATCTCCCAGAAAGAGCACATGGTTCACTGGACAAAAATCAACCCGACTGGCCATCCCCATAAATGCAGTTAGAACCCCGACTGACCTGTGACGTCCAGGCGGAAGGAGAGCTTCTGGCCCCCGGCCTCACAGCTGTACTCCCCAGAATCCGCCTTCCCCGCCTGCTGCACCACCAGCCGCCGCGTGCAGCCCTGGGCCTCCACACGCACCTTCGAGCTCCCGCTCAGCTTCTTCCCGTCCTTGAACCACGTCACCTCTGTCTGGGCCTGGGCCACCTCACAGCTCAGGGTGGCGCTGGCCCCCGCCTCGGCCTGCACCACCTGGCCTGCTGCCTGCTCCTGGGCAAACACCGCCTTCGGCTCTGGGGACAGAGGGACACGGTCAGAGGCCTGGATCAGACCCAGCTCATGCCTGCAGGTGATGGTGCAGGCAGGGCCCCGCAGGGATGCTGACCTGCTGGACATGCACGCTCTCATCTGCTGCCCAGTGCCTCCCTCTGCACATCTGAGCCCCGCACACACGGCTGACAGGCTGCAGCCTCATGCCTCCGACCTCTGTCCAGCCACCACTGCCTGCTCCAGGGACAGCATGGCCCCCAGTACCAAGCCCAGGCCTGCACTGCCCCCCACCTGTGCCCACCAGGCCTGGCCACAGGGCTCAGAGAAGCTGCCTGTGAAATCCACAGCCAGACCTGGCCCTCCCTCTGTCTGGGTCACCACACGCACATGGGGGTGCTGACAGCCAGGGGGACCCCCACAATGCACCTCCTCTCAGTCATCACCGTCGTCCCCAACACCCAGGTCAGCCCACTCGCCGCAGCAGGCCCAAGGCCGAGACCACCAGGACCACAGCCAGACCCTCCCCACCCAACAGGCTATTCACCGCCCACACTGACCTGTGACGTCCAGGCGGAAGGAGAGCTTCTGGCCCCCGGCCTCACAGCTGTACTCCCCAGAATCCGCCTTCCCCGCCTGCTGCACCACCAGCCGCCGCGTGCAGCCCTGGGCCTCCACACGCACCTTCGAGCTCCCGCTCAGCTTCTTCCCATCCTTGAACCACGTCACCTCTGTCTGGGCCTGGGTCACCTCGCAGCTCAGGGTGGCGCTGGCCCCCGCCTCGGCCTGCACCACCTGGCCTGCTGCCTGCTCCTTGGCAAACACCACCTTCGGCTCTGGGGACAAGAAGAGACACCCAATCCTACAACTGCCACACACTTTAGATCACAGTCTGAGGTCCCACTATGGGGGCCCTGCATGGTTACTGCAACATATGGCAGCTTCCCTAGGTACAAATGTCTCAGTGTTTCTACGTGTACCAGGAAAGGAAGTGACAGTCTCCACTGCACCATAAGTAGATATGCTGGAAGGAGAATTTAGGGGCTTCACCTAGACTCTCTGAGGCCAGTGAGGAGCAAGCATCCTTCAGAGTATGTCGTGAGAGGGTAGGGAGATAGTTCAGGGGTTAGTTTGTTTTCACCATTTGACTGCCTAAGCATTGCCAAGGGAGGTCCTGGTGAATCCTGAGCATCACTGGGGTGGGCCAGGTGGTCCCTAGCACTTCAGGATTTAAGCAGCACCACATCCTCAGGCCCATACATCAAATCACCAGATTTTATTGGCAAAGAATTGCAAGGAGGGCTGGAGTGATAGCACAGTGGGTAGGGCGTTTGCCTTGCATGCAGCCGACTCGGGTTCGATTCCCAGCATCCAATATGGTCCTCTGAGCACCGCCAGGGGTAATTCCTGAGTGCAGAGCCAGAAATAACCCGTGTGCATCACCCGGTGTGACAAAAAAAAAAGAAAGAAAGAAAAAAGGAATTGCAAGGAGTGGTTGCCAGATGCCTTGAGCACTTCTTGAGAGAGTCCCCCACAAAAAAAGAAAAAAAGAAGAATGCATAGATTTCTGGGAAAAGTCAGGGACTCCAGACTGAGACTTTCCTTCTACAAACTCTCTTGGCACCTCTAGGTGCACTGAGCCCCTTTCTCAGTATGAAAGGGCTCAAAAGCACCCTTCCTACACCAGCAACAAACAACAAAGGGAACTCCTCAGGACACAGCAGGCAGTGGTTAGAGAAAAAACACACAGCTGATTAGCACGCAGGAGCAGAAAACGCAGGTACTCTGTAGTCAGCCCAAAGTCCTTCTTCCCCTGGATTTCCTAGCACTGTACACTCCTTTAACGTTCATTTGTTAACTTTCTATTTTCCCAAATCGAGAAGTTCCAGCCCATCATGCGCACCAGAGGCAGGTCAGGCAGCTCAGCCTCACAAGTGTTAGGTGCAGCCTGACCTGCTCTCTCCCCACCGAGCCTTGGAGGAGGCAATGCTCACCACGGACACACAGTTGGAAGTCCACAGAGTCCTCGCCCACACGGCACGAGTAAGTGCCCTCATCCTGCCTGGTAACAGAGGTAGCTCGCAGCCGGTGCCACGTGCCCTGGTCCTCCCATGTGAAGTGCTGGCTGGAACGGCTGAGCTCTTTGCCATCCTTGTACCAGCACACATGAGCCTGGGACTCCGAGGTCTGACACTCAAAGTAGACAGGGCCCCCAGCCACTGCATCCACACAGCCCCCCGTCGTATCTTTGTGCAGGAAAGATATAAGCCCTGCAGGGACCAAGATGGAGCACAGAGTTAGGATTTCACAGTCCTGACCACAGGTGCGCTGGATACCAGCCCCACCAGGTCCCCTGCAGAGACAGAGCCAGTCCAAATGGCCAACCACTGAGGAAGGTCTTTCCCATGAAACAGTAGAACCCCACCCTTATACCCATGGAAATGGCAGGATTACATGTTCCCAATTCCCCACAGGGCCAAAGAATATTGGTTTTAGCTGCCTGGACTCCCAGAGACTGGCAGAGCTGTGGCATAAGCTGAGTGGTGACAAGAAGTGAGAATACTGATCCCCGCCTGCCCACTCTCCAAAGGACATCACCTTGCACAGACAGCTGGTAGGCAAGACGGTCCCCACGGCTGACACACTCATAGAGACCAGCATCGTCCCGCACCACGTCCCGCACCAATAACACCCGCCGACTGTCCATGGCCTGCACTTCATACTTGGGGCCTGGGGGCAGTACGTGGCCATCCTTCAGCCACGTCACAGCCGCAGCCTGGTCTGACAGCTCAGCCAGTAGCTGTGCCTCCTCATGCAGTCGGACAAGCACCTCCTGTGCAGCTGCTGGATGCTTTGTGGGCAGTTCTGGGGCAGCTGGGGAAAAAGAAAGATGAACAAAGGAGGTGGACAAAGGGGAAAGAACAAGGAAAGTGGGCAGAAAAGCACAGCAGAGAGGGAAGTGGACAAAAAATGAGTGTGCAGGTGATTGTGGAGGAGTGGACAGAGGGTGAACACAGGGGAGTGAAGAAGACAGGACAAGATTTGGAGTGGGAAGGAGCCAGTGAAAAGAGAGATGGAAGGGGAAGAAGGAAGGGAAAGCCACAGAAGAGATGAGACTCCCCATGAGGGGCCCCCAAGTGCTTCATCCATTCACACAGTGGCTGGAGTCACACACCCAGTGATAGACTCTCCCTCATCCAGGCAAGCTCCTCACAGTCCTAACTCCATCCTCAAGGAAATGGGGCCTCCAAGGGCTCAGGGGCTCCCTACCTCGGACCTCCATGCGGATACTGCTCTCAATGCCGTTGGCCACAAACTTGAGCTCAGCACCATGCAGGCTCGCGGGCACTGCACGGATGGTGAGGATGTGCCGGGTGCCATCACAGCGGATCTCGTATACGTTACTGGCCTTCAGGACTTGCCCATCCAGGAACCACTCGCCCATCGAGACCAAAGTGAGGTCCACAGAAAAGGTCACCTCACTGCCCTCCACTGCCTCCACTGCCTTTAGGGGTGTCTTCACGGCCAGCTGGGGAGCTGTGGGGTGGCAATTTCAGAAAGGATCAAGGTCCCTTGCCATTCCAACCCCCTTTCCAAGCCTGGGCCCAAGGTCCCCCTTCTCCATGAAGCTCACAGGCAGATTCATAGTAACCACCGTGTATGTGGGATCAAGCACAAAACAAGGATGAGTCAACCCAAATCCTCTCTGGCCCCCACAAACCTGGCAGGTTGGACAAAAATTAGCTCCCACAGGACTGAGAGCTGTTTTAGGGTCTCCCTCCTCTTCCCCCAAAAGGAGGTTCACACAGCATCAGGACTCTGGTGCCCCATCCCCAACAAAGTGATCTATGAGGTGACCCTAGCCTCAGCTATGAGACTGGGCTGCACTCAGAAATGGGTGACTCAGGAGAGAGCATGGGACAAAACCATCCCCACTTACTCAGGTGGATGGTCCCTGGGAACTCAAGGTAGGGGCTCTGGCCAAAGTTGTTCACAGCTGACACCCGGAACTGATAGTCCCCTTCCTGGGCCACACTCGCTATGGTCAGTTCAGACGTGGCTACCCATTCAGCCTCGTGGCATCGGCTCCAGGCATAGGCTCCAAGTCTTCTCTTCTCCACCAGATAGCCATTGATGGGAACAGGGCGGTCCCCATGTGGTGGTGGGGACCAGCTGAGAGTCACAGAGCCCTCCGTCTTGGATTTCACCACAGGAGTCTCTGGGGCATACAGAGGCGGCTTCCTGGGGGCTAGGGGAGCACAAGCTGACATCACAACTGGGAGCACCTCCCAGAGTCCTGGGTTGGCGTGCCACCCAATTTCACTCCAGAGGTTAATAGAAAGTTGACCTTTCTATTGTGAGTTGACCACACTCACATACCCCTTCCCCACACCCTGCTCCTACAAGGGTCTTCACCATCTATGGAGAAGAGAATCAGAGATCTCACTTCACAGGTAGCCATGTTGACCACAATGTAGTGGACAAATCAGAGGAAACCAGAGTTATGACCCAGCCCCTTTCACACACAGTGAGGGCGGGAGGGTCACCACCTTAGCAAGGCACTAACCTGACACACAGAACTGGGTGGAGGTCCGGCAATCCCCAGCCACAAACACCACCTCGCCCATGTCCTCCAGGCTGCATTGGGAGATGGTCAGCGTATGACAGGAGCCCTCGCTAGTGATGCTCACACGGCCTCCAGGCACCACCTCTTCCTGGTTGCGCAGCCAGCGAATGGGGCCCTCGGGCTTGGCCAACTCCACCCAGAACATGGCCGTGTCACCAGCGCGAACTGCAGTCTTCCTAGGGAGCTTCCGGATGAGGTTGCCTACATATGCACAGCAGGGACTGATCAGACTCAGTGTTGCTGAAGGAAAGGGGCTCCCTCAGGTGGGCCCATTCTGAGGAGCGCTGTCTGGAGGGTGCTGAGGGGGAAGTTCTGGGGGCAATGTCTGAGGGGATTGCCATCTGAGGAGCACTGAGACGGTTGTCATCTAAGGGGATCACTGTCTTGGAGGGTGCTGCCTGTGGGATCGTAGCCTAGAGGATGCTATCTGAGGGGGTTGCTGTTTGGGGGCAGTGTCTGGGGAGTCACTGTATGAAGGGGGTGCTATCTGGGGGGAGCTGTCTGAGGGGGAGATGTGCAGAGGACCCTCTGAAGGGGGTCGCTGTCTAAGAGGCACTATGGCACTGTGGGGGCTGCCAGCTGAGGGGCACCATCTGAGCGGGTTGCTGTCTGGGGGAGTCATCTGAGAGGACACTGAAAGCGGCACTGTCTGGAAAATTACTTCTAAGGTTGAAGTTTGTTATCTAAGGAAGCTGCTCTCTGCCGAGGAAGTGCTGCCTGAGGGGCTCTGCCTGGAGGTGTGGTGTTGTCTGAGGGGGCATTATCTGGGGGCCACTGTCTGGGGGACCGCTGCCTTAAGGAATCTGCCTGGGGCAGTGTTACAGAGACCCCCTCCTCCCGTGGGGCTCCACAACCCTTCCTGGAGCAGCCCTCCCACCTTGCACTGAGAGCTCGGCCACCGTTCGGCTGCCCTCGGCCATCTCGCACACATAGACAGCGTCGTCATCCGCGGAGACATCGCGCACAGTCAGGCGGCGCTCGGTGCCTGCCTCCTCGATGCCGTACTTGGCACTGGCCCACAGCCGCGTCTCCTCCTTGTACCAGGTGGCCTGTGTGGCGGCCTGCGGCACCTCGCAACGAAACGTGGCCGACTCCTTCTCCCGCACCTCCACGTCCTTCAGCCGCTCCCTGAAGGGCACGGCGGGCTCTGCAGGGAGGGCGCGAAGTGAGCTCCAGGCACCACAGTCCGGGAGAGGACGGTGGGCTCCGCGGGCCCGCGGCACACCGAGGGTCGCTTCCCAGCGACGCGCCCTGAGGGCGGGTGCAACAGGCTCCTCGTGCAAAGAAGGCTCTCTTCTCCCCTAGTCCAGGTCACGGTCGCCAGCCCACCCCGGGGGCAAACATTTGTTCTGGCCCCGCAACTCTGCCACCCAGGCCCCGTAAGCCCCCAGGGACCCCCAAATACCTGCGAAGGCTCAGCAACTGTCCCCAACAGAAGAATGCCACACGCGCACATGCACATTCAGGTGTACACGCACCCAAAGACACCCTTTCACGCCCCAGCACGTGCCCACACAGACACACTCCTCACACGCACACGCAGACACACAAGCAGTCACACACGCAGGCGTGCCCCCTCTCATACGCGGGTGGCCCCTCACATGCGCAGGCGAGCCCCCTCACACACGCATGCGCCCCTCACACACGCAGGTGCGCCTAACACGCAGGTGCCCCCTCACACACGCAAGAAAGCCCCTCACACATGCAGGTGCCCCCTCACAGACGCAGACAAGCCCCTCACACACGCAGGTGCGCCTAACACGCAGGCGCCCCTCACACATGCAGGTGCCCCCTCACAGACGCAGACAAGCCCCTCGCACGCGCAGGCGCGCCCCACACGCGCAGGCGCGTCCCCGACACACCCCGCGAGCGGCCGGCAGGGCGGGGCAAGCCTGGCCCCGCCCACGGCGCCGCCCCGCGCGCTCACCTCGCACCACGAGCAGCACGGAGCTGTAGGTCTGGCCCACCAGGTTGGACGCCGTGCAGGTGTAGAGGCCGCGGTCCGACTGCTTGCAGAAGAGAATCTTGAGCACGAAGTTCTCCTGCGCGTCCTCGTACACCACGTGGCGCCGGCCCTCGGCCACCAGCTGCCCGTCCTTCTTCCACACCGTCTCGGGCTTGGGCTCGCCCGTCACGTAGCAGCTGAGGCGCGCGTGCTTGCCCTCCGTCACCGTGCAGGTGCGCGTGCCGCCCGCGGGCGGCGAAGCGGGGGCGCCGTCGGCGCGCATGGCCTCGCGCCGCCGCTGCAGGTGCGCCAGGAGCGCGGCGGTGGAGGCCCCGGGCGGGCCCGCCGCGTCCGCGTCCGCGTCCACCGTGAGCGCCGCGTCGGCGCTCGCGGCGCCCAGCGGGTTCTCGGCGCGCACCGTGTAGGTGCCGCCGTCGCGCGGCCGCGCCGCCTGGATGCGCAGCGCGCTCGCCTCGCCGCTGGCCTCCACGCGCACCCGGGGCGCGTCGGGCTCCCCCAGGCGCCGCCCGTCCTTGGCCCAGCTCACGGCCATGGGCGGCGAGCCGCGCACGCGGCAGCGGAAGGTGGCCTCGGCGCCCTCGCGCACGCGGATGGACGTGGGCCGCAGCAGGAAGTGCGGCGCCTGCTCGGCGCACGCCGCCTCCGAGTTCACCTGCAGGCCCACGGCCGCGAAGGCCTCGCCGATGGCGTTGCGCGCGCGGCACACGTACTGCCCGCTGTCGCCCAGCGCCAGGTCCAGGATGGTGAGGCGGTACACGTCGCCGTCCTGGGCCAGGCGGAAGCGCGCGCCCTGCTCCACCGGCAGCCGGTCCTTCTCCCAGCTCACCTGCGGGCTGGGGTTGCCCACGATCTGGCAGCTCAGGGTGGCGTCCTTTCCCACGGACACCACGAAGGCCTTGGGCCTGGTGAGGAAGCGGGGCGCTCCGCTGAATGAGGAGTGGTCCATGGTGTTGGGAGGCGGGGGACCTGGGGCAGAGCGAGGCGAAGGTCACTGTGGGATTGGCCACCCCACCTGGCCAGCGCTCGCCCCGCGTGCACGTGTCCACATCACTTTGCCCTGTCATCTGCGTGTGGGGTGTGGTTTTGCTCATTTCCTGGCCCAGGGGCTCAGCCTCCAGGCTCGCACGTGCAGAGCCCAGGCCGCCGCCTCCGAGCTGCCTCCAGTCCCAGACCCAGGGTCGTGGGAGTGCAGCTGCCATGGTTTCTACCTGAATCTCCCTTGTCCTCCACCCAGTGGGCGCTCCTGTGGCCATGGACGGCCGACTGAGGGCCGAGCAGGGCCTTCGTTCCTGGCTTCAGCCTCTCCATCCTATGATTCTGGACCTAATCCCCTTAATCCTCCTCCAGGCGTCTGAGCAAGACAGCCTGCTGACTCACTGTGCGTCAGCACCCAGCTAGCTCCACTAGCCACACATGCACACAGCCTGCCCTGATCTCTGGGCTGGGGAACACCCAAGCCTGCCGCCATAAGCACCTCTAGGACTCAGTGTCCTATGGAAAGGCTCCTTTGGCATCAGGATACTGAGCTCTTCCCAGCCCTGTCTGAACAGTAAGCCGGGGTCCCTGGGTCCCTCCAAAGCATTCCACATCGGAGGTGTGCAAAAATGCTGCCCTCAGCTCATGAGCCACCACTGTGGGAGCAGGGATCACCTCTGTGCCCAGGAGAACTGCAGAACTCCAGAGGGGGATGGCCCCAGCCCTGTGGCCAGGCAAGGATGAGTAGAGATGCCAAGGTACCCCACGGGCTCTAGGGAGGACTAATGCCTCCCCAGTGCCTCAGGACTCAGGACAGAGAGGGGCAGAGGGACGCTGAGCACACAGGCACATGGAAACTGCCCACGATAGGCAAATGTTTGAGATAACCTCTGACACGGGAACCCCTGCAGCAGCATCCGCCCTGCTGTGGTGGAGTTGCACCTGGACATGCAGCCAGATGGGCAGAAGCAGCAGTCTTGGAGGGCCTGGAGTCAGCCCCCAGACTCTGAAAGATCCCTGAGAAAGCCCTGTGGACCCCCCTTGGGCTGCTCGGAGACCTTGCAGGGACAAGACCCCACCGTGGGGTGGTAGTGCCACCGCCAATGGGCTCTTCCCCCTCATCTTCTAGCCGACTCCACTCTCAGACATGACTCCATGGGGTGGGGGGGAGGGGAGGCCTGTTTCAGTTGTCCAGCAGAGCCATGGAGGAGGAGTTGTTGCTGCCTGATAGAACCTCAGTCCCATCCACGCCCATTTCCCAGCCCTCCTTCTCTCCACCACTCTGCTGTGCCCCCAGCCTTTCAGATTCCCAAGGGCAACTCAGGGAGCCGGCACCTCCCTTCGTCCCTGGAGCCACAAGATTCTTGTACTCTGGGGGACATTCTTCCCTGGAGTCAGGTGTCAGGGCCCCTCTGGCTGTCCCCTCCGCTGAGCCAACGGGCCGAAAATAGCCCCAGCTGTCAGCGGGCATCTATCAGTGGAGCTGGGGGCAGGGCAGCCAGACCCCCCAGGCCACCCTCACAGAGAGCAGCACAAGGCTGTGGAAGCCCCCTGCCTCCCAGCACGTGGGTCCCACAAAGTTATGACCTTCAGTTGAGTTGCCCCCTGGGGACACGAACTGGCCTGCCCCAGCCCACTCTCTGCCTCCTTACCTTCAACAGAGACGCCAGGCAGTGCCCAGGCAGGGGTCTAGGTGGTGGGGCGGGGGCTGCCTGATCTCACCTCCTTCAGCAGGCCCAGGACCAACAGTTCCCACCTAGCAGCCCACACTCCAGCCGGCCCTCAGACTGGACGGGGACGAAAGGACAGGCAGACACTGTCAGCTGGAGAAGGCCAGCCCACCCCACCCCGCCCCCAACACTGCCAGGCCCAGCCCAGCTCCAAAATAGCCTGGTGTCACTGCCCCGGATTCAGTTTCACCCCCAGCCCCAAGGAGGCAAAGGGCAGAAGCTGGGGATGAGCAGGGGGAAAGTGGAGAGCTGTTTTCTATGATGACACAAACAACACGGGTGCCCGAGCTGCTTGGGACCCTCCCTCAGACCAGCGCCCACAAATACAAGGCAGGAAAGAACCCAGAGCTCCGGGACCGCCCCCAGGAGGCCCACCCTAAGAGGATCAATTCCTCCAGTCACATGGGGGACCTGGTCTCAGTTTACTCAGCAAGTACAAGTCAGGTGCAGCAGGCATAGGTGGGAGAAGGGGTATCCTGGTGCTAGGCCAGAGGCTGGGGGAAGCTGGGCACAGAGCAGCCACCTCACCCCACATGGAGGTGGTCAGCCTTTAGCACCTGCAGGGGATGCAGACGGGGCAGCCCTGATTCACAGGGCCAGCTGGGAGAGGCCTTCGCACTCCCACCCGATAGTTCTACTGGCTCCACCTTGTCCACACATGTGAAGCCCTCCTGCCCCTGAGCAGGCCTGGATCTTGGCCCTGCTCATCCCTGGGCAAGGACCACGAAGAACCAGCACTGTCCCCCCGAGTCCCCCTGGCTAGGTTCCTTGTTCCCAGGCAGCGATGGTCCCTGAAACCCCCACACCAGCCGGGCTGGCAGCAGGGATAAGGCCTCTACCCCAGTCATACACATGCTGAGGGTGGGGCAGGCCGCCCAGGGTACACACCGCTCCTGCATCAGGACTCCGTGGCCTTTGCTCGGGGTGGTCCCAACGCCTCAGTCATCTCAGATGCTTTAGACACCACGGATGGGCCACAGAAACCAGGCCATGCCTCACAGCTCTGAGGCTGCAGGGAAGGGGCTGCAACTGCTTGGTGAGCTATGCTGCTGTTCTCACGTGGCAGCGACAGTGCGATAAGTAAGGACCCTAATTTCCCAAGGTTAGCATTATCGCTGTGGGAAGGAAGAGCCCAGGCCCCCCAAACATGGCTTTGCTGACTTGGCCAATGCAAGATGCACAGGGTTGCATGCAGGCAACCCTGTGCATCTTGACCTGTGCCTCTGTGCATGTGTGCTTTGGGTCTGTGCATGTGACTGCCATATCTGCCTGGGTATTGCATTCTATGCCTTCAGCTGCATCTGTACACCTGTGAAAGTGCATGTGTGCAAGTGTGTGCTATACCTGCATGTGTGTGCTGCATCTGTGCATGTGTGTGCTGTTTCTGCATACATATTCTGTGTATCTGTACATGTGCATGTTGTATCTGTGTATGTTGTGCTGCATGTATCTGCATGTGTGTGCTGCATCTGTGCATGTGTGTGCTGTATCTGCATCCATGTTCTGTGTATCTGTACATGTGTATGTTGTATCTGTGTATGCTGCACTGCATGTGGGTCCCACAAAGCTATGACCTATCCATGCTGTATCCATGCATGTGTATCTGTGCATGTATCTGTGCATCATGTGTGTGCTGTATCTGTGCATGTGCATGTATCTGCCTGTGCATGGTATGTGCGAGTCCAGTCAGGGCAACTAGAATAACAAAACCGTAGGGCTGGAGAGAGCTCAATGGACTGCAGACAGGAGGCCCAGCATCACATGGTCCCATATGGTCCCCTGGGCACCAGCAGGAATGACCGCTGAGCACTGCTGGTTGTGGCTCCCAAAATGAAACAAGAAAACTGAAACCATGAATTATGGGAGCAGTGTTGTGTTCCCTCCCACGGGGTTATAAGGAAAGCCACTGTGGTGGTCAGCCCCATGTGAATCACCATGAAGCAGGTCCCATCCAATGTGACACATGAGAGTCAGACAATGGCATCTTGGGTTTTCTCCCACAGGCACCATGTCCTGATATAGCGGCAGACCCAAGGGTCAGAGAGGTGAGAGTGATCGCTTACAGCTCTATGGCACACAGCGCCTGACCCACTTGCCCTGAGCATAAATGCAAGACAGCGCGGGGACAGGGCCACGGGACAAGATTCACCATCAGTCACAGTGTCCTGGGAAGTAAGGGACCCCACTGGGAAAGGGTGAAAGCCAGTGAAGTCTGGGCTTCAGTTCTGAAGAAATGGGTGAGACCCAAAGCTCTCGTGGGGCCCGTAGGCCACTGGCCAGGCAGGCTTGATTCCAGTGTACGGTCGCTTTTCCCAGGCAAACAGTGGCAAGAACCTGAGAGCCTGAGGGTATTGGAATGGACAGATGACAGTCACGGGGCAGTGAAAGAAGGAACTAGAATTGCACCAGAAGGTAACTCCAACGAAGGTGGAACCCCATTCCTTTGCTCCTGCTGCAGCCTGGCGCCCGGACACCGGCCAGAGGAGGACACTGCAAGACAAGTGGCTCCACGGGGGGCTGGGGGGTGGAGAACAGGATGGAAAGACCAGGCCACAGAGCCCTGATGGGCAGGACAGTCTGGGCGAGGCCAGAGGGACCTGCTGTCTGGTCTTCTGACTTGTTCATACCCTGTGCTCAGAGATGTGCCCCGGAAACAGCTCCAGGAGGTTAGCCTTCTGAAGGGAACTAGGACCAGGTAGCAAGGGCCCAGGAGGAAAAGGATCACTGGTGGACACACTGAGCACTGACCACCAGGTGTGTGGGCACTAGGGACAGATGGTGGCTGGTCTGGGTCTCACTAATCAGGTGGGAAGGGGGCCTCAAGGAGGGGCAGTTCCCAGGGACTTCTGCCATGTGGTCCCTTGGTGCTGGGAGAGCAGAGACCAGAGCCCCAGGGGCACACCCGTGCAGAGGAGAGGGAACCAGATGCCCTTCACAAAGATCATAAGAAAATGAACAGTCTGAGAAGTGAGGGACACCATCAGGTCTCAACACCCACTCAAGAAGGCCAATGCTTTACTGCTCCTTCTCCTCGGCACACGATTCTCTCCACAACAGCGGGGCAGCCAGCAGGATCCTGACCAACACTGCGTCAGAACATGAAAATAAACACCACGTGCCTAAGGTTCCGTTCCCATTACTCAGGCCATGCTGTGACCCCCACTGGATGGCAAGGAGGCAGGGAACTCGCTCCATTCTCTCACCGGTTCCAGAGGAAGCCACACTGGAGCAGAACTGGAGCATGCTGAAGAACTCCTGGGGACTTTTCGTGATATGCCTTGTGGCCACCTAAGCAAATGATTGTAAATGCTCATGAAAAAAACGCCAGCCCATATACCGGCCAAACCCTTGAAAAGGTTCTTTACATGTCCATGGAGAGAAACCTTGTCCGCACACTAGTGGGTGGCAGTGACCCTCCTCTGTGTCATGGTTTATAATTAGCCATCTGGCCTAGTGGTCACCCCAGCCCCCAACAGCTGCCTGCCCTCCCTGGAAATACCAAGATTAGGCCCACACAGTGTTCTGAAGAAACTAGGATAAGTTTATCCTAGTTTGTTTGGGTTTGTTTTGTTTTTGGCTTTTTGGGTCACACCTGGCTATACTCAGGGGTTACTCCTGGCTCTGCACTCAGGAATTACTCCTAGTGGTGCTCAGGGGACCATATGGGATGCTGGAGATCAAACCCAGGTCGGCCGCGTGCAAGGCAAATGCCTACCCACTGTGCTGTTGCTCCAGCCCCAAATTTATCCTAGTTTAGCTGCATAAGGAAATGGGGCAATCGTGTCCTCTGTCATGGTTTCAACGTGGCCCTTGGCACAGGCCTGGCTAAAAGTGGCTTCAGCTTGGCAGCCTCTGGCATTCCTGAAGCTCCTCCTCTCCTGGTTATCACTCCAGTGTTACCTTCCTGGACGGCACTGGGCAACACACTCTGGGCTGCCCAGGACCCCAGGACACTGCTGGCTAAGAGTCCAGGAAGAAACAGTTCTGGCTTTCTAAGCACTGACCCTAGAATACATCATGAGGTTTCTTGGGAAACTGGATAAGCAGGACGGTGGCTTCAAGGCGGACAAACCATGGCACTGAGCACATACGGGGACAGGCGCCAGGCTATGGGTTCTAGCTCCACTATCAACAGTGGCACTTTCCATGGGGCTAGAGCCGCTTGTATGTCTTCTCCTTTGTGTACTTGACTCTGCTGTTTACAATGAGGTGCTGGGCAGACACAGGTGTTCCCTGAATGTTGGGGTCTCAGCAGCTAGCCTGAGACTGTGACCAAATCCCCTGCCCTTGAAGCAAGAGCCGGCCCTGTTTACAAAGACCCAGGGACTCGCTCCAGCACTCCCCACACATCGGCACTCTGGTTGAGGGTGAGGGGCATGACTGTGACCACCTGCCCATACTGATAAGCGGCCCTAAGCAGGATATGCAAATCATTAGCTGATACCTGTAGCCCAACGGGATGAAGGTGACCTATGTGCCTTGCATGAGAATCCCACCCTGAAAAGGTGTATAAATAAATGGAGACTGCTTGACCACCAGATTCCCCCCTCTGGGCGTTCAGTTTCTTTCTCGACACAGAGGTGGCAGGAATCCTGTGGCGAGCAGAGGGCCAGGGCAGAGGCTTCTCCCCTTCCCACTCCCTCTCCCACAGGGAGTAAGTCCGGCAACTTCGGGGCATCATACTCCAGTTTGCCGGAGTTGACTGGCCAGGATCCCGACACCTGAACTTCACTGGACACACCACAGGTGCTGGGAACCAGCCGTGCAAAGGAACCAGGGTATCCATAACAAAGACATGGGCAGTCATCTGCAGACTAGTCACTAATGCTGACTGTGGCACTCTGCAGCTGAGCACCCACTACAGTGGACAAAGAACTAGTGTGAACATAAGACTTGGGGGAAAACGAAGGGCAAGAGAGAATAGTGGGGAGGGCACTTGCATGCAGCTGACCCAAGTTTCAACCCCAGCATCCCAAAGGACCTCCTGAGTCAGCCAGAAGTGGTTCCTGAGCATAGAACCAAAAGTAAGCCCTTACCACAGGTGGGTGTGTTATCACCCCTACTCCCCCGCCCACAAAAAAAAAAAAAAAAAAAGAGGGAAAATGAAACAATCTGATTAGAATACGGGGGAAAGTCCTGATGAGATACAGTAAAGAGCACCTGGGCAGGATCTGGCAAGATCTCCCCACATGGTAGCGGGGGCCAGGGAGTGAGACAAGCTCTGGACAAGGTCTGAGAGTCTCTCAGAATGAACTTCGTCACTGGCTTCCTGGGCGTGGACCCCCGAGAGACTGCCAACAGGACAGACAGTGCACTCGGGTATTCACATCAGCTTATCGAGAATCGCCCCGCTGTCCTTGGCTGGCTGGATGGGAGAGCACACTGATGGGGCCAGACCGGGCCTTGGGTGGCACTGTGCACACAGAGTAACAGCGTCTGTGCTTCCACAGGCTTGTGAAAGCGTGCACAGCATGGCCAGGAGGGTGGGTGGCTGAGGGACAAGGAGACCTGGGGAGGGGCCTTGCTGTGATGCCAAGGGTGCCTGGCTGCAGCTTGGCAGGAAGTTCCCACAGGCTTAACACCCTCTTCTTGCCACAGACCTTGGGTGTGGCGCAGGTGGCTGGGTACCTGTGTTGTATGTGGAAAGCCTGCATTCCATCCCGGGCACCATGTGTGCCCCCCAAAAACAAGGTGGATTCCATAGCAAGAGCAGCACAGGTGCCAGGGGTCAGGGCAGGCCCGGGCAGGCTATCCACACAGCCCTATTCCTATTCGGCTGTCCCCAGACATTGGCCCCACTCCACACCCTTTCTGAGGCCAGGACGAGCGCCACCCACTCCTCGAAGCATGTGCTCAGATGCACCTGACTCTACCCAGCCTTTCTCCCTCCTCCAGGCGGCCAGGAGCCACACGTCTCATCTGAACAGAGGAGCATTGGGGTAGCAGGGTCTGGCCGTGCACCCTCCTCAGCTCGGCCAGGCTGCCCTTTCTGAGATGTGCCCAAGAGAAAAAACATCCAGTCTCCAAACAGAAATGGCACAGACTGATGGCGCCAGATGCTGGCAGGGCACAGCCTGAGAGGTCCCATGATGCATGCAGCAGCTCCCGCCCTGGTGCCCGCCCTGACTCAGGGGAGATAAGAGCTGCTCTGAGCTCCTGCAGCCAGGGGCTCTGCCACCTGCAGTGCACTTGGCAGAAGAAGGGTGACGGGGAGGCGGGAGGGGCAGCATACGAAGTGTTCGAGTGAACTGACCACAGGCAGCTGGGCAGCTCCTGTAGAGCAGCAGCTTCATGACTGAGCATGACAACTGATCAGAACATGTCAGGGTCAGAGTGATAAGGCAGGGAGGGACACTTGCCGTACGCCATCAACCCACGCTTGATCACTAACACCACCACGCATGGTTACCCAAGCCAAACCAGGAGAGATCTATGAGCACAGAAGCAGGAGTAAGGCCTGAGCACACTGGATGTAGCCCCAGAAACCAAACAAATAAAAAACAACAACAACTTGATAAGGCTGTAGATGTCACCAGGTTCTGAAATCTTTGCAAAAAAGCCAGAGCGAGCACAGCGGGTAGGCTGCTTGCCTTGTAAGCGGCTGACCTGGGTTCAGCCATCTGATCCCCCAAGTCCGGCCAGGAGTGATCCCTGAGTGCAGAGCCAGAAGCAAGCCCTGGGCACTGCCAGGTGTGGCTCAAAAACAAAAGCTAAACAAAGTGAAAGCCTTTGCAGAAAATCCCGGTCTTGAAGCTTGATCTCCATGGCCGGCCTTCACCTGTCTAAGCACTTTTCCGGCCTATGCTGTCACGCTGGGAGGGCAGGATCACACACGCTCCCGATCACCCACTGGTGCTGTGCACGATGCCTAGCCCTGTCCGGGAAGCTGGCGGCCTTTCTGCTCCACAGGCCCCCGTGACTCTGATGTTCCAGGTACGGCCCAGCTGGACACGTGTGAACCAAGAGCAGGAAACCCCGTGCAGGCTGGTGGGCCCTGAGGGCTACTTGGCCGCTGTGGGCCACCAGTCCGGCACGGACGCAGTCAGGGTCACTTGGCTGCTGTCTGCGGTTCGGATGTGCAGTGGGCCCTTGATCTTCTCCGACCGCAGCAGGGCCAGCCCCACGTCCCCCTGGCCTGCCCTGTACTTGCCAGCTGCCTGCCCTGACTCAGTGAGCACTGGGGAGCCAGGAACAATGCCAGCAGCAGGGAGGGGGCCGCAGAGCTGCACAGGGAAGAGACGCTTGCGGATGACACCCATGTGGTGGGTACGGGCAGTCAGTTCCTGGCCCATGTAACAGCCCTTGGTGAAGCTCACGCCGTTCATGAAGGCCAGGTTAGACTCCAAGGGCAGGGCCACTCCTGGGGGCAGGTCAAGGACACCCTCGGGAACACCTGTGGAGGCCACAAAGAGAGCTCAGTGAGGACCCAGGGGGCAGGAAGGGGCCCCACCCCTGGCTCCCCCTCCATCACCCTGTCTTCCACCCCCTGCCCCCACTCTTCACCCAACCCCGTCACTCCCCTTCCTCCTACTCCCCTCTGGTGAGGTGGGCACCCGTCTCCTGGAGACTATGAAGTAGAGGGTCACCAGAGGTGGGCTCTTGCTGCATCCACGCCCTGCTCTCTGCACCACACACCTTCCCCGGGCTCTGAGGTCCAGTCACAACCATACCTTGCTGGTACCGGTGCCGGTGATAATCCTGGGGGTGTCCCAGCTGACTCCCGGGCACCAGGGTGGAGCCCTCATCCTGGGTGAGGAGCCGCCAGCCCATGCAGGCAGTGCGGGGGTCACGGGCGAGGATGGCGCCACCCTCTGCTGCCTCCTGCAGGGCTGTGGCCGCTCCCGCCTCAGGGGCACTGGGCAGCACGCCCCACACACGCAGCTCAGGACACGGCTCCACGGTGACTTTGCGCCGGATCCTGTACAGTGCCAGGTGCTTCTGCAGGGCGCCCAGCACAGAGCTGTCGCACTCCAGGAGAAAGTCTGGTGCCTGGCCCGCACTCTCAGGGAGCCTGTGGGGAGAGTGCTCGTGGGCCTGTGTGCCGGAAGGCTGACACAGGTCTGCAGGGCGGCACAGAGGGCTGGGTCCTCTCTGACCAGTGCTGGTCTGTGCTGTGTCACAGAGCTCCCCCTCGCCCCGGAGCTGAGGGCAGAAATCAGGGCCGCCTCACCTGGCTCTAAGGGGGAACATCACAGCCCCAAAAGTGGGTCCAGCTGGCCTCCTCCACATGAAAGGCACCAAAACTCAGGGTTGAGGGGCACTTCCTGCCTCCCCAAGGGATCCCCATAGTGCCCCACTCACACTGGGGTGGCCCCACACTCTGGAATCCCAGAGAAGCTGGTGTGAGGCCCAGGTGGCCAGCTGGGCCCTCTGCATGAATGACAACAGATGGGCTGGAGAGCAAGAGGGCCACGTAGACATGCCCAGCCGCCAGACCAGCAAGCACAGAAAAGCAAGAGCTGAGACAGGAGAGCCAGCGACACGCACGGGAGCACATCCCTGCACCCTCACCCAGGGTCTTCCTGCAGGCCCCTCCCCAGTGGGGGAAGTCTGCCCTGCAGGGTCCACACCCAAGGAGCAGGTGGCAGAGGCTGGCCTGGCCCCAGCTGTCAGGGTGCCCTGCAACTCACATTCTGGTTGGGGTCCATCGTCCCACAGACCCTCAGGAGAGAAGGCAGAGCAAGAACAAGAGGATAAGGGCACCACCACAGAGAGGACTTTAAATGCCAGAAGAAACAGTGGGAAGACCTGAAAGCAGGCGCCTCAAACAAGCAAGCAGAAAGTTGGCGTCCTCTGTCATGAGGAAAACACAAATAAAAACCAGCAGGAGGGCTGGAGATACAGCTCAGTGGCAGAGGGCTGGCCTTGCGTGCCAGAGGCCCGGCTTCAATTTCAGAGACCACAGGGCCATTTCCCCACCCTCATCCCAGCACTACCAGGAGCAACCCAAATGTGCTCCTTAGATAAAAACAAAACAAAATATCTGGAAGATAAAAACAAAAAGGCAAAACCAGCGTAATCACCAGTTCTCAGAGACTGGCACCATCATCAAAGGAAAGAGCTCTCAGGAGCAAGGACGAAGCTCCAGGAGCCACTGTGGAAAGCAAACCCCGTGGCCAGGAAAGCTGTGTTACCACAGATGTCAGTGGCAGCTCTAACGTATCTTTCAGGGCGAAGAGCCACCATGTGTCCTGAGGGGGAAGGACAGCCACTAAGACTGCGTGTGATGAAAGTCCATTCCAGGGAGGGGAACAATCCAGGCCCCTCCAGCGACAGGCCTCAGGCTTGCCTGGCAGGATGACAGACTTGGGCGTGCCAGGGGCAGGTGGATGGGCCAAAGTGTCCCCAGTATGGACCTGGGAGCTCTGGGCTCTGCACTTTCTCTGCCTCCTGTCCCATGTGGACTGACAGTCCCTGTTGAAAGCTTCAGTGTGACCTCTGGCCCTCCCCCCAGAAACACGGACAGGTCAGCCAGAAGAGTGCTGAGGAGGCTGAGCATGTACCAGGGGAGCACCTGTCAGGCTATCCTGAGCACTGCAGCTGGAGGGCACCTCTGGGTCCATCCCACACAATACAGGGACTATTCCACATCCCCATGAGTGGAGCCAAAATGTCTCCTCGAAGTCCAGTGCCGCTACAGCAGAGCAACAGGTTAAGATCATGATGCCCAGTAAGCCTGAACCTCAGATACACAAAGGGCCTTCTCGCGGCACCCACGCTCACCACACTGTTCGTGGGGCCAGCCATGCTCTGGCGTGGACAGGACCTGGGGCCCTGCGTATGTGAGGCCGGAGCTCCGCTCCCACTCTGGGCTGCCTCTGAGGCCCCAAAGAACATCTCTGGTGTATCTCTAGTATTTCCCAGACCCTGCACGGGACATCCTTCGAGCCGTCGCTCACACCGGGCCTGCTGTGCTTTCCCGTGCGGCCACAGGGAGCGAGGGCGGGCCCGATGAGGCAGCAACCACCCCCCCCCCCGCGCCTCCTCCTGCCCCCGCTGCAGTGCCCTGCACGGGCTGCAGCGCCGTGCTCACTCCCGGGAGCACAGGCCCAAGAAGGGGCCGGGGCCAGGCGGAGCCGTGCGGGCAGCACGGATGGCCCGACCCGGAGCGGCAGCGACAGCGGCCACGAGTATGAGCACGCGGCCGCAGGCCCCGCCCGGCCCCGCCCGGCCCCGCCCGGCCCCGCCCACTCACCGGTACATGATGACGTCATAGAGTGTGCGCCCCTGCACGTTGAGGAAGTGGGCGTAGCCCGCGCGCGCCGGGGCGGGGCCGGCGCCCGCGGGAGGCGGAAGCGGCAGCTCATTGGTCAGCAGCCCCAGGAGGAAGGGCGTCGCGTCGGGCCCGCGCACGCGCAGCAGGCCGCGCCCCTGCAGCGGGTAGCGCGTCCAGGCCGAGCCGCCTGCTGGGTCCTGGGCCAGGCGGCGCCTCGGAGCGTCGCGCAGCTGCCAGCGCCAGGCGGTGCCGCCGCGTCGCGGAGCCGCACCCCGGAGCAGCGCCGCGGCCGCCATTTCGGGCACCAGTGAGGCGGCGCGCGGGAAGAGTGGGCGCGGGAAGAGCGGGCGCCACAGCGGCCCCTGGTGGCGGGCGGGACGTGCCGCGCGGGGCGGGCCGGGGCGGCGCGCGGGCGCCCTGCGCACGCGCGACTTCCGGTGCCCAGAGGGCGCGCCTTGGGATTGGCGTTTCCCGCCCGGCGTTTCCCTCCCGGTTCCAGGGCGGCCCGCCCCCACCGCGCAGGCCTGCCCCACCTGCCCCAAACACCGGGTGCCAAGTTCCCATTTGGAATTTTAGCCGGCAGCATAATAAAATCCGGGTCGGGAGCGTGCGCACAGGACAGGAGCCCTTGCTTGGCATGCGAGAGTTCAGTGTTGGACCCCCGGTGGCCGCGGACGGAGCAGGGTGTGGCCCCAGAACAATAGCCATAATGAAACAAGCCGTGTCGTTCTCCGCCCTCCTCGCCATCGTCAGCACTTTGCCCAGCCAGGTGCCTGTCTGCCTGCATCTCTGTGTCCTTAGCTGTCGCCGATATGTGCGGTGTACGTTGGAGCGTCGCGCAGGTTGTCTGGTGACCAGGCTCCTTCCTGCCCACGTCACTTACTGCGAGCTTCCTGACCCCATGGCGCACCCGGTGCCACTTCCCTAAAGCTCATGGCCATGCCATTCATAGCTGCCTTTGGGCGTCGTTGCCTGTTGATCTTTGGCGTGGAATGACCTCCCCCACTGTGATGGGATGAACCCTGGAGAGAGCCCAGCCCAGCCCCCTCCAGCACGCTGCACTCCAGAAGGCCAGAAGCCCCCCCCACCGCCCCCTTGATTGCCTGTCCTTCCTGTCCAAGAGCAGAGTGCTGATGGGAGGGATCCAGGCAGAAGAGCCCCCACCTTTAGGGGCTTATGGTGGTGACTCAGAGGTGTGCCAGAAGGCCTCCACACCATGTGGGAGGGAGGGGGGCTTGCCCTCGGCACTCATGACCTGGTTACACACACACACACACACATACCCTGGAGACATCCCAGCCCCCTGCTTCTCCAGCTCCTCTTCTGCTGTGCAGAGCTCACCAGATCTCACGTCCAGCCCTGCGAGGCCCCAAATCTTCCCAGCTCGTGGGTCTGAGTTGATTATGTGTCTGGGGTATGGAGCAGCCCTGTCTGAATCCCCCATTCTCCCCGCCCTTGATCCCCACCCCTCTGGCTTGCAGGTGGTGGCAGCCGGTGCTGGTATGTGGCCCCTTGGGGAAAAGGTTTCCCTCTAGCCAGCCTGGCATTCCAGGGGTGACCAGCCAGGTAAAGACAAAAAGGAAACGGGTGAAGACACGCGGGGCGGGGCGTGTTCCTCCAGCCTCCCATCAGCCCTAGAGGGGAGAAATCAGCTTCCCACCAGCTGGGCCACAGGAAGTGCCAGTAATTGATCCTGGGCCGCCCAGAACCTCCAGGACCTTCCGATCCAGCACCAAGGGCAGCCCTGCCCCCAAGAGGCAGGAGCTGTCTCACTGCAGGTTAACTCCAGGGCTGTTAGTGAACTTTGGGCTCTCCCGGAGCTTTGTAGGGAGTGGCTCAGTGGGTGAAGCAGACAGCAGCCCACACACCCCATGCTCCCACCACTCCTCCTCTGGGATGCCTGCCTGGGTCTCTGCACCAGCCTGACCTGTGTACGGCCTGCCAGTGCCCCTTCTCAGAACTGCCCTCTGCGCACACTCCGTATACCCTCAGCTTTGGGAGGGGGCACTGCACCCAGGTCTGTGAACAGTATTATTAGTGGACCCAGGTCCAGCCTGAGGTCCTGAGACTCAAGCCCATGTGCTGCCCCCTGGCTGAGGCCATGAGGCCTGCTGGGATGGGTGGGAGCTGAGGGCTGGAAAATTGGTCCCTGTGGGGGCCTGCACCCCGCATTCCAGCTGCTGCAGGGCCGCAGTGCTTTCCTGTTGTTTCTTCCTCTCCCATAGGCAGAAGGAAGTTGTCCCTCTAAGGGTGTCAGAGTACCACACACACACACACACACACACACACACACACTGCCCTCCACCTTCTCCCTGAGCCACCAGCAAATTCACTCACGCACGCACACACACACACACACACACACCACCACCACCACCACCACTCCACCCTCCACACTGCCCTCCACCTTCTCCCTGAGCCACCAGCAAATTGGCTCAGGCTGTGGAAACGGATGAAAATACGACAAGCTCTTCTGTCTGATCCTGCTCCAGGGCTGAGGCCACCTGAGCGGGGCCTGCAGACACTGGACCCCCCACCCCCCAACCCCACCCCAGCAGGGCGTTGAGCCAGAAGACGGATGGTCAGGGGTCTGGCCCTGCACCACACCCGAGACAAGGGAGCAGGCTAGCCAGGCCTCCCACGGGGTTTTAAGGAGCTAAGCAATGACGTTGTGCTGGGCAGAATGAGCGTTTGGGCGCCCCCTCCAGTTGAGGCACCGTATTTCAGTTGGGGCTGTCTGGCTGTCTGCCTTAAGGTGGTGGACTGCAAACATGACACTGGGGTCCTGCCAGGAGCATCAGGAATTGCAGTAGAGGCCCCGGAGAACACTGGGCAGCTCATCCACATGGCCATGGCCTCCCCAGGCGGGTGAGATTGGTAGGGAGGAAGTATGGCAAAAGCTCAGGCCAAAATCAAAAGCTCACAACACCGACTGTACCCCAGGGGCCTTCTCCTACGGGTCAGGAGCTTTTCGTTTACCGGCCCCCAACTGGGCTACACATGCCTCCCAATCCACCTGAGGAACGCCCGTACCAGGACCTGAGAATAAAACGTGATAGACATGATGAAGAGGAATCGAGGTCAGGGTGGGCCCTAATCCCACTCGGGTCCATCTGAGATCAGGATTTGTGGACATGGTTGAAGTCCAGAGCACTTGCTCTGCACACAAAAGACCAAGATTCAATCCCAGCACTCATAGGAATCAAGGTCAGGGTGTGGAGAGAGACAATCAAACCGGATCAGACCTGCGTCCCAGGGAGACAGCCCTCAGGAGGAATCGGCTTGCCGCGATCCAGTGGCAACCCGCGGGCAGAGGGTGCAGTCGTGCCACGGGCGGAGGGAGCCAAGGGACGGCGTCCGCAGCCTCCTGTACGCACCCCTCTGTCCCAACCGAGAGCAGTGCTGGGAACACCTCCAGGTCTTCCAAGCTGCTGGCTGCGGGCCGACTCAGCCCCGGACCCTGAACGCCACCTGTGAACCCTGCCCCCAGCGGTGCCCGCGTGTCCGAGGGCCGCACAGCCCAGCCGCAGAAGCTGGGTGGTGGCCACGCCTGGGCAGGCGCGCCCATCCACAGGTGCCAGCCGCATGTCCACGGGGCGCTCAGATCTGCTCGCACTCGGCTGTACACAAAAGTCGGTTTTATTTGATTCCCGCTGTGTATGTTGGGGTCTAAACCGGGGAGGGGTTGGCGGGCAGAGAGGCTGTGGGCAGGAGCCCCTGCCCCTACCCAAGTGGCGGGGAGAGCCGAGGTCTTCGGAAGCCCCTACCGGGAAGGCTTGAAGGGCAGCGCCTGGAGGCCCAGGGCCCCTCCCCGCGTCCGGCTCCCCTCTGCGGCCTGCGGGTCGGAGCTGGGGAACCTTCCAGGCTTCCAGGGCCGAGCCCACCTCACCCCGGGCAGGAGAGCGCCCGTCCACGCAGCGGCGGGCTTCTCTGACCCGCCTCAGAGCCACACGGTGGTCTTGCCCTCCCTGCTGCTGGCGCTGCCCTTCTCCGAGCCCGCCCTGGCCTTGGCGCCCCCCGACGTGGCGCTGCCCGAGCCCGAGGCGGGCGCGCCGGGCCGCGCGGGCGCCCTCGAGGCAGCGGGCAGGCCGAGGCCCGGCGGGCTGTCGCGGCCGCCGTCGCGCAGCGCCTGCAGCGCCAGGCCGGCCAGGCCGTGGTCGCGGCGGGCAGCGCGCTCGGCCGCGCGCACCACCAGGCTGTAGTCGGGCGGCCCGGCCAGGCCGGCGGGCGCGGCGGGCAGCGCGCAGGGCGGCGGGCGCGGCGCGGGCCCGGGCGCGGCGGGCGGGCGGCGGGCACGCACGGCGTCCTGCGCGCTGCCCAGGCCCAGGTGCGCCATCTCGCAGAGGTTGAGCAGCAGGCAGAGGCCGCTGACCACGTACATGACCAGCAGGAAGACCGTCTTCTCGGTGGGCCGCGACACGAAGCAGTCCACCACGTGTGGGCAGGGCCGGCGGCCGCAGGCGAAGGAGGCCCGCACCTCCAGGCCGTACAGCAGGTACTGGCCCACCAGGAAGGCCACCTCGAAGGCGGCGCGCGCCACCAGCTGCGCCACGTACGCGCGCATCAGGCCCTCGCGCTGGATGCGCCGCCGCCCATCGTGCGGCGCCGCCCCCGCGCCCGCGCCCTTGGCCTCGGCCGCGTCCTCGCCGGCGCCCGAGGCCGCCCCCACGGGCTCCGCGTCGTCGTCGTCGTCGTCGTCGTCGGGGCCCGGGCCCAGCATGGGCTCCTCGTCGCCCAGCTCGGGCCAGCCGGGCGGCGGCGCGCGCGCGGGGCGGCGGCGCGGGGCGTGCGGGGCGCGCGCCAGCCGGTGCACGGCGTAGCCCAGGTACAGCACGGACGGCGTGGAGATGACCACGATCTGGAAGACCCAGAAGCGCACGTGCGACAGCGGCGCGAAGGCGTCGTAGCACACGTTGTCGCAGCCAGGCTGCCGCGTGTTGCACGTGAACTTGGCCTGCTCATCCGAGTAGATGGCCTCGCCTCCCACGGCCGTGAGCACGATGCGGAAGACGACCAGCACGGTCAGCCACACCTTGCCCACGAACGTGGAGTGGTTGTGGATCTCCTCCAGCAGCCGCGTCAGGAAGCTCCAGCTCATGTTGGTCATAGGGGCGGGGCGCGGGACCTGCGGGTGGGCCGGCCGGCAGCGGGGCTCAGCCGCGCACGGGCCGCGCCCCCAGACCCGGGCTGCGCACCCCCACCCCGGGCCTCGGGCTCACGGCCATGCCCGCCGTGGGGAGGCCAGGACACGGGTCACCCTGACCCACGACCGGCCACCTGCTCCGGCCCAGCACTCCCGCCCCCCACCCTCCCCTGCGAAGCCCCCTGGGGCCTGAGTGCCTCCGGAGTCAGCAGGAGCAGGCCTGGACCCAGCATGGCAGGGGCTCAGATGGGACTCGGCCCACAGCCTGCTCCGTCTCAGCCCCTACTCGCAAGGACACCGCCCCCTCGCCCACCTCTCCGTGGACACCCAGGACACCCCCATGCAGGCAGGCTGGCTGACACCCCTCCAAGCTGTGCTCTTCCCGTCTGCACCCTGCAGGACTGTGGGGGAGGGCACCCTTTCTTGTGAGCAGCAGACTGAGGCCCATAGCTGCTCAGACTCTGGACACTTCAGACTGAGACAGGCTCATCCTGCGTCCAGCTCCAGGCAAGTCCCCTTCCCAGCTTTGTGGACTGTGGGCAGGCTTGCGCCCAGCAGGGTCCTGTGGGCAGGACATGTGCTCTCTCCCTTCACCTCCCGGGTCAGGGCTGCCTCCGCCTCCCAGCACCCCGACACAAGCAAGGTCAGTACTGTTCCTGGGTAGTTTAGACCCCGGAGCCAAGGCTGGTGCCCCGGGGAGCAGCGTGGCAGGTGTGACCTGGTGGCGCAGTAGCTGCACAGGGGCTCCAGGGCCTCTTTATGTGGCTAAAGCCTCTCCCCTTGGGTGGGGGTCAGGAAGAGGGGCCAGCCAGGGTTTCTGGGGAAGTGACACCACTTCCTCACATGCACACCCACCCTCGCTCAGACACAAGCGCATCTAAATGCAGTGCCGTCAGCGCACACGTGTGACATCACATGCATCACACTGACAACGATGGTGCCATCAGCACACATACACGTGCACATCATCATCTGTACCACAGGCTGAACATGGTGCCACACCTATGCACATATAATCATGCATCACTCACTGAATGCAATGCCATCAGCATACATACATACATGTGTTCACAACCACGTGCACCACACACGGTGCCCTCAGCACATGTGTACAATCATATGTATCACACACTAGGATGAGACAAGACAGTGCCATCACTATACGTACATATAGGCTGACATGTGGAAAGGCACAGAGCACTCCTACCCATGTCCACTCTCACAGAGGCCCCAGCCCTCTGCCTCACACAGGTAGGTCTCGCTGCTCCAGGCTGACCCTCCCTGCCCAGCTCCAACCTCGTGCCCGCCAAGGGCCCAGGAAGGGCAATGCCCCTAAAGGACAGAGTCCCCCTTGCACAGGAGGCTAAGGGCACCGCTTCACCACACCACAGTGGTGCCAGAGGAGCAGAAAGGGGGGCTGGTCGCTCCACAGTGGCTCTGGAGAGGCCTTGGGGGCATATAGGATGCTTCCAGGGGAGTGACGGGGGGGCCCACGGGGGTGCCAGTATGCTGCACTCTGCACTCCACAGGATAAGACACCACAGTCCCGGGAATAGCTGGGATGCTGCCTTCTGCCTCCAAACCACAGGGGTAGGGTAAGAGCCAGAGCCGCTCCTGCGGGTCAGCAAGGTCAAGGGCTGCCCGGGAATTTCCTCCTCTCCCAGTCCTCCCTCACACCAGCGAAACTTCCTGGCCATGCCCCTGGCAGGGCTGCTGGGAGGGGCCTGGGGGCCCACAGCGGCTTCCTCCACCCCTGGGACTCGGGGTACCAGGTGCCAGGCAGCCCCGAGGGTGCCTCCTGCCCACCCCACTGTCCCAGGGCTCCCTTCAGCTGTGGTGGTCCCGAGAAATCCCATCCTTAGACTTACACCCACTCATGCATGCCTCTCCAGCTGTGCTCCGCCCGACCTCAGGACCAGCTGAAGTGAGCACACCACCTGCCCCTGAACCCAAACTGCTCCTGGCTCACTGTGCCTTGCTCAGTGTGGATCACTGCCGGACTCTCCAGTCAGATTCCCATCAGTCTCAGACCCCCCCCCCCACACACACACACACATCCTACTGCCCTACAAGCCCCTTCTCCCTCACCCAGGACCCCAGCAAGGTGCCCAAGGGGGGCCCAAGCTACAGGGACTGGGCCAGTCCCCTCTGGAGCACCCCCAGACCAGCAGACCCCAGGCCCTGGCTCCAGCTCCCCTAAGCACCTATTGCCCTGCGCCCACCCCTACAGCTTGCACTAGACCTGCGCTCCTTTTGGCTTGGGACTGGGCATCACGCTGGTCCTGGGCCCCGAGGGGCCCCCATCCTGCGCTGGCTGTTGGCTCCTGTATCTACTCAATCCTCCTGGCAGCCAAAGTTGCTGGGGCCTGAGCAGGAGGGCCCTCCCCAGTAAGCAGCCCCTCCGTAGACCCAAGCCAGCACACCCAGGGCTGGGACAGGGATGGTCACCCCAGACCAGGCCAATGGAGGGGTGAGCAGGTGGGCCCCTCCCGCTGTCTGCCCGCCTCTCTCAGCCTCCAGACATACTACAGCTGCCTGGCTGAGGGGTCCCAGCTGCTGGGCACACCGCCCCCCCCCCCGACTTCCGCTTGCACACTGCCTTCCCAATCTCAGGCTGTGTGCCTCTGCAGAAACAGCAGCACAGCGGCCAGCCCTGACCCTCAGCAGTGGACACAAGACACACTGACCTCACAGTAGAGGCCAGAGAGGAGGGTGGGCTGCTCGTCCGGGTCCGTGGGGAGGCCTACCTTCTGCAGGCCAGGAAGGAGCCTCTCTGAGCCCTGCACCTACCGGGCAGACACTGGCTCTGCGGGGCCGCGCGCCTCCCGCTGACCCCAGAGCTACCTCTCACCACCAAGCACAATGCGGGGGGAGGCCCTCAAGGGACCCATTGTTCCCCCCAGGCCCAGGGTCTGAATCTCCGATTGTCCCTGAGGCTGGACAGGGCCCAGCGAGGGAAGGGGCCTCTGGCTGCACAGCAGGTCCACGGGCAACAGGGGACCCTCGCTGGCCCGAGATCAGCCCCAGCTCGCACACACTCTGCTCAGGGCCTCCGGCTGCAGCCAGCCCAGCCTCCCCCTCCCGTTCCCATTGCGGTCCTGACCTCTGGCACCCACACACTGCTACCCCTGTGTGCGGGGCACGGAGGAACCGGGGCACCTGGAACCAGACGGGCCACATCACTGGCGCAGGCCACGGGGAGGGTGGGCGGCCCCGCCTGCTCCTTCAGGAGGCTAAGCCATTCCTGGTCAGGTGCCTCGGGAGAGAAAACAGCCCCACACAAGTCCCCCGCGACCCCAGCAGGGCAGCCCACTGAGCGGCAGGAGCAGGAGACACCCCAACCTGCAGCCTTCCTGGGGTCTGGCCAGTCAGGGACATCACGCCCACAGCTCTTGGGCACTGACCAGCGCCTGTTTATTAGGTATCAGCCCCAGCTCCCACAGGAAGGGGGCCAGGGCAGAGGGTGTCCAGAATGGGACGGGGTGGGTGAGGCCAGGCCCCCCCGACATGTCTCCTCGCAGGGAGGACACGGCCAGCGGTGTCCTCAGCAGCAGCCAGTGCCTTGAGCCTTCTTGATTTCCTGTCAGGAGAGGAGCGGGCTGAGGTGACCACACAGCAGCCCCCTGCCCTCCCCAGCCATCCTGCCCTCGCATGCACACCCGCAGGCCAGCACAAGCCCACCTCAGACAGAGCCTCCTTCAGGGCCTGGTAGGCCTGCTCCAGGCTGTCGTTGACGATGACCAGGTCAAACAGGCCGGGCTCCTTGCCTGGGGAGGGTAAGTCAGCAGAGGCTCCGATGACAAAGCAGACTGTCCACAGGGACCCCGGGGCTGCCCCCACCCCTCTCCCTCGGTGTGGGACCAGCTGCTGGAGTGCGGAGCTGGGGGTGCCCGGGGTGCGGGTGCCCAGCGCCACTCACTGCTCTCCATGTCAGCCCGGGCAGCGGCCAGCCGCTTGGCCAGGCTCTCCTCTGTCTCCGTGTTCCGCTGCCGCAGACGCTGCTCCTGAGACAGGGGAAGGGTCAGAGGCTCCTGGGGCCCAGCCCCGCCCCGCCCGAGCCCCCTGCCGTGGCCCCCACCAGCACGTCCAGCGAGGGCGGCTGCACGGAGATGTAGATGGGCCGGAGGTCCGTCTTCTTGATGTTGCGCACGCCCTGCAGGTCCACGTCCAGCACGCAGATGCGGTTCATGGCCTGCACAGCCCGCACGGCCGCTTTGCTGAAGGGCAGGGCATGGTGTGACCCGAGGGCCCTGCCCGCCACGGTGGAGGCCCCGGGCCAGCAGCCCCCTCTGTTCCATGTGGGGTGCGGCCTAGCCACAGGCCTGGCCCGCCTGACCCCACAGCCTCTCCTCGGCAAGCATCCCCCAGCCCTGTGGTCTGCACGCACGGCCCCTGCCTCCCGCCTGCCAGAGGTGTGGGGACAGGCGCTCACAGGGGCAGGCCTGGGCCTGCCCCTGCCTCGACACTGCTCAGGCGCTGGGAAGCAGGGGCGGAGCTGGCACGCAGCTGCCGGGGAGAGCCCCACGAGGCTCTTCCTGCCCGCCCCCGAGTGGGCACCTGTGAAGCCCCAGAACTCGCCCACCTGGTCCCATACAGGTTCCCCGAGAACTCTGCGTGCTCGATGAAGTCGCCGGCCGCAATGTCGCGCTGCATCACCTCCCTAGTCACAAAGTAGTAATCTGGGGAGGGCGAGGGACGGTCAGGGCAGCCCAGAGCCCCCCCGGCCGCCAAGGTGCTCCCCTGGGCCTGTCCCTACTTCTCACTGTCCTCACCGAGCCACAGGGGCTCCCGGGATGTGGCGGGCGGGACGGGATCCCCTGCCCGCAAGAGCCCAGGCAGCCCCACGAGGCCGTGTGGGCAAGCTCACCTTTCCCGTTCTCCTCTCCAGGCCTCGGGTCCCTCGTGGTGTCTGCAAACAAGCACCCGTGAGCCCAGTGTCCCTCCAGAATCCCTGCCGCCCACCCTGGGGCTCCCCCGGCCCGGGCCCCCATCTTACGGGACACGCTGAAGCCAAAGATGCTGCCATGCTCCTGCAGGAGTCTCTTCAGCAGGGTGCTCTTGCCAGCACCCGAGGGGCCACTCAGGACCACGGGTCTGGGGCCTGACATCCCTGTGGGGGCACGGACGGGAGCCTCGCTCAGACCCCGGGCCTGCCCCGACACACACACACACACACCCTTCTCTCCCCCCTCACTCAGACCCCGGGCCTGCCCCGACACACACACACACTTCTCTCTCCCCTCCCCCAGCTCCTGCCTCTTCCAGAGACACAGGCACCACTGCTGAGAGGCAGAACCAGGTCCTGCCCCAGGAGCTAGAAGGGACAGAGCAAAAACAGTCACTTCCTGAGCCCCACTCTGCACCCCAGGACCCGCCTCTGTAGTCAGCACTCAGCAGTCTTAGAGAGCCAGTGATCCAGCACAGAAGGAAGGGAAAAAGAGAAGGGAGAGGAAGGAGAGAAAGGAGAAGGAAAGAGAGAAGGGAAGAGAGTAAAGGAAGGGAGTGAAAGGAGGGGGAAGAGGAGGGAAGAGGGAGACATGGGAGGAGAGAAGGGAGGAGGGAGAGAAGGGAGGAAGGGGGAGGGCAAGGAGGAGGGAGAGGAGGAGAGACGGAGGAAGAGAAGGGAGGAGAAGGGAGGGAGAGATGGGAGGAAGGAAGGGGGAGGGCAAGGAGGAGGGAGAGAAGGGAGGAGAAAGAGACGGAAGGAGAGAAGGGAGGAGGGAGAGAAGGGAGGAAGGAAGGGGGAGGGCAAGGAGGAAGGAGAGAATGGAGAAGGGAGGAGAAAGAGACGGGAGAGAAGGGAGGAGAGACGGAGGGAGAGAAGGGAGGGAGAGATGGGAGAAGGAAGGGGGAGGGCAAGGAGGAGGGAGAGAAGGGAGAAGGGAGGAGAAAGAGACGGGAGAGAAGGGAGGAGAGACGGAGGGAGAGATGGGAGGAAGGAAGGGGGAGGGCAAGGAGGAGGGAGAGAAGGGAGGAGAAAGAGATGGGAGAGAAGGGAGGAGAGACGGAGGGAGAGAAGGGAGGGAGAGATGGGAAGAAGGAAGGGGGAGGGCGAGGAGGGAGAGAAGGGAGAAAGGAGGAGAGACGGAAGGAGAGAAGGGAGGAAGACGGAGGGAGAGATGGGAGAGAAGGGAGGGGGAGGGCAAGGAGGGAGAGAAGGCAGTGGGACCCACGGAGGCTGAGGAGTCAGGTGGACAGCCAGTGGGTCTGGGTGGGGATGCGGAGAGCTGCAGGGCAGCAGGGGGACCCCAGGAAGCCGTGCGTGAGCAGAAGCAGCAGGCTGCTCCCTAATCCACAATGTAGGCCAAGCCTAATTAATCTCCTGCCCCGGCTCCCACAGAGCGGCTCCTAGGGACCTCCTCTCCCCCCAGAGAAGGGAGCGCCTGGGCCCTGCTCGGGGCTGGAGGCCACGCCCTCTGCCTCCCTTGCGGTGCCCCAGCAGGGGTAGCACCTTCCTTCCCCACGAGGGTCCACCCAGTCCCGCCCTCCTCTCGGCTTGGAGGTCAGCCCAGCACACTCCCTGGGGTCTGCTCAGACCCAGGAGCCGAGTAAGGGAGTGGGTGCGGGGAAGGAGCAGGGTTCAGGCCCACTAGCCTCCCTCCCTGAGACCAGCTTCCTTCTCCCCCCAGGCTTGTGGGCCACACCGGCCATTAGGCAAGCTCCTTGGGCTTCGTACTGCCTGTTCAGCCCTGGAGTCCAGCTGCTTAAAAAAAAGTAATAATAATAGGGCTAGAGGAACAGTACAGAGGGTAGGGTGCCTGCCCTGCACATGCGCAACCTGGGTTTGACCCTGACACCCTATATGGTCCCCGAGCAACCCAGGAGTGATCCTTGGGCATCATCAGGTGTGGCCCACAAACAAAGCAAAACAAAACAAACAAAACTTTATTGAAACACCGTGATTTACAGTTATTCATAGTTGGGCTTCAGACATACAATGTTCCAGCACCAAAGAGCCCAGCTTCTAAAACTGGTGCCGGGACGCCACACGGGGCCCTGGAGCTGGCTTCTGGACACACTGCAGCTAGGGATGAGCTCGGACTCCATCATGTACAGAGCCTGGAGACATCCTGGCTGGCCTCACGGCGCTTCTGGTGGAAAGTGATGGTCAGTGCCCAAGCCCAAACCCTGGACAAAGACAGGCTATGGAGGGAGTGGCCTGCTTGCCACATGCCCCAGCTGGGCAGCCATCGGCATTGCTGCGGCCAGGGCACAGGCCCCTCCGTGGTCCCCCTCGTGCCAGAGCTGCCACGGAGATAAGCCACAGCAGCTTCCGCGTATGTGGGGTGTGGCCTCCGGGGAGGGCAGGGCCTGAAGGAAGCCATGGGGGGGCACAGGGCACAGGGGCTGTGCAGGACGTCCAGCCAGGGACACGGCCCCTCAGGGGAACTGCGCCTTCGCCCCAAGCCCGGGAGGGAAGGCGGCTCTCCCCGGGCACTCCGGGTAGCGCAGCGGCAGGCAGTGTGCTGGGCACCTCCGTGGGAACCCCTGGAGCCCCAGTGCCCTGCTCCCACAGGGGCCCTCCTGCCACCCGCTGGCCACCCAGGCCAGTCCCAACAGCCTCCCTCAGCGCGAGCCCCAGACACCAGCGGGGCTCGGTGGGAGGGCAGCCCCCCAGGAGTCTGGCACAAAGCACTGCCAGCTCATCGCCTGCCGCACCCCCACTGGGAGCAGAGGCTCCTGCCCACCTCAGCACTGCCGCCCTCAGCGCCCTGTGGGCACCTCCACCCTTCGGGAAAGTGCCCCCCAGCTGCACCCTGGGCGGCTTCTGATGCAAAGGGGCTGGGCTCAGGGCACAGGTGAGAGGGTGGGGGGGGTGGGGCGCAGCACACGGAGATGTGGGGGCAGGACACACAGGGCCGACAAAGCCACCGAGGCTGCCTGGCCTCACCGGTGCCCACGCACACAAGGCCAGGAGGACCCAGAGCTGGACCCAGCCCTGCACTCCTCGCTCTCCCTCTGCGTCACCCCCTCCCTTCCTGCTCCCAGTGAGTACGAGAATGTGCGCCAGAAAACAAGCTGGCTGAGGTCACTGTTGCTCCCTTCCGCCGCGCCAGGGACCGAGCTCGGCCGGGCGGTGGTCGCAGCGGGTGTGGCAGACTACCGCTTCGCCCGGAGACCAAGGGGCACGGGCCCGGCAGGCGCGCCGAGCTGGGGAGCCGGTCCCGGCCTGGAGTGGGCCCGGGAAGCGGGCAGTCCAGGGCGCCCCCACGCGGCCCGCGGGCGCCCGGCCCCGGGTCCCCGGGCAGGCACAGCGGGGACGCGCCTTCCTGCACGCGGCCGACGGCCCGACCCCCGAGCCCGCCGGGACAGAGGAGAAAGGCAGAGACGCGCTGCAGGCTCCCGGCCCCCGGAGACCCCGACAGCCGCGCCCCGGCGCCGCGCGCCACTCACCGTCCGGAAGGCCTCGGCCCAGGGCGGCTGCCGCCAGCCCGGCCAGCGGGCGCCGCAGCATAAGGGGCCGCCGCCTCCGCGCCGCCGCTCACGTCATGACCCCGCGCCCCGAGCCCCGCCTCCGCGCCAAAGGAAGCACGTCAGCGGCGCCGGGCCCGCCTCCTCCGCACTCCACGTCATGGTGTCGCTTCCGCGTATGCGCCTCGGGAGTACGTCACCGCCGCGCCGGTCCCGCCTCGGCGCCAAAGGAAATGCGTCATCAAAACGAGACTGCTCTGGCTGGCGGAAGTACGTCATCGCAGCAGGCCCCACCTCCTCCGCACTCTACGCCATGGTCGTGTCGGTTCCGCCCAGGCGATCACGGAGTACGTGTCGCCGCGCCGGTCCCACCTCCGCCTTCAAAGGAAGTACGTCATCATAGGGCGGGCCCTGCGTCGTGACTAAGGAATCCGTCCTAACAGCGCCGACTGCGCCCGCCCTCGGAGATCACGTCACGGGGGCCGCGCGCTGCGGCGCCACCTGCTGGCCGTTGGGGCGCGGTGCACGCCACGCCGCCGGACCGCGACTTCTCCAGGTCGCGCGGGCGGGGGTCCGGCCCAGGGCCCGGGAGGAAGGGCGGGAGGGCGCGGCCGTGCGCACCGGCCCGCGGGCGGTGTAGGATCCCCCGTCACCGCGCAGAGACGCGTCCAGGACAGTCAGACGTGGCCAGACGCCCGCGGCCAGGCGCGGGGCCTGCGCCGACCTCGGAAGACAAGGCTTGGGCTAACGATCTCGCTTTCTTGCCCCGAAGGTTGCGCGCCGGGCTCGCGACGGAGTCTGCGGGATGGCAGCCCCGGGCGGCCTGCTCGGGTAAGCGGCACCCTCCTGCCCCGGCTCCCGCGGGGCCCCTGGGGGAGTCGACGCGGGAGCCGCGCCCTCGGGACAGCCCGCGCCAGGGCCCGGTGAGGGCCATTCGCCCCGCTCGGCGAGTCCCGCTCGTCCCACCCAAACGCCTGTCCCCTTCGTCCCCCAGATGCGCGTGGAGAGACAGATGTTGCGGGAACCCGGGCGCTCCCCGGGGGGATCTTGTCCGTGGAAGCTCCCAGGCCTGGGCCCTGCAGGACTAGGCGCTTTGCTCCGCCCTTGGAGCTCACCACCCCCGTGTCTCTTCGCATCTTTCCCACATGCTCCCGAAGGCTGCAGCTGGGCTCAGTGGCCACGGCTTACCGGGCACTCACTCGGGACTGAGGCTTAGTAAGAAAGGCAGCAGTGTTTGTGCCAGGGTGAGGGTCTAGAGCAGTCCCTCGGCCTGAGGGTGACAGAAGTGCTGTGTTTGCCACGGGGCTCCGCTGGAGACCTAGCGGAACACTGACTGTGTGGCCACCTCTGGAGTGCTTCGTGGCCATCAACCTGGAGGTCACGCAGCAGGGCCAGAACTGGGAAACTGCGGTCTCTGGTGGACCCAACTCTGCCTCTTCCGCCCAGTCCCATTCACAAATCAAATAGGCTAGGCTTGCCCTAAGGAGTGCCACAGCCTAGGAAATATAAACGGGATTTATATATTTCCTATGATTTTAGAGGCTAGAAGTTCAGCATCATGGTACCCACAGTGGGTTCTGGTGAGGGATCTCCCTGGTTTGCACAAAATCCACCTTTATTTGGGATGGGGTGGAGGGGATGATGGTGTTTGGCCACACACCTGGCATGCTCAAGGATCAGCTGTGTACAAGGCAAGTGCCTTAACCCGCTATACTGTCTCTGGCCCAAGCCACCTTTCCTTATGGGGAATAGGGTGACATAAATGTGGAGTCTATAATATGAAGGGCAAGCTGCTTCATACTACATATGCAGGAAGTGCCTGTTCTCCCTAGACAAGTGGGCCCCCTGGTTCCAGCACCAGCCACTGACCATTTCCTGTCTGCAGCCTGGTGCTTCGGGCTGCAGGAGCGGGTCGCAGCCTGCACACATCCTCCTGGCGGGCCGACAGCAGCAGAGCCTCACTCACACGGGTACACCGACAGGCCTACGCACGTCTTTACCCTGTGCTCCTGGTCAGGCAGGATGGCTCCACTATCCACATCCGCTACCGAGAGCCACGGAGGATGCTGGTGGTATGCTTCCCGTCCTGTTGCTCTGCGGAGCACATTCCCTATGGACCCTGCCCATAGAAACTGCTTGTACACCCACATGAAGCAAGAGTCCTAGGATTAGAGGTAGGAGGGTAAATCTGAGCTTGCTGCAAACACCAAGATCACACAGCAGTAGGAGTTAAGTATTGGGGGTGGGAGGCAGAGGGACACTGCGGCCTGGGAAAATTTACAGTAAGTTGTTTAGCTTAGGGTAGGGTCTTGAACCCAGGCCTCATATATGCCAGCGTGCTTCTCACTGAGCTACACTCCAACCCAAATCTTATGTTCCCCAGCCTTGGGCCATGCCCAGCGATGGTCAGGGCTCCTCCTGGAGGGACGTGGAAGGCCATATTGGATGCCAGGGATCAAATGCAGGTTGGCCACACACAAGGAAAGTTCCTTATCTGATATAGATAACCCCCCTCCCCTCTGCTTCCCCCCCCCCAAAAAAAAAGAGAAAAATCTCTGCAGGAATAGAAGCTGTGGAGTAGTGGTAGGAGGCCCAAGAACAGAGAGTTAAGGAGAGGCTGAGTCACTCATGCCAGCCCTGTGAGCATCTCATCTGTCCCATAGATGCCTTTGGACCTGGATAGCCTGACACCAGAGGAGAGGAGAGCACGCTTCCGGAAACGTGAGGCCCAGCTCAGAGAGAAGAAGGTGGAGGAGCCGCAGCTTACTGATGACTTTGACCAGGAGCGCTACAAGCAGTTTTGGACCAAGAAATAACTGTACCAGGGCTGCCAGCAGTCTTGGGTGCTCTGGGAGTGGAGGGGTATCTATTTTAAATCAGGTTTTGCCCAAGCTGCTTGCATCATTTGTCTGTCTCCTGACTAAACCGACCCACAAGCCTCTAGGAGTTGGTCAGACTACTTGTGAGATAGGACAAGGCCCACAGGGTGTGGAAGCCCACCCACGTGGGAGAGGTTGGGAGAAAGACAAGGCTTCACACACCCCTCACAGTCAGTGGGCAGGAACTCCTGCCCCAAAGGGCCAGCCTTATGCTTATGCTGGCTGCCTTATGGAGGCAGCCAGGGCAATGGCACAGGGTATGTCACCTTAGGGTCACAGTGGTCAGACTTCCTTCTGCGGGCAGAGTTGGGCCTGCAGCGGCCCCTCATCCAACCCCAGGGTGTAAGTCTGGGGCATGTGACAGAAAGCAGAATGACCCTGCATCTGAACACTTACCCAGAACGTTGGGCACAGCCATGTCCACTGCGCCCAGCCCTGTGCCCTCCTGTCACTGTTCAGCGGCCACAGGGATGCCCCAGTGGCTCTGTCCACCAGCCACACCGGGGCAGCCTCCTTGGAGCCCTTGCTGCCGCCACAGTTCTTCCTTTGGGGAGATGCCCGGCATGGTCGCCTACACTGGCGAATCCGGGGGTGGGGGGAGAGGGGGACGCGGCACAGTGGCCGGCCTAGGGGTCCCTGTTAGGATGAACACGAGGGTGTCTAGCAGCAGGGGAGATCTGCATCCAAGGACAACAGCAAGGGCTCATCTGGGCAGGGGCTCTGGCTAAGCGGCACCCCCGGGCTGGTGAAAGGGCCCCCGGGCCATCCGGTATACTGACAGGACACAGGCTTCGCGCTGGCCCCGCTCTTCTTCCGGGTCCCTCGGCGCTGCTGATCTCGCCCACCGGGCTGGGGCGCAGTCCGGTCCTCCCCGCGAAGAGAAAAGCCCGTCCCCGGGACACGCGCACACTGACAGCTCAAGGCGGAGGCGAACGCGGCGCAGGGGTGGGGCTGGGGCTGGCGAGCTCGGCGCAGGCGCGCGGGGCGGTAGCGAGCTCGGCGCAGGCGCGGTGGGGGGGGTAACGGGCGGTAGCGAGCTCGGCGCAGGCGCGGGGCGCCGGCGTGACGTCACGGCGCGCGACCGGGCGCGGACCCGGGCGGCTCGGCAGGATGTTCGGCTCCAGCCGGGGCGGCGTGCGCGGTGGGCAGGATCAGTTCAGCTGGGAGGACGTGAAGACGGACAAGCAGCGGGAGAACTACCTAGGTGGGTAAGGGGCCGGGCGGGGGCCGCCCGCCCGCGAGCCGCGGGTCACGGCCTTCCGTCCGCAGGCAACTCGCTGATGGCGCCGGTGGGCCGCTGGCAGAAGGGCCGCGACCTCACCTGGTACGCCAAGGGCCGGGCGGACGGCGCGGGGCTGAGCCGCGAGCAGGAGCTGGCGGCCGTGAAGCAGGCGGAGCAGGAAGCGCTCATGGCGGCGCTGTGAGTGCGGCCCCGGGGCGGGGCGGGCCGCGGGCGGGCGGGGCCGGGGGCGGCCCGCCGCGCCCCGAAGCCGCCCCCTGAAGCCCGCGCGCGGCCTCCGCAGTGGCTACAAGAACGTGAGGAAGCAGCCCACGGGCCTGAGCAAGGAGGTGAGGGCGGGCGCCCCGAGGCGCGGCGGGGGGCGGCCGGGCGGGCGGAGGTCGCGGGCGGCGCCGCCCGAGCCCCAGGCTGCCGCCCTCCCCCACAGGACTTCGTGGAGGTCTGCAAGCGGGAAGGGGATGCCGACAAGGGCGTCGACCGGCTCCTCGGCCTGGGCAGCTCCAGGTACTGGGCGGGGCTCGAGGCGGGGGCGAGGTTCCGAGGTGGTGCTGCGACTCCGGCTGAGGGGCCCAACCCGTGTCCCCCCGCAGTGGCTCCGCTGGTCGAGTAGCGCTGTCCCGAGAAGACAAGGAGGCCGCCAAACTCGGACTTTCTGTGTTCACGGTAACCGCCCCCAGACACTGGAATGCCCCGCTGAGTTGGGGCTCCGGGTTCCTCTCCTTTGAGGGTCGGGGCGGGCCATCTTCAGTCCTCGAAAACCGGGGCTTCCCTCGGCAGCACCACCGCGTTGAGAGCGGCCGAACAGGGACCTCCCCAGCCAGGAAGAAGACACGTTCGGAGGAGAAGGTGGACCCGGGGTAAGGAGGCCCCGGCTCTGCCGGGGAGTCAGCACCCCCAGCGCCGGGCAGGGGCGGTGTGGGACAGCATACCTGGCTCTGGGGAGAAGGCAAGGGGTGCGGAGGGCTGCGACGGGCGTAGCCTGTCTGCGGTCATTGGCGATCTAACCTGATAGTAAGAGACCCTGTGGTGGTGGTGAGTGCAGTCCCCCAAAACTCTGCCCTGCATTTTCTGGAACCCCTTCCAGCCCAGAGAACCAAAGAAAGAGCAGGAAAGAAAAGAAAAAGAAGAAAAAGAAGAAGCACAAAAAAGAAAAGAAGAAAGAAAAGGAGCACCGGAGAGAGGCAGCTTCCCCAGTGTCCCCATCCCTTGCCCGGTGGGTGTACCCCTACTCTCTGAGGTCACGGACAGCACTGGACTAGCTAGCCCTTCCTCACACCAGGGTCCCCTTATTTCTCCAGGACTGGGCACTGCCAAGAGGACTCAGATACCTCCCCCAACCACAAGAGGAGGAGACGGCATGACAGTGACTGAGGCCGGGTGGGCCTACCCCTACCTACTGACAAGAACCTGTAGTCAAGCCGAGGGGCCGCCTGTTGGACCATCTCTGTGGAAGCACCTCCCTCCCTGTGAACAAGCAAAGCAGCCAAGTCCTGCTCCCCTGGAGGTCTGGTCATGCTTTCCAGTCCCTGCTGTCAGCTTTGGCACCAACCCCCAGCTTAGCTGTAGTCAAACACAGCTGCTATTTTTTGGTCATAATTCTTTTTACTTAATAAACAGTTTATTTTCAGTGGATAAAGTTTGTCCTCATATTAAAGGACTACAAAGCGGGACTATACTATGAAGGGTTCACGCCATGGGTTTTGGTGTGATGGCTTTGAGAGCCTCACTCTGGAAATGAGACTGGGAGAGGAGAGCTAAACCAACCTGGAATCACTTATACTGTCTCCATCCTGCCCACTACCCTCAGATGTGTCCCTGCAATGGCCACCTTCTGCCTGGTCTTCTGTCTCTTACCAAGGAGCCTGCAACCTTGTCCGTAGGATTTTTCTTTTTGTGACAGTGAGGATGCAACTCGTGCCCTCACAAGCTTCAGTCAAGTACTATAACTTGATAGTCTGAGTACTATAGATGAAACCCAGGATGGATTCATTTTTAATGAAATGCCTTCTGTTCTCACTTTACGGGTGAACTCTGAAGGTGACACGATCTTCCATGCTATAGCATTGGTTTTCCACCTGTTGGTAGATGTTTGTTGAGTTCCCAGGTGGGATGTGACTGGCTTTGACCAGGACAGCGGCAGAAAGGGAAGGAAACCTTGAACCTGCCTACAGCCACATCCAACTACTGGATCGGGGTCACCAAGTAGGGTGCCAATCGGGATAGCCAGCCCACACTTTCAGGTGTCCAATGCCTTTCCCCATCACCCATCTGGCATGCAGGAGACAGCAGCCAGGATTCCAGAGGCCGTGATGTTGAGCCTGGCCAAAAGGCCTCAGAAAGCATATGGTGACACCCCTCTCTTCTCATGACCAGGGGCTGATGTTCAGGGAGGCTACTGGCCACTGCACACATCAGACCAATTCACCCAGTGTGTCCAGCCAAAGTCCTCCCCTCACTGGGTGTGAGCAGGAGGATGAGCACAGGCAGCCTTCTGGAGTATCCCACATTCACGCAGCCTGCAGGTTGGTAGGCGGCAGCCAAGCACTAGAGCCTGTGATATAGTTAAGAGATTTTATTCTAATAGCTATAATTACAGTGCTTGTTTGTCGAAATGAAAACTGAAAACAAGTATACAAAACAGTTGATTACTAATCGTGTATTGAAAGCAGTAAGAGGTTCCACGACACCAAATGAACCATTTCTGAGGTTTTCCCCAAAATAAAGTTTAACAGCTCCAGCTTCTTCAGTGTTTATCAAAATACAAAAGAAAAAAGTAGAGGTCGTTGTTTTTGATGGCAAATCTGACCCTTGCAGGCTGAGGGAGGGAAAGCACGTGTAGCGGGTGCTCCAAGGGGTGTGGCTCTAGGGTGACCAGCCCTGCCTGCCTGCCCACACTCCTGCTGGTGAGACCCAGCCAGCCCAGAGTGAGCACGGGAATAACAGGGCTTTCCAGCCACGCTGACCCAAAGGAAGGCCCGGGTCCCTGCGAGAGGTCCAAGAGCAGCTGGCCGCAGCCCCCCAGCCCATCTCCTGGATGGCCATTTAAGCACGAATACAAGCACAAACGCTATGGACACGGGATGACCCGACAGCAAATCACAGGGACCCTATTGTGACCATGCAGAATGGATCGTCTCACGTTCCCGACAGGAAACAGGACCACACTCAGGCCTTTACTGCGGAATCTACACTAGGCACATTTCTCCTTTCTGTGTTCAAGTGTTCTCCTTATCTTGTATTTTAATTTTTTTTTTAAAAAAATGCACTGAGTTTGGGTTAAAAACCAACCTCAAAATGGATCTTAACACAGATTTGAAGCCCAGAGGAGGTGCGCCGAGCCTGTCTGACACAGCAACTCCTGAAGGCCGCACGTGCCTAAAATCCCTTCTCAGTACTAACAGTGTGTTGATTCTCTTTTTACAATAAAAAAAGCTGAGTAATATTGCATAGGAGTACCAGAAACTGCCTCATTGGAAACAAAAACTATTTACATTAAATAAAAACCCGGTTGCAGGCTGCGTCTGCACATTTACAGCATGGTGAAGCACACTGTGACCAACCATGGAGACAGCTTCTGGCACTCACACCACAGGGCGCACGTTTGCCACATGAGAGAAAAGCGAGGGCGGAGAGGGGGTGAAGGGAAAGAGAGGAGTGCTGGCTCACTTCTGGTTCCGGAGCTGATTGGACAGCCAGTCCAGTCCCTCATAGAGCCCATCCCCACTGGTGGCACAGGTGGCCTGAATGTACCAGTTCCTGTGGCGCAGGGAATGCAGGCCCAGCTTGTCCGTGATCTCAGCCGCATTCATGGCATTGGGGAGGTCCTGTTGGCAAGGGCAACAGAGCAACCGTGGGTTAGCAGTGTATTGTGTGTACCCCACCCTCTCAAAATACCTGTGGACTGCCTCCTCCCCACCTCCCACACCCCCTCCCCCCCACCTTAAACCCTGGAGAGAAAAAGCCAGCCTCACATCTATCCTTTCACTATCCTTTGCCCTATCTATATGCAGTCCTACCAGTACACATCAAATACCCACAGCAGGTGACAAGACGTGGAGGTGACACATACCTGCTTGTTAGCAAACACAAGCAGGACTGCATCCCTGAGCTCATCTTCAGCCAACATTCTCATGAGCTCTTCACGGGCCTCGTTCACACGCTCTCTGTCATTACTGTCAACCACAAAGATCAGACCTGCAAAGCAGCGGACATCAATGCATGGGATTAATATATACCCTCCAACTCTTCCCAGTTAATTTGGAAAAGGTGAGTTGGAGGCAAAAAAAAAACCCCACCACTCACCTTGTGTGTTCTGGAAGTAGTGGCGCCACAGAGGCCGGATCTTGTCCTGGCCACCCACATCCCACACGGTGAAGCTGATGTTCTTGTATTCCACAGTTTCCACATTGAAGCCTGGAAGAGCATAATGGCAGTGTGAGTGCCCCACAAAGCTGCCCCCTGTCCCCCTACGGCCCAGCCTCCTCACCTATAGTAGGAATGGTGGTCACAATTTCACCCAGCTTCAGCTTATACAGGATGGTAGTCTTCCCTGCAGCATCCAGGCCCACCATGAGAATGCGCATTTCTTTCTTGCCAAAAAGGCCTTTGAAGAGGTTGGCAAAGATATTCCCCATACTTGTAGATTGGTGGGAGCAACACTGGTCAGAAAAAAAACCTGCAGAAATAGGAGCCCTCAGTCTGGTTCTATGCTGTTAGGAGGCACAGTAGCCCAGAAGTAGGCTAGAGTGAGCCTCAGTTGTAGAGTAAGAAGTAGGCTGCAGATCACCAACCCAAAGATGGACAAATGGGATCATGCCATCTGATGAAATTTGGTTCCCACAGGGACTGGAGCAAACGCACAGCCAGCAGACCTGGGTTCAATCCCCAGCATCCCATATGGTTCCCTCCCCAAACACCTCCAGGAGTAATTTCTGACTGCAGAGCGAGGATCACCCTGAGCATCACCAGTTGTGGCCCAAAAATAGTAATAATATAAAGTGTTCAGCTTAGAGCCAGAGCAATAGTTGGAGTGCAGGCTTTGCATGTAGGCCAGACTTGAGCTCCCATGTTGCATATGGTCCCCTAAGTACTACCAGGAGTAAACCTCAAGCACCAAGTGTCCAGAGCTAAGGAGATAATTTATCTTGGCTGTGTGAGCTCTACACCCAGTCTTAGTACTCAGTAAGCTGGGCCAAAGCACTGGCCTCACAAAGCTGTTCAGGGTGCAGGTGAGTCCCAGGTGGTGCAGTGGACACTGGAGCTGAGCACAAAGTTCCAGAAAAAGGCCAGTGTATTACCTATCCCAGTTAAAATGTGAGGCTTGGTGATTCTAGGGGGACTCAGGAAAAGTACTAACAAGTACACAGTAAAAACTCCAAAGATAGCAAACAAAAAAATCATTTTGAAATTTGCTTCAGAAAGCTAGGAGTCAGTTACTGCTGGGTGCCAAGATGCTGAGGTGCAACCTGGTAGTGCCAAAGGTCATTCTCATAGTCCACATTAACATCTTAAACCTGACAGGATATAAAAGTCTTTTGATGCAGAGGGAAACAGCTGTTCTGAGAAACACTACCAAAGATAGCCTCTCTACTTGTGTTAGCATAGAAAAGGAAAAGGGGACCAAAGGAACTGTAAAACTCATGCTTTGGATGCAGGAGGCGTAGGTCAATTCCAGTTCTGCAAAAATAAAAAACAGGAAACAAACCGGGAACTGGGAACAAACAAAAAAAGGGGCAAAGCAATGTGTGTCTACAGTCAGCAGGCAGGGCATTTCTGGGTGCATAAATGTAAAGCATGGAGTAGGAGTCTGCCTCCTGAGTAGTCCCTGCTCCATCCCTTAGGCAACCTTGACCACTGCCTGCAAAGCCCAACTCCACCCCCCTCCCACCCCCTCAACGCTGTTTTGCCTCCAAGAGTTGAGCCATGACTACCAACACTGCCCCAGCCTCCCCATGGAATGAAGTCCTGAAGCCCTTTGAAGGGGAGAAAGGAAAGACATTCAGTGGCTAAATACTGTATTTATACAGACAACGAATTTGAGTTTAGGAAATCACCACATAGTGTCTTGCCACTCCTACCTCAGTTATCTATGCTCACCTTATCTATCTCCAGGGACCCTGGCAGCTCCCAGCCCAAGCTCAGAGAAGCACTTCCTGCTGAGTAATGGGCTCAATATCTATCAGAGCACAAAGGTCCAGCAGCCACCACCTCATTGGTACTGTAGCCTCAGCACAGGATCTGACTTGCAGGATTGCCCAACCCAGTTGTTACTTCACCTTTCCTCTGCAAGAATCACTGCCCACCAGTGAAAACCTGTTTCTCAGGCCCAGCTTTCTGGGTCACACCCAGCGATGATCAGGGGTTACTCCAGGCTCTGCCCTCAGGAATCAATCCTGGCAGGCTTGAAGGACAATATGGCATGTCAAGAATCAAACCCGGGTCAGCAATGTACAAGGCAGACACCCACCAGCTGGACTATCACTCCAGCCCCCTCTCAGGGCCGTCTTAATGAGTCCAAATATTAGAAGCAGTGAAAACAGACTCTCTCAAAAGAGCTGTCCCATGTAAATGGGAAGGAAGAGCCTCCTTCCCACCCTGTAAATTTCTCAGCCAAGATGTCATATACTGTTCCCAACACCCCAACAGCCTGTAAGATACAGGCAAAGCACCAGTCTCTCAGACACAAAGCTCTGGCAAGATCACAGTCACTGAGGAGCAACTTCTTTTCCTCTCTGGTTAAGACCACAATTTAACAAAGGTGGTCTTTGGAAAGAACAAATCTTCTATAACCCATCACTCTGGATTAAGTTTGAAGAGGAAACCTTCACAGGTCATATCCAAACAATAGTTTTTACACCATCACAGCACTCCAGCACATACATGTAAATACGTGTGGGGCGGGGGGGGGGGGAAGCACACATGGCATGCTCAGGGGACGATATGGGATGCCACGGATCAAACCTGGTTTGGCCACATGCAAGCGCCCTACCTGCTGTCCAAGTTTTCCTGTTGTAAACAACTTTTAAGAAAATCAGCAGCTTTCAATTTACAGACTATATATAATAAATTATGGCCATTCCATTAAGTAATGAGTAATAACTTCTGTACATCTCGGGGCTTCTTTATCTTGTGAGTGGGAAGTCTGTGTCCTTTGACCAACTTTATCCGTTTCTACATCCCAACTCGCAACTTTAAACTGGGGAGCGGGAGGCAGCAGTAGTAGGTTTTTGGTGGAAGGAACCAAAAGGAATCAGTCAACATTCTAGAATAGTCTGCACTAAAGACAAGTCCCAATGAGATTTTATTTTTCAGAACAAAACTTCTAGAAATTTCATTTTAGGGCCATATCTGGCAGGGGCCTGGGGGCCACCAGGGCCTCCTGTATGCAAATTGACGTGTACTAACTCGTGAGTCAGCTTCCAGAAATTTTTTACCAAAAACAATCATCAAACACAGGGTTGGCCTCGAGGCACTAATGATATCCACATACTGCAGAAGGGATGAGCTCCAGAAACCACCAGGCCAACACCTGATTGAATGGCTCTAATACACGGTCACTTTATGCACGTCTCACATAGCCACTGCTTTCTGAGGACTAGAGGAGAAAACATCACACTACACGTTTGTTTTGGGGGGTGGGAGAGCCACACCTGTCAATGCTTAAGGCTCTTTTCTGGTGTTGCTCAGGCGACCGTATGTGGTAACTGGGATAGAACCAGGGCTGGGTGTCTATAAGACAAGTGCCTTAACTTCTGCCCTATCTCTCAGGCTCAGGACATTATATTTAATGTCTGAATCTTAGGAGGAAGAATCAGTTAAATTCAATGTAGGTTGTTCTTTTTCACTTTATAACTCAAGAATCTGGCTTTTGGTCTTCAGTAATATAAACGCTGGAGTCACTATTGTTAAACAAAGTGTTTAGTGACACCAACCATGAGGCACTGTGGAATCAGCTTTAATTGAAAACAACTGCAACAGAGTCAAAGCATTTAATCTATGATGGTCTCTTTTGTATTCTCTTTGTTCAGGAGGGTAATGGGCACCTCCCTACCACTCACATCAGGGAAGGTCCAGATCTCCTGACCCTAAATGAGCACCCCCCACTCTGGCAAAAAAGATATAGATACCTGCTACTGATCCAAAGTAAACCTAAATGACTTGTACTAGAAAGAAAAAAATATATCAGAGACAAAACCCAATAAATTTCCATCAACCCACATTATTAAAATATGTAACAAGTTAAGGGAAATGACAGAATCCAAAGTAATATGTGATTAAAATGAGAAGCAGGCTTGAGAAACCACAAGCAACTCCACACTCAAACCACCTAGACATCCTAAAACAACCTACTGCCAACCACTCACTGCTTAGGTTACCAAGAAATGGCCCTTTGTAAATCGATCAGTACTGTACTTCGAACTTCAGTAGCAAGCAGAACACTGGCAGTCTGGGGTGGGCTTGGAGCTCACCATATGAAGAAACCTGGCTTCTTCGAAGCAGCAGTCACTCCCAATTTCCACTCCACCCCAGTTCTCCAATATGTGCCCACCAAGCCCTTTGCTCCACTACCTCTTGGAAGCCAAGCTCAGATGCCCCTTTCCGCAGGAAACAGTCCGCTCTATTCTGCTGCACCAAAGCCCTCGTTACAACTGCTTTAAGGTGTAGTTGTGCAATAAGATCAGTCCTGGACAGAGGCTCAACAATACTGGGTCCAACTGATAGATGATGAAATACGGGTGGAGCAGTGCGTGACAGAATGGACCTCCACGTCACCACAATCCATCTGACAGCAATGGTACCTGAATTCATAGACACCTCCAGGTGAAGCAAAGATCAAAGGCCAATCCACAGTTACAGTGGGGCCTGAGGCTGTCATACACATCCACACACATGATGGCTGCTGAAGCCTTAGCCTGAATAAACCTCAGTAAGGGCAGGCATGCTGTCAAGCGATATACTCTAAACCTACACTTTACCTTGAAACTTGCCACTGATCTTTCCCCCCCCTTTTTTTTGGGGGGAAGGGAGGCAGAGAGCCCATACCAGGCAGTGCTCAGGAATTCGTAAGGGAAGCTGGAGGTCAGCCACATGCAAAGCAAGCACCCTACCCACTGTGCCATCTCTGGCACCCAGAGGCTTCTTTCAAAAACTTAATGATTAAAAGGAAAAAAGGAATAAACTTAATATAATGAACTTTAGTGATCATCATCAGACTTTATTGACAAAATTCTGTGTGAATGAAGGATAATGGAGCAATAATGCAGTGAAATACAACAATCTCCCTATATTTCAAACAACCCTGTGTTGACTCTAATAGTCAGAATACAAAAAAGAAAGTGATTTGGTGGGACTTGATTGTGTCCAAAAATAAAACTGCAGACTTGTTTTTTGTCATGGGCAGTAAGAGTTCAACAGGCTGAAGCACATGCTCTGCTAGGAGGACCCAGGTTTAATCCCTGATCAAAGGCGTGAGCCCTGAGCACTGAACAAAGAGTAGTCCATGAGCACTGCGGGGTGTGGCCCCAAAACAAAAATTAGCAGTAACTGTTTTTGTCACTCTTAACTCTGTGATCATTACAAGGTGTTATGTCATTACCAGGTTTTCCTGTTCTGATGCCTTCTCAAAGAGGCTGCCTACAGAGCCATGAAACAAAGGCTTTGGGCCAGAGCAATAGTAAAGCAGGTAGGGTCTTGCATGCAGCTGACCTGGGTTCAATCCCTGGTATCCCATAAGGTCCCCCAAGCACCTCCAGTAGTAATTTCTGAGTGCAGAGCCAGGAGTAACCCCTGAGCATCACTGGGTGTGACCCAAAAATTTTAAAAAATATTTTTTTTAAAAAAAAAAAACCTTTCTACAAAAAACCAGAAAAGGACTCTGAAGGGACCAGAGTCTTGAAAGACTATTTTCACACCACTAAAAGAAACGAGAGAATGCAGCAGTTAAGATGAACCAGTTGTTCCCCCTTACACTGTCAGGGCAGGCAGGAAGGAAACCTGCTGCTTTCTCAGCAGCAAGTCTAAGTAAACTTAGAGAGTGAGTTTGATTAAGCCAATCTCCAAAACCAGACTTTTTGCCGGTGGAGAACTTTGTTTTGAAAATGAAATTAGGAAAAAATTATAGCCCCACTACTTTCTCTTAGGGAGATTTGATATCTGAAGAAAAAGCACATTGGGATTAATACTCAGAAAAACAGGGGTGTGTGTGTAGGGGGTGATTCGAGACATGCCTCAAGCCCATCTGATACTGCCAGGAGAGGCTACTATTTTCTTGGGGAATCTAATTTCCGGGCTAAAGAGACACAGCAACTTCTCAATGGACTGCTCCCTAGACTTCAGACTTTAGGCAAACCTGTCTCCTCAGGGCCTTCATTGCCAAAAAATAGGGGTCCCTGGTATTGCCCTCTGGTGGGAAATTGTCCAACCAGATCTGGGGCATGAGAATATCTTACACACACTAACACAAATCCTCTCCAGCCATCCACTCCCAGGAAGTATGACCCCCAATATGAGAGAATTCCCAGGTTTCTAATTTCAGCTAGATACTTCTCACCTTTAGATTCCTCTCCATAACTGTAATTTTCACTGAACTCAAATCCTCAAAGGTAGACTTGCCTTTCTCCACATTATTGGAAGCAAAACCATGGAACACCCTCTCAAGTATCCCCCACCTTTTCTGGGGGGAGGAGGGACTCCTAAGGAGGTCTAGGGTCCCTACTGACCATGCTTGACCAACCAGGCCAGCAGTTCAATGCAAGGGTCCAAAGATGTGGGCAGCTTCAGCCTATGGTGCCAGTACTTGGGGACATCTAGGGATACACATGGCATTGCTGTAGCAAAGTGGGAAAGTCACTTGACACCAGAGAGTGAACGAAGTGGGCACATGCCTCATGCCTTTTTATTATTCATTTTTTTTCTTTTTGGGTCACACCCAGCAATGCTCAGGGGTTACTTCTGGCTCTGCCCTCAGGAATCACTCCTAGTGGTGCTCAGGGAACCATGTGGGATGCCCCAGCATTGAATCCAGGCTGGTAACATGCAAGGCAAATAAATGCCCTACCCACTGTAACTATCGCCCTGGCCCACATGCCCCTGCCTTAACTATTGTACTATCTCCTGTCTCCAAATCTTATCTTTAGCACCAAACCTTGCCATCTCTTCCTGGGGGTTGGTAATTAATGACCTGTAACTTAATCCTGGCAACCTCATTTTCCCTCTGCTATAGCTTCCACTCCAGCGGACATTCTGCAAACACAAGGGTGGGACCTACTAGTTGACTGAAGAAAGCTTATTTTCAGAGTTCCCAGAAGTTCATCAAGCCAGTGACCTCACAAAGGTCTGAACTGATGCGCCCTGATATTCTAGGAAATTTTATAGTGCAACCGCAAGGGTCCTGAAAGAAGCAGGCAAAAAACACAACCTCAACCAATATCCATACCAGTCCAGCAAAAACAAAAAGCCATTTTGTCACCCAAGTAACTGTTAACACACTGGGAAATGAAGGATAAGAGATGTGTATAAGTATAAGAGAAGTGCTTCAATACTGGGCACATCTACCACAAGGGCATAAGCCAGCACCTCAAACACTGTGGTGTCTACAAAGCAAGTTTTTTTTTTTCTTGGAAACAGAGAACTACTATTGGTAAAGTTCTCAAAAGAACAAAATACAATCACCCTTGATTTACAAGTAGATGTTTTCTAGGAAAGTTCAGAACAATTATTAAAACCACGCCCCCACAAGTCGGATTCCCTCCTCTCCTCACCACCCTGTCAGGTCCTTCACATCCAACAGGTGCACACCAGTGTCAGAGAAGCTTCCTGTTCCGCCCAGACCCACAGGCCCCTCACTCCTTTAGACTTCTGTGAGAATGAAAGAACTTCCTGACACACCTCCCCCACCCGCTTTGTAAAGGCTGATTCACTATGCTCAGAACCCACTCCCTTTCCTTGAGCACAGTTGGCCTGCCTGCCAGCACAAAGTCAGCCTTCTGCTCACTGCCATAGCTGTGCTGTCTCCACCAGTCCTCACACTATGCCCCTGGGGTTTCCTCTGTCCCCACCTGACTCACATTCCTCCCCATCTCACTCATCTTCCTCTGGAAACCTTTGAGTACCCAAGGGATTCACTACCAGGGAGAGGAGAAAAGCGGAAGGACATCCAGGCTCTCAGAGATTAAAAAGGGGGTGGGAGGCCGGCAGGCCGGGAGCAGACACAGTACAGAGGTAGAGCATTTGCCTTGCATGAAGATAACCCAGGTTCAATTCCCAGTACCGAATGTGATCCCTGAGCTTTGCCAGGAGAGATCCCTAAGCACAGAGTATCACCAGGTGTGACCAAAAAACAAACAAAAATGTAAAAGAATTAACCATATTCAAATGTGATTTTCCTAAAAATTAGTTTGTCAGGAAAAACATCAATAATTTCGTGGTGGTTTAAAAGCATACACAGAGGCTGGAGTGATAGCACAGCAGGTAGGGCATTTGCCTTGCACGCAGCCGATAGCTGACCCAGGTTCGATTCCCAGCATCCCATATGGTCCCCTGAGCAGCGCCAAGGGTAATTCCTGAGTGCAGAGCCAGGAGTGACCCCTGTGTATCGCCGGGTGTCACCCAAAAAGCAAAAAATAAAATAAAGTAAAATAAAATAAAAGCATACATAGTGTGGTGCACCTAGAATGAACATTCCTCCAGAGTCAAGAGGAAGCCAGGGGGTAAAGAAACACTATTTACTTAGGGCTAGCAAGCAGCACCACAGCTTCCATACCACAGGAAGGCGTGTCCAAAAACCTGCTACTTAAACCTATCTCAAGTTCTCAAGGTGCCTTCAAAAATGCCTTCTTACAATCTTCCGTGCATATGTTAAAATTTTACACACAGGGCCAAAGTGGGGAAGGTGCTAGTCTGGCATGCAGTAAGCCTGGGTTTGACCCCATATGGTTCTCCAAGACTGCCAAGAGTGATCCCTGAGTCAACCCTGAGCACTGCCGGGTAAGACTCAAAAACAAAACCAAAGATTTCATACCACTTTCACAGATGATAAATGCTAAAAACTAATTATTTTAAGCAAAGCTTTAACATCAAAATCTACAAAAGATGCATGATCTCTGAAACATAAATAAATGGATGTGACAAGTTCATTAGGAACTGTATTTGCCTATAGATAATATAGGAAAACATTCCATTAAAAGTAATTAAAAAAAAAAACTTTTGTTCTGAATCCTGGGATAAAAATGATGGCAAAGTCACAGATGTAGTTCAGTAGCACTGCATTTGAAGCCCTGGTTCTATCCTTCACACAGGAGGCGGAAGAAGAGGAAGAGGAGGAGGAAGTGAAGGGAGGAGGAGGAGGAGGAGGAGGAAGAAGAGGAGGAAGGGAGGAGGGCAGAGGGGAAGAAGCAGCAGCAGCAGCCACATCTAAACTTTCCCTTCATTCCTGCTCTCCACAAATGAGACAAGAGGCTGATTTTGAGATTTCCCCCCCAACAGCCACTTCTTGGTGTGAGGGGTCATGCCCGGAAGGTACATCCTTTATGGCTGATCAACATTCCCCAGCCCTTGAGATTGCATTTCTTGATTGTTTGTACCTAAGTCAAACTGAAACAATGCTTCAAAAACTTCACACTAGGCTCAAGAGATAGTTCAATGGGCTGATTTAGAGTGTCCTTTGCACAAAGGACACCCATATTCATTCCCAAAACCCCACGGAGAGGGGGCGCCCCGACCCAAGCAATGAGCCATAAGTAGGTATGGCCCCCCTAAAAAAACCCTTCATATGAAAAAGTTTTCAATATCTCCGAGACCTAGAACCACTATGATTACTTCTTAGCTTCTCTAGTATGGCATTTGGGGTCCGACCTCCCCCCACAACACACACACACACACACACACCCCCCTCATATGATCCCTGAGCTTCACAGGGAGGTCCAGGCAGTCAGCCCTGAGCAACCCAAATCCTCCATTCTCCCCAAAAATAAACAACTTCTGAATCTATACATAACTATGACCAAAGGCACCTATCAAAGAAACCAGGTATTTTTCTCCCTGAGAAATAACTACTCCCAACTGCTCTACTGCTTTCGGGGCAGGGGAGTCTGGGCGACGCCAAGCTGTGCTCAGGGTTTGCTCTGGGGACTGCAGGGAGTACTGGAGAACAAGCCCAGGTCAGCTGCATGCAAGGCAAGCACCCTGCCCACTGTATTAGCTCTCCAGCCCACCCTTGCTATATTTAAAAATCAGCCTTTTTAATGCCTTTTTGTATGTTCCCTTATTTTAGTCAGCATTGACCAGAAGCTCCACTTTTTCCTTCCATTTTGCAGACTGCCCTGTACTCACTGGCACTATGCATAATAAAAACAAGGAAATATAGGTGTGCTACAGCATGACTGGGGGTAAGGTACCTGCACCAGTCTCTGTTCCTACCAGTGCAAGGGGGTGGGGGTGGGGGCTGAGGTCATGAGACTGAGCAGGACTTGGGATAATCTTTCCTAGGCATAAAGCTATGAATAAGGAGTTTTGGTCACTGGAGCCAACAGGGGGTACTTGCCTAGCTAGTAGTATGCAGCTGACCCAGGTTCGACCCCAGCACCCAATATATTCCCCCAAGACCCCACCAGGAGTAATCCCTGAAAGCAGTCAGGAGTAAGCCCTGACCACAACCAGATGCACCCCCCGCAACCAAATAACAATTTTGTATTAGGCTTTGCCACGTTTTCAGCTAATCCAACTCATCTGTGTCATGTGAGAAAGCTGATGTATCACCGACAACAGTGATACAGCTATACTATATCAGCTGCAATCTGGCGAAGCTTCCTGGCCTACCACCCTCTTCCCTCTTAACACTAAAAAAAAAAAAGTCACAAGGGCTACAGAGAATATAATGGCTAAGGTGCTTGCCTTGTCACACATGCAGCTGACCTGGGTTCAATCCCTGACACCCCATGTGGTCCCCAGAGCCCACCAGGATTGATCCCTAGGCTCAGAGCCAGGTGTGCCTTCCCCAGCCCCCAAAGTCACTCAGGTGACTCAAGCGCAAGGGCACTGGTGATGCTAACTGTACACCAAGATCATGGATGTCAATGCATGTGAACATAGAACCTAAACCATAACTAAACATCAGGACCCCTTAAAATTTGATCTTAAGTTAATAAAGTGACCAGAGCTGGAGAGATAGGACAGCAGGTAGGCATTCTTGCATGAGGCTGACCAGAGTTCATTCCTCCACACCACGTAACATAGTCTCCTGAGATCACCAGGAGTAACACCTGAGCACTAATGGTTGTGGCCCAAAACCAGAAGGAAAACAAGACAGAAAGTACCCCTCAATTACAACCCAAGGCTACTACCTCCCATCCAGGCATTCATTTTAGGCATCCTCCCCAACCTCAACCCCCAGAGTGAGAAGGGGAGAGGGGAGAATATCACACACTTTGTAAAGCAGTGCTTTAGAGTTTATAAAATTACAGAAGAGTACAGAGCCTACTGTGTGTGACCCAGAACGACTCTCTCCCTCTAACTCACTCACTCACACTCTGGAATGAACCATATTCTCTACTCACACATTCCCACATCAGCCTTTTCTCTGGACTAAGAAAGGTTAAACCCAACCCAAAGAAGCCAAATTTGTTTCTAAAAGAGAACATCTTTACTACTACCCTATGCAGAAGAACAGCAGCTAAAGCACATGTTCCTATTTTGTTTTGGGGCCACACAAGTGGAGCTAGGGAATCATATGCAGGACCAGAGATTCAACTATCTTATCTCGCTGGTGGTTATCTAATTTAAAATCCAACCAGAAGGAAAATTTCATGCTTCCCAATCATCTCTGACATCACTTTCCTTTCATTTTCTTAGTTTTGGAACAGGAGAGGATATTCAATAGTACAGTACTTGCCTTCTAAGTACTGTACAGTTGAGTATCATTTCAGCCATCCTCCCTAACCTCAACCTTCAGAATGGGGGAGAGGGGAAGATATCGTACAGTCTGTAAAACATTGCTTTAGAGTCTATAAATATTACAAGAGAATATAGAACCTGCTATGTGTGACCCAGAATGACTCTCCTTCGAACTAGTAAGGCCCTAGTTCGATACCAAGCACGGCGGGGCGGGGCAGCAAGAGTTGGAAGGTTCAAGGCACAATATGCACAGTCGTGAACGGATGGCGAGCCCAGAGTCACTGGGTTATGAACACCCAGTTCAGTAAACGATCAAAAATGCATTTAAGGGGCTGGAGCGATAGCACAGCGGGTAGGGCATTTGCCTTGCACGCGGCCAACCCGGGTTCAAATCCCAGCATCCCATATGGTCCCCTGAGCACAGCCAGGGGTAATTCCTGAGTGCAGAGCCAGGAGTAACCCCTGTGCATCGCCAAGTATGACCCCCCCAAAAAAAAAAAATTTAAATCCACTAATCAAAGCAACTCATTTCAAAGAATCTGAAGAAAACTGATTTAATTCTCTGAAACCCAGCTAGTATACTAAATATAACCTTTTATAGGACTATATATATAGCTTGCAAGATGTGAGCTATTATCATGAACTTCGTTGAATTTGTTTCCGTTGACATTTGGCTCTGTAGAACACTTTATCGGGTAATAGTTCATACCAAACTTTACTAAAATGAAACAGAAAAATAAAACTATACTTTATCGGAGCTTCAAACCTGTGAGGTGATCTAGCTGGTCTGAACATCCTTTAGAATTGTGCAACAGGAAAAACAAACAACTAGCCCACATGATTCGAAAACTTAAAAAAAAAAGAATCTATAAAGAACAGTCAGTTGTTTGTACGTTCCACTAACTTTCCTTCCACCAGAAGCAGGAAGTGTTGCCACCGGGGTGTCCGACCCGTACCGAGTCCTTTGCAAGGAGCACACGGCGGGACACGACTGTCTCACCCGGCCGTCCTGGGGGCGGACGCTCCCCGCACACTGACACTCCGGACAGTCCCCGCGCATCCCGAGGGGCCACGAGGGCCGCACGGGCGACCAAAGCCCCGCACGCCCGCCTCGGCTCCGGAACCGGGGCTGTCACGCGGCAGCGCGGCCGCGGAGGGTCCCTCTCCCTCCCCCTCCCCACCTCCTTGTGCAATTCTGGGCGACCCGTCCCGGCCGCCGCGGGGGTGTCCGGGAAAGGGAAGTGCCCGGCGGCCCCGGACAGTTCCCCAGGCCCCGGCGAGACCTGCGGGCCGGGAGCCACAGTCCGCGGGTTAAAGATTCACCAGCTCGAAGGGAGCGGCCCGACCCGGGCGGCCGGCGCCAGGGAAGGGCGGAGGGGCCGAGCGCGCGGGCCCCGCGGCCCGGCGGCCCGACGGCGGCCCGACCCCCGCCCGGGCCCGACCCCCGCCCGGCCCCGGCCTCGCCCGGCCCCGCCCGGCCCGACCCCCGCCCCGCCCGGCCCCACCCTGCCCCGCGCCGGCCCCGCGGGAACCAGACTCGAACCCGGGCCACCGCGTGACCTTGAGCGCGTCCCGCGCGGGGCCCCGGGTCCCGGCCCCGAGAGCGCCGCGGAGCCGAGGCGGGAGGCGGAGCAGGAAGCCGGCCGCCGGGACCCCGCTTTCCGGGCCGGACTTCCGGGCGCCCCCCCCAAGGCCGGGCCCCGGCCCGCCGCCCTCGGCGGGCACGCGGAACACCCGGGCCTCGGCCCCCGCGGCCGGCCGCCCCCGCGACCCCGGCCCGGCCCGGCGGGGCCCCCTCGGCGCCTCGCCCGCGGCCTCCCAGCGGCGCCCGGCCGCTCCCGCTTCGGGCCCGCCTCGCGCCCTCCGCCCCCGGCCCGGCGGGCCCGCGCCCTCGGCTCTCGCGTGCCCTCGGCCCCTCGGCCGCCCGGGCGCTGCCCGCCCGCCCCCGCCTCACCTCACCCCGGGAGGCCGCGGCGCTGCTGCTGCTCCGAGCCAGGCGTTGGTTTCGCTCCCACAAGATGGCGGCTCTGACGGCGGCCACGTCAGTGCCTGCTGCCGCGGGGGACGCCGGGAAACGGGGCGGGCCGAGCCCGCCTACTCGCCGCCGCTGCGCACGCGCGGGGCCCAGGGGGCGGGGCGGGGCCCGCTGTGGAGGAAGACGAGCCTGTGCGCCTGCGCGAGCGGAGCCTTCGGCGACTCTCGGGGCTGCGCCTGCTCTGCGTCCTGCCCCGTCCGAAGCCTGCGGACTAAGGCTGTCCCCGAGGTGGCGTGGGGTACCCGCCGCTCTGGGAGGTCCCCAGTGGTCAGAGGCGGTCAGCGGCCCCGTGCGGGCCGTCCAGGCGCGAGGCTAGGCAGTGACCGCTGCTGTGACCTCGTAGGCCTCCTGAGTCTCTCCCTATACGCCCACTCCCCGCCACCCTCGGCTTTCCTGCGGAGCCCTGCGCGGTGGGAGGAGGCCGGCAGGGTCCACCCCTGCCTGGCAGAGACTGGATTCAGCTGCTTCGTCCAGGCAGGCCTCCTTACTGCGGTGGGAATCTGGGAGCCCACAAGCTCGCACCAACACTGACCTCTCCTGAGACAGTGCTGTCGACCAGGGCCTGGGCTCTGCCCCAGTCCAAACTCTACCTCCCATCTCCTTGCGGTGGGGGCTGTTTTGCACCCTAACCCTGCCAGGAATATTCAAAGTGCCCTTAGGAGGCTGTGACTTCACAGAGGAGTACAGCGCCTTGAGAGGGTTCTGGCTCTCCACTCCACAGCTGAAAATCTGCAATTAGACATTATCTAGAAGCATTCTGTTTGTTTGTTTGTTTGTTGGGGGCCATACCCAGCAGTAATCTGGAATAACTTCTGACATAAGCAGGACTTGGGTGGGGGTGTGTGGGAGGGACAACTTGTTTTGGGCACAAAACCTGCCCATGCTTGAGTGATTCTTGAGTGCAGAGCCAGGAGTAACCCCTGAGCATTGTCAAGTGTGGCCCAAAATAAAGTAAATACTAGCATAGATTCCTGTGCGTCTTTTCCTGCAGACAGGAATTTGCCTTCCTGCCTTCTCAGTCTTCCTGATTTCTCCTCATCCCCCACCCTATAAAAGAGGGTTCCTTCGGGCTGGAGAAATAGTAGTGAGCAGGGTACTTGCCTTGGACAACCACAGTTTCACCCTATAAGGTCCCTCAGGAGTAATTCCTGAGTGCAGAGCCAGGAGTAACCCCTGAGCATCACTGGGTGTGGCCCCCAAACAAAAACAGAGGGTGCCTTCAGAACAAACTGGTACTGGGAAGCTGGGATAGCACAACAGAGTAAGCATCCCCACTCCTGGAAGGAGCCCTTCAAGGAAGTGCCTGGGGAAATGGCACAGTTTCTACAGGAGGTTAATTAAGGAGCCAGAACTTCCCTTTCACGCTTTGGGAACAGGACACTCTGGAATGGGGTGCTTTGACCAGAAGGGGGCAGGGTGAGCCAGCTATAGGACTGCAGTCTTCGCTGTCAGGTTCCCAGACCCCAGCTCAGATTCTCACCTTCAACTGACCCATAGCAGGGTCTAGCTGGGGCTTGGAGTCCAGCTCCATCCTCTTTCAAGTTACCTGTGCCCTGAGCACCAGGTTAGACAGTGAACAGAAGGCATCCTGGGTAATGTGTCTAGGAGGACACCTTCACGATGACGTGGTACTTTTCTGAGGTCTTCCGTAAAGAGCTGTCAGAGGCAGCAGGGCCTGTGAGTACCCCAAAGCCTGCACAGCAGGTGAAGCTGTGTCCACAAAAGTCACATCTAACCAGAAACCCAGAATTGCACCATCTTTGGTGCTTTTTGTTTTGGTTTTTTGTTTGCTGGGGGGGGGGGGTCATACCTGGTGGTGCTCAGGGCTCACACCTACCTCTGAGCTCAGGGGCTCAGGGGTCACTCCTGGTAGGGAACAGGGTCCAGACGGGATTCTGGCAGCCAGACCCTGGGTTGCCGTATGCAAGGCAAACACTTTGCCTACTGTATTATCGCTGTATCTGAATTGCAGCATCTCTGGAAATGAGATTATTGTTAAGTATCTTAGAAGAAATGACCCAAGAAAAAGGGGGGATCTGAGACAAGATGCCACAGGCCCAGACTCAATGATGGGCCATGGGTCCATTCCTTTGTGTCTGATGGGGTCTGCACACGGCAGCCTCAGGGTGCAGTGTGGCCAGTGTCTTGAAGGTGGTCACTTTGCCTCCCTCCGATTCTAGGCCATAAGGTCCTCTCAGTTCCCTAGATCTGAACAGCTCCTGCTCCAGGACCTTTGCACCACCTGCCCATCCAGGTGAGCACCGTCCCTCACTGCATCCACACTCTGCACCTGATTGAATAAGACAGACTTCTCTGCCCCACACCACACTCTCCTGCACACTGGCCTCGTGCACTGCCTTGATTGATTCTGCTGGTTCTGTCCTCTTGACCCTTCTGCCTGCAGGGCCTTTGTGGGGACACACGAAATGCTTAGATTATTCCAGGGATGCTGGGTGACAGCAGCAGACACAGACAGCAGGGAATGGGGGATAGCTGTTCATTGGCTGTAGGGCTGCAGGCACAGGTGCCTGGCATCTGACGCCTAGGCCCCCACCTCCCTGCACCTGCCCCACCCCAAGACTGATACATCACTGCCCTCTGGAGAAGATCAGGGTGAAGGTGGCCAGGTGGGGGCGCTCCCGTCCCAGTCACAGTCTTGCTGGCTGGAAACTCTCATCTTTAATTAAAACCCGCCCCTCTGCTTGACCCCACTCTGCCATCACATTCTCCACTTAATTGGGGCCCTTCAGAGCAGCTGAGGTTAATTAAAAAGTTCGATGACAGCATCTCGGTGTCCCCACATCTGCTGCCAGCAAGCCAACACTGCCTTTGTGCCCCCCAGACCCTAGAGAAAGGCTGACCACCCCATCTGAACCCATGGGATTCCCTGAAGGCATGGCATCTCCCAGAAAAAGTTCTCTGCAGATGTCTTGAAGTTCTTTCCAGAGAGGACAGGGCTGGTGTCAGGGTCCTCAGCCAGCCCAGGAGCCCAGTGCTATCTCTCAAGCTGGCCTTCCCTCTCCACCTGCAGGCTCAGCAGCCCCCAAAACTGAGAACCCCTTCTTTCTTCTTATACATCTTTTCAAAAACTAGGGGCTGCACCCAGTGGTGTGGTGGGGCCAGGGGCTGAACCCAGGGTTCCTCACATGCCGTCCAGAGCTCTGCCGCTTCAGCTGTCCCTCCTTTTCTTTAATGGAGACTTGTGTAGGGTCCCACACCTGCCTGTGCTCAGGGTCCACAGTGCTGAGAAGTGCCGAGGGTGTTTGATAGCAGATCAAACTCAGGGCCTGGCACACACTGTCCCACTTGAGCCTTAGCTCCAGAGCTCATTTCTTGCGGGAGCCTGGTCTGAAGGGCACAGAGAGAAGGGACTGAGAGCCGTACAAGGCTCATGGGCAGAGAAAGGGCTGGCTCGGGGGTTTGGCCCACTTCTGGTCCAGTTCAGGCGAGTGGGGCTCTTTCCAGACTCCAGGTACAAAGCCACCTTCCCCAGGCTTCTCACGTGGCCTCAGCAGGGGGGCAATATAAAAGGAGATATTAGGAGCTTCTGTGTGCTGCAGACAGTGGGGAGGTCTGTGCTGGGCACGGTCCACCCAGGAGTCCCTGGCACTGTGGACGGTGGATGGCTCTGTGCTGGACACAGGAACCGCTTATGCTCCATCACACAAGGGGATCTGTGCTGAAAGTTCTGCAAGGCCTGCCTTTCCCTCCACACTCTGGGTCTCCGGGAGCCCCTACTGCTTGGCCTAGCCTGAAGACCTTTCCCCTCCCACTCCCAGGATCTGTCTGCAGTTCTTCACTTGGCCACTGGGTGGAGAGAGCCCGACATCTGCCTCGGGAATTGGTGACAGGAGCTGGCTGTGCGCGGGTCCCAGCAGGAATGATCAGAGCCTTGTGAGCTCCTCTCTGAAGGGCCTTTCTGCCCCAGAAGCTCACTTCCCCCCAAGTCCTCCTACATTCACTGTAGTGTCCCAAGCAGCTGTGTCCAGCCAGTGTCAGAGTTCTTGCCTAAGAGGCTCCTGGCTGGGGAAGGCTTGGGAGTGCCCAGGAAGACATGCTGTCCTGCCTCCCTAGCACCCCCTCCCTCCCTGCTTCCCTGGCCCTGTTTGAATGGACGGGCCTGGTCCACACCATAAACACCAATTTGCAAGGCTCCAAGAGCCAAATGACTGTTTACCATGAGCTCCTGAGACTCAAATAAAAAGAGAGAGAGAGAGAGAGAGAGAGAGAGGAGAAAGGGGAGGGAGGGAGAGAGAGAGAGAGAGAGAGAGGGAGAGAGGGAGGGAGAGAGGGAGAAAGACATAAGGAGCAGCCAGCCTGGAGCTAAACATCAATTAGCACCTTCTGACTAGCTCCTGTCCCAGCTGCTAGGCTGGGGGTGGGGGCTTCCAGGCTCAGCCCCTCCCAGGGCTTTCCTGAGGCCTGGAGTACCCCAATGGTCCTGGCATCTGCAGCCACACGCTCCCAGAAGTATAGAAGGCCTGGGCCTGGACTGAGTATCAGGATGGGGTGGAGGGGAGTGCCATTCCTTAGCTGCCCCTCAGTTTTGTTTTGTTTTGTTTGTGGCTGCATACAGTGGTGCTCAGGACTGACTCCTGGCTCTGCACACAGGGATCACTCCTGGCAGGCTTGGGGGACCCTGGGGGGGGGGGTGCTGGGGATTAAACTCATGTTGGCTACGTGCAAGGCCTGCTGTCCTATTGCTCCGGTCCCGTACCCCCCAGTTCTTGGTGAGGTGAGGGAGGGGAGGATTAGGGTGGCATTGTCTATAGAGTGGCACATGAGGAGATGGCCTGAGCCTCCATTTACCGGTCAATGGCTGCAAACAGGAGGTCTGGCAGTAACCACACCAGATGTGACAAGAGGGCGTTACCTGTCTCTAAGCCTCCAAAGTCACATGACAGTCTGGTCAGCAGCTGGATTCTGGGCAGTGCCTGCCACGCCGAAAAGGAGGGCAGAGTGGGGGTTCCTGCTTGGCCCTGGTATGGCTGCTGGAGATGTCATCCTCACTTACAGTGCCCCGTGCAGGAGGCTCCCACAGGGTGAGGGTGGAGGCAGGAAGGCCAAGCAGCTGGGAAGACTTGGGGTCCTGAGGCAGGGGCCACCTTGGAGAGTCACGGGAGCAGACACATGCCAGTAGTCAGGCTCGTCCCAGGATGAGCCAATGGACCGAGGCAGCCTGTACCCTGACTACCCGGGGCAGGCTAGTCCCCACCACCCATGGACCTTGGAGCAGGCCTATCTCCTGGTGGGCCCTGGGGCAGGCCTGTCCTAAGTGGACCCCAGGCTGGGTAACGGTTCCTCTGAGTTTTGCAGCAGGACAGCTTGGGAAGGAAGGTTGAGACCAAAGTGCAACTCAACCTGTATGTTTTGGCTTCATGAGATCAAAGCTTCTCAGAGTATCTTTAAATAGTCTCACCATGCTCCCCCCCAGGGAGAGACCGTAGACCCCAGAGGCCAAGCCAGGGCTTACTCCAGGACCTGCTATAGATGGGGTGCTACAAGAGCAAGGCCGGAGCAAGGGCATCAGCCCTCACAGGCAGCATGTGGATGCTTGGTGGACACCTACTGACCTGGGGTCCCAGTCTCAGGAGCTCTGCATAGCCCAACACCTGGAGACTGGAGCTCCTGGGAAGGGAGGAAACTGAGGCCAAGGACCCAGAGAGTGGGAGCCCAGGGGAGGGAAGACTGTGGGGTGGGCCACACCTCCTCCGGACTTCAAAGGGAGACTTGGAGTGTGAGATTGGCAGGGGGCTGGCCCAGGGGACCCCAGGGGGAGGGCCTCCACCTCCGGGCCTTTAATATGGTTATTCCTCTCCTCTCTCAACTACCTGTGAACAGGCTCCCCAGGCCCATTTCCTCTCCCGGGGTGCAGGAGGGGCTGTAAACTCCCTGGGGAAGGCTTCTGAGGCCCCTCAGAGTGGGGACTGGGGTAGGGGGTGGGGTGATTCCTGGAGACATGTTGATCTTGGAAGTCAAGGGGTCTCCAGTGGGGACAGCCCAGGTCAGAGAGGCTCAGGGAGACAGCCCCCTCCACCTCCTCCCTCTTTCACCAGAAGGGAAACTGAGGCCGGAAGAGGCTAGGACTTCTTCCTGGCCAACTATGAGATGAAGGTTTCCATCTACTCATTCTTAAAGGCTCTTCCCAGCCCCCCATATCCACCACACCAGGTCCTTCTGCAGCTTCTGTGCCAGGCAGTCTTTCCTGGCCTCCTCTGCCCTGGAACCTTAGTGGTAGTGGTAGCAGTGAGCTGAGGTGTCTTCACAGTTGTGGCTTTGGGGCCTGGCACCAGAGGCCAGAACTGCCCTGGGCCCCTGGCACGCTTGCTGTGTGTCCTCAGGTCCCTTCTTGGGCCCCAGCTGTGAGTTGGGGTCTGTAGACTCTCCAGGTGGGCGAACACCGGAGCGGCCCTGTCCTGCCTAGCCTTCTGGGCCCAGGTGCCTTGCAGGCCAGCCCTGCTCTCAGCCCCTCTGGCTCTTCACCCTGTGGCTCGGTGGTGGTGCTCACACTCCCACCCTCTGCCCAGCCCTTGCTTCAGCCCTTTCATCTGTGGGTCTGAGCACAGGGGCCCTAACAGGTGCCAATTAGGGTGTCTCCAGGTCAGACCCTGACTCAGAGGTCCTATGCATTAGAGCCCCCATTTTGTCACTCTCCTGGGAGAGGCCCCAAGCCCAGGGTGGGATCCCATGTGGAGTGTCCTGCTCTGTTGCTTTGGAGGGTTTCCTGGATTCGGTTCCTGTGCTGGGAATCCAGCCTCAGTCCTGCCCTCGCCTTGCTTGTAATGCCCAGCTCCCTCTGTGGGAAGTCAGCCTGCCGCCCTTCCTCCCCAGCTTATCTGGCCTCGCGGCCCCATCGGCCCCAGCTGGCACTTCTGATGGTCCTGCAGCTCCAGAAGCTGTGGGTTACCAGTCTGCGGTGGGCCTGGAAGGGAATCAGGAAAGCTCTCGTTCAGCCAGACCAGGTCGGGTGGGACCAGGCTTATAGCTTCCAGGGCTTAGGGACCTACACAGTGATCTCAGCTGTCAGGGGAATTGTGTCCTGTGACCCTCTGCCCTGCTAGGCCCAGCCAGCTCTGCCTCCACCAGAGACGATGTAGCCAGCAGGGGAGAGAGAAAGCTGGGCCCTGACCGCTACCCCAGGCTCCCTCTCCCTTTCCTCCTGCAGTGGATATCCACCTATTTCTCCAGCCGTGGTAGCCCACATCCACCCTCTCTTCCCTCCTGTGGAGGGCCCAGCCCAAAGAGGTGCCCCTGGGTATCTTGATACTGCAAGGGCCCTGGCCAGACAGGCACCACTCTGTCCACAGTGGCCTCCTTCCCTAGGCCCTGGCAGGCACTGTGTGACCCTGATGCTGCAGCCTCGGAACTTCGCACAGGGAGGTGTGTTCAATGGTCTGTAGACCTGGGGCAGGTGTGCATGCCCAGGCTAGGGCCCAGGCTGATGTCTGTGCCCAAGGGAAGGAGTGAGAAGCATAGGCAGTGGGCAACAAGGTTGAGGGGCTGATGCAGATGAGCCAACAGCAAGGTGGTGAGAGGACCAGGCTGCGTGAGCCAGAACCAGAGGTCACCTGCAACCTGGCAGCTCTGCTCGGAGGGAACGGGGATGGAGCTATGGTATGGACCCTGAACACAGAGGTTGCCCCTGTCCTCTGTGAAGCCTCACACCTGACTGTATCTTGTGGTGGGGGATAGAGGACAGGGGCCAGCTCTGGCCTCTGGTCTGAGGCGGCTGGAACAGACCAGGAACTCCTGAGGAGTTTGATAGCTCGCATGGGTTTCTGCGAGTTGAGCCTGTCCTCATGGCCTCCCAAATCAGCTCTGGTCATGGAGCTGTGGCTCCTAAACTGAACTTTGCAGGAGGTAAGGGAGGTCAGGCCAGAAGAAGACCCACTGCTGTCCGTGCTCTGGGGAGGGGCACCCTGATGAAGAAGTGTGCCTTGCCCCATGTGCATGCCTCTGTTTGTGCATGCAAATGGAGAGCACAGCGTGTGCCTGGGCTGGACTAGGGGTGAGTGAGCTCATGGGTGCCTGTGGGCAATGGGGAGGGTAGTGGCCGCTGCACCACTCATGATGTGGCTGCCCACGGGCTGCCTGGGGCTGGTCACTGCACAATGAGCCTCCACTTTTCTTCTGCATATTCTTTGGCCCCAGCCACAGTCTTCTGCCTGAATTCTAAAGACTCCAGGCCTCAGCCCAGGCGGTTTCCTCAGCCACACCCACACCCGTGGCTTCCTCTTCCCCAGAGTTCCTCACTGTGTAGTTCCTCACAGATCACTGTGCAGGACCCTGTAATGCCCTGAGGGCCGCCCCCTCTCACAGCTCAGGGCACCCCTTCAGCCCCAAGTCCCTCCAACCCACCACCAAAAATCCAGCACAATCCACAGTCTTGTTTAGTTTTTTCTTCTTCATTTGTTTTTACTTTCCCCATTATCTGAAACTCACAAGCTATGACTGAAATATTCTTTCATAGAAAGAAAAGGAAAACAACAACAACATGTGTTTGTCTAGTTCCAGTGTATGGTGGATATAGCAGCATCAGAATAAAATTAAAACCGAAGACGCAAAATTCAAGGCAGAGGAAGTGGCACCGCCAGCTGGGCCTAGCCAGATGCCTCCCGCTGCTTGGGGGGGCGGGTCCAGGGGCTGGGGGCTTTCACAGTGGCAGAGGCTGAGTGAGAAGAGCTCTCAGCTTGGCAGCACCTGGCAGGATGTCCCTGTGGGTCCAGAGGTCTCTCTCCTTCCCAGGTTGTCTGGACGAGTGGGCAGGAGATGTGGTCAGAGCAGCCAACCCCAGAGACTTCAGGGTGAGGACCAGGGACAGGCAGGCTGCTCCCCAAAGCCAAGGAGCAGGCCTGGGAGGGAGCCCCCTCTCGGGGCTGTGACTTCTGTCTTGCAGCACATGCACGGGGCTCGTCCCCTAGCCCAACCTCCCAGACAACCCAACCCAGCCCCATATGGGTTTCAGGCCAAGGGATGTCCTGATGGCCAGGCAGGTCCGAAGTTCTGGGCGGACTGAAGGGCTGAGCAGAGGATGAAGGAGCTGGGGGAGGGGATGTGACCAGGACACAGGAAGGGGGTTCTGCTCTCTAGATGGGATGACTGTAGGCACTGTGGTGACAAGAGGAAGTGGGAGGCCCAAAAGAGCAATGGGCACAGCCGAGGAGGCTTGAGAGGGGCCAGGCGCGGGAGGTACAATCACTAGGACCGATGCCTGAGTGCCACGTGCTCCCCAGGACAGAGCCAGGTCTTGGGGACAAGGCCCTTCTCCCTCCACGTGAAGACGGTCGGTGTGTTCTCCTGGCTGAGGTCCTGGTTGGGATTGCTGGCAGAAGCCAGGTTGAGGGAAAGGCTGGTGCATCTCTGGGGGCCAGAATCACACTTATTGTCCAGAGCCAGACCTCAGAGGAAGGAATGAGGAACAGGAGGATGCCACCCTCATTCTGCCGGGTGATGGCCTGAGCTACACAGACGGAGTGAGAATGAAGGGCTCTGAAGAAGGGGTGGTAGTGGACGAGCACCAGGGTGCTAGAGAGGAACAGAGGGCTCTGGGAACCGCCTGGCTGAAGCCCCGCCCCCAGGGCACATAGAATTCCCGCCTCGCCCCAGGACCACACCCCCAGAGCATCGAAAGCCCCGCCCCGAGCCAGGCCCCGCCCACGGAGCCTTGTCTGAAGAATCCCCGGCCCCGCCCCTGAGCCCAGGCCCCGCCCCAGGAGCCCCGCCCACAGGGTTCCTGGCACCCCGGCCCCGCCCTCGAGCCCCGCCCCCGAGCCCCGCGCCCCGCCATGAGCCTGGGCCCCGCCCACGGAGCCCACGGAGCCCCACCCACAGAGTCCCTAGAACCCCGGCCCCGCCCCCGGAGCCTAGGCCCCGCCCACTAGCCCCGTCCCCGGAGCCCAGGCCCCGCCCCGAGCCCGGGCACCGCCTACTTGCAGGTGTGCACGTCGTAGACGCGCACGCACTCCTGGCAGCTCACGTAGCAGCACCAGTGGAAGACGCAGCGGCACTTCTCCTTGCGCCGCTCGGTGCGCGCGTTGTGCCCGCGGCCGCAGCACAGCAGGTCACAGCCGTCGATGCCGTGGGAGCTCACGTTGCAGGTGCGGTCGCGCGTGCCGAAGGAGCCCGTCTCCGGGTTGGGCTCGCAGAAGTTGGGCGAGGCCTCGTAGTAGACCAGGTCGCGCTCCGTGGGCACCTTGAAGTAGGTGTAGCGCGGCCGGAGGGTCTCCACCCAGCCGCGCGACTCCCGGTGCTTCTCCACCACCATCTCCGACGCGCTGTCGTACTTGTCCTTGAGGAAGTCGCCAATGGCGCGGAAGTCGGGCTGCGACCACCAGCAGGTCTTCACCTCGCAGCTGCCCGACAGCCCGTGGCATTTGCACTTGAGGTGCATGTGGCTGACGATGGCCTGCAGGCGGGCGATGTGGAGGAGGCTTGGGGTGTGGGGCCAGGGATAACCCAGCTTCCCTGCTCCAGAAAGCGCCATCTCTGAGCCCCATTTTCTTCTGAGGGGGACACACCCGGCAGTGCCTAGGGCTCTAGGATCACTCCTGGTGGGTTAAGGGGACCCTATGGGGTGCTGGGGATTGAACCTAGGTGGGCTGCATGCAAGGCAAGTGCCCTAGCCACTGTCCTATCTCTCCACCCCCCTCCATATTCTGTCCAGACTAAGTCAGTCGTGATGCCCCTTGGCCTTGGTGCATGTGGCCCCCAGTTACTCTGTTGGGCTGTATTTGCCACCCCTGCCAGTCAGCTCTTTCCCGCTACATTGTGCAGTGCTGGGTTTGGGAGGATGGGGCAGCTGTTTCCAGCAGTCCCCAGGGAGCCATGTGGCGCTGGGAATTTAACCTGGAGCTCCTGCATCCAAAGTGCTCAGGCCTTTGCGTCTGACAGTGAGGCTTGGTGGTGTTTCCTGCAACCTGACTGGATGACCCCAGGCCTGCTTTTCCTTCTAGCAAAAACATATCCCGTTTAAGCTGCCACTCTGTTTCCCTCGAGGGGTAAGGGCTCCTGAAGGCTGGCTGACCTCTAGCCCATTCCTCCCACCATGTCACCTGGCAGGAATGCCCCCGGATGAGCTGTCTACACTGGAGGGACCACCACAGCTCCCCCCTCACCCCCCTGCCCCCGCCACACCCACACCCTATGGGACTAGGCTTACTCCTGGCTTAGGGAGTCTTTCCTGGGAACTAAGAGGTCGGAAGTACATCTCCAGGGTCCAGAGGGCTTGGTCTGGCCTCAGGTGTGCCACCCACTCAGAGGTCCCCAGGTGCTACCCCGGCTAAGACATGCAAAGGCCCGGCCACACCCTGTTCTGTGCCCAGATCTGTTCCGTACCTGTCGACCTGCCTCATTGTTGTGGCGGTTCATGGCGGAGCGGGCATCTGGCCGGTTCTCCCGGGCATCTGCAAACTCCCGAGACACCATCCCACCAAAGTCGATGTCCTCACTGCAGCCACCCCACTTCCAGCCGTCACCAGGCGAGCCCTGGTGGCGGCTGCTACAGCCACAGATGGAAGCAGCGCCCTCGGCACAGGAGCGTGTCACGGCGAAGGCCACTCCGGCGGAGGCGATGGCGTGCACAAAGGCAGACTCCCGAGTGGCTGTGGAGAGACAGACCTGGTGGGTGGGCCTGTGTGGGAGGGCAGGGCTAGCCAGGCTGATTCCCGCGCTGACCCAGCTCCCAGACTGGACATGGGGATGAAGGGCTGCGGTGGCAGAGGGCTGTGTGCACCGGGCGAGACCCGAGCAGAGGGGCTGCTGGGAGAAAGCCACACTGCCCAGGGCCTCTGGGATCTGCGCCCTTGCCGTCCACGGTCTCCTGCACCTGCCCTTCCTGGCTCCAATTTTTCTCACCTTAGGAGCAGAGATGAGGAGAACTGTGTGTTACGCGGGGTCGGGGGTCGGGCAGCATTGCCAGGCTGCCACACTAGGCTCCTGGGGTGCTACCGCCACCTCAACCCACATCGCGTTGAGGGCACTCTCTGAGAGAGGCTGCCGGCTACCGAGGAGGGAACTGTTTCAGTATGCTTCCCGCCTTTCCTCCACCCTCACAGTCTCACCTGCTCCCAGTCTGCAGCTGAACTGGACAGAGTTCCGAAGACTGGTGAGAGGCCAGAGTGACCGTATACGGGAAGGGCGCTTGCCTTGCGCACGCCCGACCTGGGTTCGATTCCGGCATCCCATATGTCCCCCGAGCACCACCAGGAATGAGTCTGAGTATAGAGCCAGGAGTAACCCCTGAGCACCGCTGGGCGTGCCCCCTCCCCCCGCCAACAGTGTAGGGAGCAGAACAGTCTGAGGATGTAGGATGCTCAACAGTCTGAGCATGGACTTTGCATGCAGAAGGCTGGGGGTGACCCCAAAACCAAACCTACCTACTAACAAACATAAACCAGAAGAGTGTGGAAATTGGGGTCCAGCCAGCAAGGTACAGCTTCAGACATACTTGCACAGCTTTGCTCATGGGCTTGCCCACACCCGAAGCACTTAGCAGAGAGGGTGTTGAGGAAGCACCCACTGTGCTGGCTCACAACCCTCTCCTCCCCATCCCAGCAGAGGCAGCCTGCCACACTCCCCTGAGGGCCAGCTGCAGGCCCACTCAGCCTTTCCCAGGCTTTGCTATTGCTGGGCTGTCCAGGCCAGGGGCAGCCACGTGGTGACAGCCCCCGTTTCCCCTCCGCATCCTTCCAACAGTTGGTGTCCACCTGAAGGGTGTCCATGGGTACCCAAGGGGACTGCAGGAAGAGCCAGGCCCTGTCATCCCTCCATCAGCCCCCACCAGCCGTCTCTCTCGGGAGATAAGGGCCTGGCCTGGCCTGCTCTGCCCTGCCCTGCCCTCAAAGAGGACTTGAGATTTCTGCTTATCAAGCCCAGGTAAACAGCCCAGGGCTGCTAGACACACTTGAGGGGAGGGGGTAGGGGTGGGGTCCCCCTTGAACCTGGAGGAGGAAGATCTCATTCTTGCCTGGCTCAGTCACCAGCCAGCTCTGCTACCTCCACGGGTCCCTGCCCCGTGGGCTACCTTTTCTCTTCTGCCAGGGGAGCAGATGGGCTTCTCACTGAGAAAGGGTGAGGTCAGGCAGAGGGCATCTTTCGAGTTTCTGGAAGTCTGCAATGATTTCCCCATCAGGGGAAGGGAAGGGGCCTCAGGGGATGGACCTTGCTCACAAAAATGTGAGACTGCTTCAATCAGACAAAAACAAGTGCGGTAAAATGAACACACTGAAATACCGATCAGTCACAAAGGGCAAACCCGTAACTGCCCAGAGAACCCTGGCTGCACTCCGAGCTGAGGGCAGGGACAAATGAACACGGACCCCGGGAGTTGCTCCCAGGATGCCCCCGACTGCAGGTATTCCCGACCAAGCTGCAGATCTGCCTCCCAGGACCAGGACCCTCCACACAAACCCAGAGCTCTCCCCGCCTCAAGGGCCAGGACAGGGTGCGTGACCTTGAGCAGGCCGGCATGGGGCACTGGTGAAAACCCTGTGTGGAGAGGGCGGGAGGGGTTACGGGTTGGAGCCTGAGGCCCACACACCAAGTCTGTGCCTTTGCCCTGGCCCGGAACCCTCACCAGAGTGTGAGGGCGTGTCATACTGAGGGGGTTTGTGTCCGGCAGCTGTAGCTGGGCTTCTGCGGTGTGAGGGGGGCAGACTTCCGGGTACCACTCTGCGATGTTTCTGTAAGTCAATGGTTATTTTCCAAAAAGCCTGAAAGGCTCTCCTGAGAACTGGGCACCCACACACCCCACAGTGGGGTAGGCGGGGCTTTAGCCCAGGAAGAAGGGCCTCCAGGGAGGGCCAGCTGAGCGCTGAGCACCCTTTCCATGCACCACCACCCTCTCACCCTCTCAGCCCCCGACCGACAGGCTCTGCCCACCTGGCAGGTGAGGGGCTGAATCTGGGAGGGCACAGGGACCAAGGACGGGCTGGCCACGCCCCAGCACAGAGGAGCAGAAACGTGTAGCTCTGAGGCTGGTAAACCCGGCGCAGCCTCCCTCCCTCACGTCCAGAAGCTTCAGTGAGTTGGCATTTGTGCCTACACAGATGCCCGGGCTGTGAGAGGGCCGGCTCCCAGGGCGCAGGCCGGGCAGCAGCGGGCACGGGAGCCCCCGCACACAGGCCCTGTCCCGCCCCAGTGGCATTCGGTAATCCGGCGCCCGCACTCCTGCACAAAGGCAGGGCACCTGAGAGCGGAATGCGGCCTGCGCCCCGCTGCGGCCGGCCCCTGACACCGCGCGGCCGGCGGCACGGCCGGCGTCCTGATTACCTGCTGGGCCAATGAATCTGGTTTTGTGAGCCACTGTCACGCCGCGTTAGGCCCACAATGGCCCTCGATATTTTATATGAATTTCCCCCTCGTCGGCGATTAGGCCATAGCAAGCCAGTCATAGCAACCGGGAGGTATGCGCGGCCAGCCGCGGGGCCGGCGGCACAAGGGGAGTGCGCTATTCACGGCTTTAACACAACACTCCCAGGGCGTGTGAATCGCCAGCAGCATTTTCACTTTTCTCTTGTGCTTAATCTTGTCGTCCTTGCAGGGACATTGTGCTCCTAGCCGCCCGCGGCAGGGTGTCGCCGGCTCTCCTGGCCCCTAGCACCCTCCCACTGGGGAGAGTTAATGATATACAGGGAGGCCTGAGACCAGTGAGCCCCCCACCACAGAGAACCGAAACACTTTCCGATGGGGGTCAGGGGCCACAACCTGGATTCTGGTAGCAGATCTATGCGAGGCCCCTTCTCGTCCGGGGCCCTCGCTGCCAGACTGTCACACCTGCACCCCCAGGCCGCGGACACCCAGGGAGTGCAGTGGACCACCCTCTGGCACCTGGCTGGCCTTCTGTTCCTGACCCACCCAGAGAGTTGGCAGACCTGGGTCTGTCCCCCCAGGGCCAGAGATGCCTGTGTGGTCAGCACACACCTTCTAGCCCCGAGGTGTCCACAGACCCTGCCCCAAAGCCCTCTCAGGGCTTGGCTGGGAACCGGGACTTGGACACACAGGCTTTGAGCATGGACCTGGAGGGAGGGCAGAGGTCACAGCTCCAAGGCTGCTCTGCAGAAGGAAAGTGCTCTGGCTCTCAGCCACGCACCAGGAGAGGACAGATGCAGCCCGGCATGTGGCCAGCACTGCCCACTCATTCCAACAAGCTGGGGTAGCCACGGGGAGGCCGCTGAGGTGGCCTTCACCACTTCCACTTCTCTAAGGGCTGAGGTCTCACTGGCTAATGACGTGTGTGCTGCCTCAGACCTGAGCAGTCACACAGCACTCCTGGGGCTGGGTGTCCTGCTGTCCCCAGGGACAAAGCCCTGCGGCCAGCCCTGCGACCTCCCCACCACTCACCCCCTGGGGGTTGAGAGATGGGTGTCAGCTCTCCGGGAAGCAGGCCCTCCAGGTGTCCAGGGGGCCTGTGGGGGGACAGATAAGCCCCTTGTGCCTGGCTCCACACACTCAAAATTCCTTAGATGCTTTCTGCCCAAGACAACTCAGGGTCCTACTCTCTGCACGGGAGAAGGGCACAGGCCGTCCACCCTTCCCAGCTGCCACCTACCACTGGCCCTCAGCCCCTGTCACACACGGCAGAGCTGGGAGGTGTGACCACACGTTCTGTCTTTCACAAACACACACGCTTAAACACATACTCCCAGGACACTCTCACAATGCTCCCAGGGACACTCTCACAGTGCTCCCGGGACACACTCTCTCATCGTGCTCCTGGGACACTCTCACAGTGCTCCTGGGACACTCTCACAGTGCTCCCGGGACCCACTCTCTCACAATACTCCCAGGGACACTCTACCAGTGTCCCGAGGACACACTCTTACAGTGCTTCCAGGGACACTCTCATAGTGCTCCCGGGGACACACTCTCAGAGTGCTCCCAGAGCACACTCACATCTCAAGCAAATGGCACACACTTATATTGTGCACTCACACATGCTCACACACATATGCACACATGCTCACACACCCATACACATTTTCATACACTCGTGCACACACTCACACATGCTCTCACATACACTGACACATAATCATATGCTTGCACACCTTGGACACATGCTCACACATGCACACATGCTCATGTATGTGCACAATCACACATAATCACATACTCATTGGTTCAGAATAATAGGGCAACAGGTAGGGCATTTGCCTCACACGTGGTTAACCCGGGTTTGATACCTGGTGTCCCGTATGGCCCCCCATACACAGCCAGGCATAATTCCTGAGTGCAGAGCCAGGAATAAGCCCTGAGCACTGCTGGGCGTGGCCCAAAATTAAAAAAAAAAAACCCAAAACCTCACACTCACACATGCTCACACACGTTTGGAGCACACAGCATATGCTCACATCCACACTGCGCATGCACACACGCTGACTATGCATGCACTTACACTTACACACACGCTCACACGGGGTCAGGCCCCTCTCTTCAGCTCGCCAGGCAGTGTTAAGCTCTGTTCAACGAGGCCGCCTCAGCAGGGGTGGTCAGGCGCCCTGTGGACCCTGCCACAAAGCCTGGGTGACCTCTGACACGATTAGGGTCGCCCTGACCCTAATCCAATCAGATTGATTACTGCGAGCCGCTCGGTGGCAGCAGGCGGGGGCTCTACAATGAGCTCCTGAGCCGGCCTCTCTCTGGGCACCTCTGCTCCTTCCTCCCCGGCCATTCACGCTCAGCCACAATGAGTCCGGCCATTTCTCAGCCCCGTGGCGGCAGGGGAGGGGAGCGGGCTCCCCCTTCACACTCAGACCAAGCACGGGGCGGCTGAGAAGATTTCAACCAGCAGAAAGGGGAGGAGGTGGGTGCATTGTGAGTGGAGGAGGGAGGGCCTGGAGGGCACACACAGCGGGAGAACGCTGGACGTGGCCGGAACCCCCGCTGGAGGTGTGACTCCCTCCGGGACTGCCGGGAGTGAGGCCTGCAGAAGTGGGCGCTTGCAGGGACACAGCCCAGAAGCCACGGCTTGTCTGCTCCTTGGGACGGAGCCCCCCCGGGAATTCTCAGCTCTGCTGTGGGTGCTCGTCCCGCTTCAGCAGCCCTGGCCCACTGTCAGTTTGGGGAAAGCACAAACACACAGAACCCCTGGGGGGGTCACTCTGGAGGGAGCCGGAGGCGGTGAGTGCCCCTGAGGTGCAGGTGGGCAAGGACCCTCCGGCGGGAGGGGCAGGTGCAGCTCCGCCCCCTGCTGGAGGTGCTGCCCCAATGCGTGAGCACAGACACGGGGCGTGCAGAGAGCACGCCTCAGTCTCACACGGCTGTGGCTCACACAGTGGCTGGACCACTCCCCTGCCGCTAATGCGAGTACCTTTGTCCAGCACTGGGCCGAAGATGGCCAGGCTGTCGTTGACGGTGGTGCAGTTCCAGCGGCGTCCCCGGAACTGGTGCTGGCACTCCTGGATGCTGACCTTCACGCCCTCGGCCACGCTGGGCATGATCTCCACGTAGTTGCGGCAGAAGCGCAGCTGCTTGGGCACCAGGCCAGGGATGCTGGCGCAGAGGATGGGCTGTGTGCCCAGGGAGGAGTACTGGGGTCCAACAGCCAGGGACCTGCAGAAAGAATGGGGATCCCTGGTTTGAGGGGTGCAGTGCCAGAAGCCCCCTGGACACCGTGAGCACGGGGCCCGTGGTGAGTCACTGCGCCTTCTGGGCAGGAAACAGGTGCGGGGCAGGTATCGGGTGGGAGACTGAGGCCACTCTATCGAGGGGGTCTCTGAGGCAGTTCAGTGGACGCAGCCCAGGACACGGAGGGACTCTGACGAGCCCGGCTAAGCCACCTGGGAGGTCACAGCCTCATGCTGGCACACACAGACACGCAGCACAGGACATGGTCCATGGGAGATTCCACAGGTTCTGGTGGTCACAGAGGCGGGCACAGTCAGAGGCGCGTGTGTGAGTAGCCAGACTCACCCCTCTCAGGGCTGTGGGCCTAGACGTGACACTTGTATGTGTGTGAATAGGGAAATAGGCAGAGCTTGGCCTATGGTGGAGCTTCCCACGCAGGGACTGTGTCTCCAGCTGTGTGCTGTGTGGCCCCGTGCCACTAAGAGGGAGCCGGAGAGTCCTAAAAGCTGCCAGGGGCACTGGTGGGTGTGTCCGTGGCACCTAAGTTTCCATGTCCTCGCTGACAGAACCCTCCACTCCCGTCCGCGATGGCAGCTTTGTCTTGTGATACTGCCGAGGCCCTGGGGACAGAGGGTCACCAACGCACCATGCACGTTGAACACGTGCTGTCTAAGAGCTGCGTCTTTTCAGAATCTTTAAATATCTCCCTTCGGCTGGGTATGGGGATGGAACCCGGGGACCTCACGGAGGCAGGGCATGTTCTGACTCTGCCCCTACCTAAACATCGTCCTGCTGGAAGGTGGGGGAAGGTGCGACACCCCCCAGGCCCCATCCCCAAGCAGCTCTCAGAGGCTGGGCTCACTAGCCAGCTCATGGGGAGGGTGGAGAGGTGCTCACCAGAAGGAAGCTTCGTCAGAGCCGCTCTCTCTTCACCGGCAGACTGGCAGTGAGTGAGGAGGAAGACGCCTCTCAGCTCAGCAGAGGGAATGGCTCAGGGCACCGTGCCAGCCCCAGGGGTCAGCCCTGTCAGCGGCCAGCACAGCTCCAGGAAGACTCGGGGCTCCCAAGTCACAGCTACTCCCAGCCCGACTCTTGGGGTGCTGAGTCAGCGCCCCGTCCTTGCCTTGTCCTGGGCAGGCCCTGGCTTGCCACCCTCCCAGGGAGCCAGGCCAGGGTGCAGGCAGCCAGCTGCCAGCCCAGCAGACGCTCCAGCTGTTCCAGCCTCCACCAACCCTGGCTGGATTTCTCCCCCACCCGGACCTGAGAGTCCTGTGGTGCTTCTGGCTTCTGGGAAGCTTTCTCTGTAGGTGAGCTGGGTGCCTGGCTATGCAGGAGGATGGGGAACAGGCTCATCGGGGAAACAAATGAGCTTCCACGCTAGGGCGAGGGGTGGGGGGCTAGAGGGGGCTCACCAGGCCTCCAAGTTTGGGTTGGGTCTAGAAATATAAATTAGGTCCCTGGAAAATAGTATAGGGAAGGGCCAGAGAGACAGTCCAGCAGGTAGGGCACTTGCCGTGCAGGCCTGGCCATCCCCAGCACCACAGCTAGTCCCCGTACACCAGGAGTGACCCCTGAGCACTTCTGGGTGTGCCCCCAGGAGCTAGCATAGGGAGTGGGAGATAGTCCAACAGTCTGAGCATCGGCTTTGCCTGCAGGGTGCCCGAGTTCGATCTCTGGCACCACAGGGTCTTCCAAGTGACACTAGGAGCAACTGTCAAGCACTGTGCCAGGAGCAGGCCCTGAGCACTGCTGGGCCTGGCCCCTGGAAAACACGTGCAGGAGGAGGGACAGAGGCTGGTGTGTGCCTGCAGGAGGGGCCCACTGTTCCCCCAGTTCTCGGTCTCCTGAGCCCCAAGGCATGGCTGCAGGGGCCCAAACAAGCAAGCCCCTTGCTCAGTGGTCACGCTGTGCAAACAGGAGCCTGCGCTGGACCCTGCAACACCGCAGCCACCTGCCCCCACTCTGCACCAAGTGTCTCTCCACTGAGAGCAAACAGCGCCAACTGTGAGGCCTGGGCCTGCATCTCCCCGGCCCCGTCACCTCCCTGGGACCATGAGGCTGCTGTCGCTGCTGCCTGGGCGGGGGCTCCAGACACCGTGGCAGCATACCCATCGGCGGGGACCGGAGAGAAGGAAGCACAGCAGTGGGCTGGCTGTGGTTTCCCAGGGGGCAGGGTCCTGCAAAGAGGGATCCACCGAACCTGGGTTCTGACAAGCCCCGATGTCCCCAAACCTTCGCTGCTCTGTGAGCTCAGAGCAACTACAGCAGAGGAAGCCAGAGGCAGACCAGGGCTGCTGGCCAAAGGGAAGCTTAGTGTTTTCCTGATTTTGTTTCCAGGTCACTCCCAGCAGCACTGGGGGACCATGTGGTCACTGGGGACCAGGGACGGAACCAGGGCTTCTGCAAACAAACTACTCTGGCCCCCTTAAGCTTCAACCTGACCTTGACGTTAGCTCTATTAGCAGAGTCCTGGAGCTTTTATTTGACGTGCCTGACTGTCAATGCTGTCTCCTCTTGCATACCCACAAGGAGTCATCCACTTCTTGTCTTCTTTTTCTCCTTACTTATTCTGCTTCACATTAATTCCCAAGTTCTTCCATTTTTCTGGGGGGACCCTGGACACAACAGCAGGCTTCTGATGCATTCACCGATGGGTGGTGGGCTCTGGGAAGCCATGTGTAATCCCCCAAGAACAACAGTCCCAGCCCCTGTTCTGCTTGAGCATCCACTGCTGGGCTGGAGCGATAGCACAGCAGGGAGGGCGTTTGCCTTGTATGCAACCCACCCGGGTTCGATCCCTGGCATCCCATAGGGTTCCCTGAACACCACCAGAGGTAATTCCTGATTGCAGAGCCAGGAGTAACCCCAGAGCATAGCCAGGTGGACCCAAAAAGCAAAATAAAACAAAACAAACAATCCTGAGTTTCCACTGCATCAACTGTGCACAAGGTGAGTGTGGGGGCGGTACGCAGCCCTACAGCAGCTTCCCCAAGACGCAGCTCCTAGCACAGCCACTCGGGAGGCTTAGGGTCAGTGCGTGCCTGGGGTGTGGGCACAAGCATTGAGTCCATGGCCCTGGGATAGCCACTTTCTACCAGCCTAACGCACACAGTCACGACTACAGCCGCAGACTCAGAGCACTGCAGACCACCAGTGCCCCTTGGGGACCTGGGGTGGGACCCCCGTGACTCCGTGTATGCCTGCTGCAGGGAGGGTCCGGTCCCCGGCGGGGCTCCTGGGCCAGCACCGCAGAGGCAGCTGGGAAACGTGATGGGGGCTGGGAGGGAACCACCCTGGACCTGCCGGGACACACGCTGGGCACGGGCTGGGCCGGTCCCCACAGGCCCGTGGGGGAGCGTGACGCACACAGCCTGCATTTGGAACTGAGGACTCTGGTCGCTGTGGTGCTCCCATGCTTCCCGCCCCATCCCGGGACTTCAAAGTCTCCCTGCTGGCGATGAGCCCTCCGAGGCTTCTTCAAGTCCAAACCCTTCTGTCTGGCATTCCGGGGCTTTCCTCTAGTTCTGCTTCCAGAAACTTCCAGCACTGTCCTCTGAGACATGGCTCTGCTCCGGGCATGGGTAGGTGGGACAAGCACTGCTATAAGCCAGTAGCAGGAGCTGGCCGGAGACCTGTCCTCCAGGGTCCTTCTGGATAGCCTGGGCTGGGCACAGCCTCCCGTATCCCAGAGTCCAGCGCATACGGCAGTCTCAGAATCAGGCCCATCTCCTCTTCCAGGAGGGAGGAGCGGGGCTCACACCCCTCCTCCCCTCCGGGTGCTGACACGTGTGGGGAGCACAGAAGCTGCCAGGGCCTGGGCAATGGTCACAGGTCTCCCCATCCAGGAGACACGGAGCTTCCCCATCTTGTCCAGGTGACCCTCCTCACGGATGACAGATGACAGTGAATCCTAAACACCTGGACTGGAGCGGCAGGACAGCAGGAAGGCACTTGCCTTAGATGCTCCCAACCTGGCTCCAGCCCCTGGCACCCCATGGGGTCCCCTACACACCTCCTGGAATGGGAATGATCCTGAGCACAGAGTCAAGCGTGAGTGAGCCATGAGCACCGCCAGATGTGGCACCAAAACCAAAACCAAAACCAACTGCAGGATATAGGGAGTGAGGGACGCAGCTCGAGAGGTGGAGCACATCCGTCGCCTCCCCTGGATGACAACCGCAGCAGAAGCAGAATACAAGCCGTCTGCCTGTCATTTTCACAGTTACAGAAAACGCAAGTGAGATGGAAAACCCACAGGGAGGAAAGTGCTCAGATCCGCTTGGTAAGAGGACAAAGTTGTAAGTGCGTGAACGTCTTTGTTAGTAGTCAGCAAGAATTCCCTTTGAAAGAGGGCATCTTCATCTTCCCTCCAGAGCACACATGCACAGCTTTGCTTTTTTGGTGATATTTTGAGGGGTCGGGTCGGGGTGGGGCTTTGGGCTTCGCCTGGTGATGTCTGGTGGTTATTCCTGATTTTGTACTCAGCAATTACTCTTGACGGTGCTCAGGGGACTGAACCCTGGTCAGCCACATGCAAGGTGAATACCCTACTGGCTGTGCTATCGCTCCAGCCGCACATGTGCAGCTTGGAGAGTGGTCTGCAGACACCAGGGCCCAGCCTGAGCCATAAAGACTCTCTGGGCACAGGGGTCTGTTAAAGACGGGCCCAGACTACGGCACCTTGCAGAGTGGAGTACAGGCACTGGAAAGACCCAGATTGGTGGTCTCTTACCAGCACATGGATCTTCCTTTCATCCTGACTAGCCAGAGGACAGGTTGGGGCGGGGCCCCGGGGTGGGTGCCTGTCCCTGCTGTTCTGGGCATGACCCAATCAGAGCGCAGATCGAGGTTGTCTTCCCCTCCGTCTCTGTGGGGCCGACTGGATTTATTTCCGAGTGAAATGAAGCACAAGAACCCTCTGCCTGGCCTGGGGCCGCATGTGTGGAGGAGAAGGGACCCCACAGCAATTCTCCAGGAAAGGGGTCTCTGAGAGCCTGTGGGAGCTGGGGACTTGCAGGCACCTGGGCCTGTCTGCAGAGCACATGGAGCAGCTCCGTTATACCCTGGTCCAACCATGTCTGCCGGGAACATGGACTTAGTTGGGCCTCTGGGGACAGATGGGAGTGAGGGGCAGGACGGCTACTGCGCCCCCGCTACCTTCTACTGCCTTCTTACCCGCCCGCTGCAGTGCCCACACCGCGTCTCCCCAAACCCTGGCCAGCAGCCAGACCCTCTGGATGGGTCACAGGGCTCTCCCCAGCCGGGGAAACCCCAAGGCCGCCCTAAGGGGTCTCTTCTCTGACAGCACAGGGGGCCAAGGGAGCACCAGACCCGCCCCGAGTCCCTTCTCCGAGCTCAGGGTCTGTCCATGGGTGGCACCTGGGATCCCGCCCAGCTGGAGGCTGTGTGTGCTGAGGGCTGCCTGGGTGCTGTCCAGAGCCACAGGCTGGAGGCTGCTTTCTCCTCCCTCCTCTCTCGTTCCGCTCCGGACTCCTCTGTCCTCTGGGGTTCTTCGCAGTCACCCAGTGGAAGGGGCTGTGCCTAGGGTTCAGGGTCCTCGGTCCCAGGTGTCCGGGCCCCCCCTCCCCGCCTCCTCCTGCCCCACCAGCCAGGCTGGGATTACTGACACATACTTGAGCAAGTCCCAGCAGGCAGGCGGCAGCGGCTTCTGTGCCTGCAGCCACGCACTGGCCTGCTTCTCTGGGAGCAGCGGCACGTTTCGTGGGGAAGGAATGTGGAAGCACCGAAGTGTGAGACACCTCCAGGGTGTCACCGGGGAGCCGGGAGAAGGTGTGCTGCCCAGGGCATCGTGGGGGCATCCAGCCTCCGCACTGGGACTGGGCGTCCTCCGCTTCTCTAGCTCAGGACACTGCCTTTGCATGGCCAAGGCTCCGTCCAGTCCCGTGCTCTGCAGACCTCAGGCACAGCTGCAGGATGGGGGGTGGCCCAGCCTCTGCCCCTCCCCCTGTGTCCCTCTCCGGCAGGACCCCATGGAACCCCATGGCTTTATGCTGCAGACACAAAAAAGTCTCCGACCAGCCAAAGGGGCGGTGAGCCCCTTCCACTGGCTACCCCTGATGTCCAGCTCAGATGTGACGACCAGGGTCGCCAGCCCAGGGAGGTGGGGGAGCATACTGGGTACAGGGACTCAGAGAGAGGCCCAGGTGCAGGGTGGGCCTGGTCCTGCCACACGAGCAGTTCCCTCTGGGCTAGCTTGTCCACTCCTGGTGGAGTGTGTGCGTGTGTGGGGGGCTGGGGGGGTGCGAAGGCACCAGAAGGACTGACAGCTGCACAGTGACACATGAACCAGGGGACCCCAGCCCTCCAGCACCCACAGGCCCTGCCCTCACTCCCATGACAGCCTGATGCCATCTCAGCACCGGTGTCAATCCCGGCTCAGAGTGCATCACGCCCAGAGCTGACAGCCTCTGCACTTCGCTTTCTTCAGCATCTTGACCCACCACTTCTCCTTCCACTGGTTTGACCCTTCTCAACCACAGCGCCCCTCAACCCTGCAGCCACCCTCTCAAGAGGCAGGTGCTGGGGTCTGGAGCTGGAGCAGGGCCCCCAGAGGATGCAGCGGGAACAGCAAAGGGCCCCAGGCTGTGGGCTTGCTAGTGAAAGTGGAAGTTGCTCCCGATAAACCACGGAGCAATGTGAGACGTAGGTTTTCTAGCACTTTCAGTCTCGTGATAAAATCCCTAATGAAGTGGGCATTGGGGGATAGTTCTGACGTCCCACGACCCTTCTATCTCTGTTCTGATGTCTCCAAGAACAAGTGTTCACAGATGCAAGAGTCGGGGAGATACATCAGAGTACACTAGGCACGGGCTGTGGGCTTGGGTGCCAGGCACCTGCATGTCCGCTGTTGTTCTGGTACTCGGGGCTGAGCAGAAAAGCCACAGCACACAGTAATGTGCATGCTTCAGTGACATGGGTCATCGTGATTGTGGAGACTGCTGGGAAGAGGGCACTGCAAACAGAAAGTCACAGTCACAGTTTTGCCTTTTATTTCTGTCAATCTACTAAACCTCTTATGGTCTCACTAGGCACTTTCACTGTGGCTGTGCAAGTCCCCAGCTGTGCCCAGGGCTCTCCATGGACCTCCAGTGGCCCAGGGCAGCGCGCAGACCTGTCTCCGGGAGCACCAGCACCTCTCAGACACTCGTCCATGAACACTTAGTTTTGCTTTGCTTTTTGTGCAACACCTGGTTGTGCTCAGGGTTTACTCCTGGCTCTGCACTGAAGGATCGCTCCTGGCAGTGCTCATGAACCACAGGGGATGCCGGTCAGTGTGTGCAAGGCAAGCGCCTTACCTGCTGTATTATCTCTCCAAAAATCACATTTACAAAGGACAAATCCAGTGAGATGGATGGGTGTCTGGAGAGAATACAGAGATAGGGAGTCAGAGACAGGAGGAAGACAACAGAGAGACAAGGAGAAATAGAGAGAGAGAAAGAGACAGAGACAGGCAACAAGCAGAGATAGGGACAGAGACAGGCAACAAGCAGAGATAGGGAGACAGATGAGATGGAAAGAAAGAGAGACATCAGGGAAAGATGGACATGGAGACAGTCACAGGGAGAGACAGTCAGGGAGGGACTATAGAGGAGGCAGAACAGGGCCTGGAAAGGGGCTGCAGGGGTGAGGCTCATGGAGGTGGGGATCCCTAGAGCTCTGCCTGCTGCCCTCCCCCAGAAAGACCCTTGCAACTGTGGGTCTGGGACAGGTCTACTCAGCCCTGAACTGGACATGCACATCACCCCGTGAGGACCTGTGCCCTACAACACGTACCTGGGGATGACCTTGTGCGAGGAGCCTGGGGGCCAGACAGGAGAGAAGGCCTGCAGGGGTGGGGGGAAAGTTGAACTGACTTCTCTGAAGCAGGAGAGTGGGACAAGAGGCTCCTTAGCTGGTAAGCCCACACATGGAAGAGGCTGAAAGGGGACAGAAGAGGGGGACTCACATAGGAGGGCAGGGTGCAAGACCTGCCTGGGGCCAGGAGAGGCTGGACAGGTCCCAGTACTGATATCCTGACACTGGTGCTGGAGAGCTCTACAGGAGAAATAGACAGAGGAAGAGTAGGGAGGAAGGGCGGCAAGAAGGAGCAGGCAACCAGCAGGTGACCAGGGGCAGAGGGACAGAAAAGCAGAGAGGCACAGTGCAGACTGGTAGGGGAGGGAAGGGGCTGGCCTGATTGATGCTGTGTGTGTGCACATGTGTGTTGGACAAGGCGTGTGCATATAGAGGGGGTGTCTCTGTATGCATGTAGATGGAGTATGCATGTGTAGATGGAGTGTATGTAGATGGAGTATGCATACAGGTGTGTGCATGTAGATCAGGTGTCTCTATGTATACATAAATATGTGTATTTGTGTGTGCCTGTAGACGATATATGTCTGTGTGCATATACATGGAGTGTGCATTGTAGACCGAGGTGTGTGTAGATGGAGTGTGCATATGTGTGTGTGCATGTAGACAGGGTGTCTCTTTGTGTATATAAGTGTAGTGTGCATGCAGATGATATGTGTCCGTGTACATGTATACATGGGGTGTATGAAGATGTACCGTGCATATGTGTGTTTGTTTAGACAGGGTGTATCTGTGTGCGTTTAAGTGTGTGTGTGCGCGCACACGTGTAGATGGGATATGTCTGTGAGCATGTAGATGTGGTGTGTGTGCATGCATGTGTGGCAGGCACAGAGGGAAGCCAGGCTCCCGTTGGTCTCTGAGCCAGGGCAGAGGAAGGTGTGACACTCCTTTTTGGACTCATGTCTGCAGGAGCCCAGTGTATCTAGAACCCTGAGGACTGCCGTGTGTCCATCTAATTCTAACTCAGTAAGGATCCCAGTGGGACGAGGACCCCCAGGTGTCTGACACAATGCATGGGCACTGCCAGGTCTGTGTGTCTGTCCCACAGAAGCCTAGATCTCAGCCCCAGGAGGTCTGGAAGCGCTGTGCTCTCAGTGGGCACCTGCCTTGGAGTACCACAGCTGAAGGACATTTCCAGGTCCTGAGAGGCGCTGACCCTTCACTTTCCAGCGGTGCTGGCTTTGCCTTCTCCTGTCCTCACCTCCCACCAATAGTCACCTGACTTCAAAGCCTCCAGCCTCTTTGGGCTGTTTCCGTGTTTGTTCTCCAGGTGACAAGTCCAGTCACTTTCACTTTCTCCAGTGAGGTGATGGGGGCAGGGAGGAGTTTGGGGGCAGTGGCTTCATTTGGAGAAGGAAGGGACCCTTCGGATCAAGGGCTGAGAGTGACAGTGACAGGACCTTCTTGGGGGACCAGGGAGGAGACATCTAAGAAGCTGCAGGAGAGGGCCCTCCCTCCCTCCTCCTGCGCAGCTTGGGCGCAGGAGGCGGTAAGAAGGGGCTTCCTAGGGCGCTGAGCTGCGGTGTCCACCCAGAGGCTCTTTTAGATGGTTAGGGCTGAGTCCCAGCAAAACCCAGGGCTCCCCGCCCCCAGCCCCCCTCCCCTCCCCGCCCCCGCCTCTCCGGGCTTGTGCTTCTGAGCGGGAGTAAGTCGGGTCCCCTCGAGGGCACCCGCATGTTCCGGGGGACCAGGGCGATATAGGCTTGTGGGGGGGGGGCAGCGCCGTCGGGCCGACAGGTAAAGCGCCTCCAGCGCGGGGGAGCCCCGCGGCCCGCGGCCTCTTTATGGGCGGGGAGCGGGGGCAGGAATGCGGCGGCGGCGCGGCGGTTCTAATTAGAAGCCTGGGAGGGACCTGCGGCCCTCGGGCCGCTCGCGGACTCAGACGCGCTCCGCGGCCAGGGCGGGCGGCTGGCGGGGTCCCGCGTCCCGGGCGCGCCCGCGCGCAGCAGGCCCGGGGCGGGGCGGGGATGCCCAACCCCTGGACCCGCCGGGGTCGCCCTCCCGTCGCGCTCCACCCCTGGACCCGCGCCCCCACCCCGGGCGCCCCGCTCCTGAACCATCTCAAAGAGAAAAATTATTATCGGATTAGATGTACTTAGGCTCGCTCCGTCTCCCCCTTCCCCTCGGCGTAATTATAATAATTCCAGGCAAGACTCGGGAGAGGGCTCCTGTGTGTGCGCGCGCGCCGGTGCCTGCGGGTCCTCCGCGGTCCGGCTCTGTCAGCCGCGCGTCCGCCCCGCGGGCCACTTCTGTCCCTCGCTGCCTTCGTCCATCCCAGAGCCTGCCAGCGCCCCGCATCTCGGCCCGGGACGGCCCCCACGCGGGAGGCCCTGTGCCCTCGGCCCCAGGCGCGCGAGCCACGGCACACCTTGGCGCTCGGCTCCAGCGTCCCCGGAGGGCCTCCGGGACGCGCGCCGGGACTGGGGCGCGTCTGCACTCTCGGTCTCGGCGATGCGGTGTCCGGCTTGGGCGCCCCCCGCGACGCGGAGCCTCTCCGGCCGCCCCTCCAGCCCACCGCGGTCCGGGCTAGCGGAGCGGAGCCTCGGGCGCGTCGGGCGCACGCGAGGGGCGGCGCGTGGCCCGTGCGCCCGCGCTCCGGGCCGGTCCCCGCCGCCTTTACGCAAGCGCCGCTCCGAGCTGTTGGGTCTTGTCTCGCCCACTTTGTCTCGCAGCGTGAGCGCGTGTGACCGCCCCGAGGGGCGCCCTGCTGCCAGCCAGAGGCAGCGCGTCGGTGCCATCGGCGCGGTCCTCTTCCCGCCTCTCCAAGCCCCAAGGCTAGCCCGGGCTGATGCCCCGACGCCAGCGTTCGCGGAGACCCGACCCTCTCCAGGCTGTGGGACCCGCCACCCGCGGCCCGGCCCCCGGCCGAGCAGGTCGCGCGCCGCCCGGCGGCCCGAGGTGACGGTGACCAGGCCCGCACCGGCGGGCGGACGCGCGCCGGGACGCTCACTCACCACCAGATCGGGTAGCTGCCCAGAGCCTGCTCCAGGCCGTAGAGGAAAAAGAAGTATCCGAGCGGGGCCATCGCCGGGCGGGGGACGCAGAGGGCCGAGTCCGGCGGGACGGGCCGGGCCCTGGGAGCTGGGCCTCCTGCGGCCGCGGGGTGCGCGGGACGCGGGATCCGAGGGCGGCGCTGCGCCAGGTGGGCCGGCGGCCGGGCGGCGGGCCGGGGCCCGGGGCGGCGCGGGACGGCGGGGGCGGGGCAGCGCCGCGGGGGGCGCCCGCCGGGGCCGGGGCCGGGGCGGGGCCGGGCGGGCGGGGCCCTGGGAGCTGGCGGGACCCAGGCTCTGGCCCCTCCTGTGGCCCCGAGGTGCACGGAGCGCGCGCGAGACGCCGAGCTCTGGGGCTGCCCGTGCGCGGTGGGCGGCGGACCACGACTCGGGCCCGCGAGGCCGGCGAGGATTCCCTCTCAGCGCCCGTGCCGCGCCCACTTGGGGCTTCTGGGCCGCGCCCCGAGTCTGGAGCCCCGCGCGCTCCTTGCTCTGGCGACGGCGACGCGCAGTCCCGCTCTCTGCGTCGGCTGCGGCTCTGTGGCACGCGCTGCCCTTCACCGTCAGGGTGGACGGGCTGCGGCTTCCTCTAGCCATCTCCTTGCCTAGGGGACCGTTCGGTCCTGTCTAGTGCCTGGGGGCGCTCCTGGCGGCTCAGCTGCGCTGCCCGACCTCTGGGCCCAGGGAGAGCGGTCAGGGTGGGACGCTGCCCCGCGGTGGGCGTCCAGGTGCAGCATCGGGCGGGCCTGAAGGAACGGGCAGCGGGTACTGCCTCGGACTGCGTGGTGCGCCCTGGACCGCCAGCCTGCTCAGCCAGAAGGGTCAGCCAGTTGGTTCGTTGGTTCGTTTGTCTGCTTTGGGGCCACACCCTTCAGCACTCAGCGTTCACTCCTGGCAGTGGCACTAGCTCCCTGGTCCCCAGAAGGGATTTCTGACCTGGTGGGTTGTGAGAGGACAGAGAAGAGCTGAGCGGGAAAGGGACTTACCCCGTGTCACAGGCATGGGTCCCCTGTTCTCCCTCTTCTGAACCCCAGTCTGAATATTCATCCACTGCTCAGCTGGACATTGATGAGGGGGTGGACACGGGGACATGCAGTGAGAACAGGCGGGAGGCCTGGGGGAAACTGGCCCTGCTCTGTGGATATGAGTAAGCACAGTGGGAATTCATGCTACTGTTTTGAAATTGAGGGGAGCAGAACTGCAGTTAGAAGCTCCATCACTGGGACCAAAGTGATGGGACAGCAGGTAGCAGGTAAGGTGCTTGCCCTGCACTCGGCTCACCTGGGTTTGATGCCCAGCACCACACATATGTAGTCCACTGAGTTCCATCAGAAGTGATCCCAGAGTGCAGAGCCAGGAAGAAGCCCTGAGCACTGGAGGGTGGGCCCATTTCCCAAAAAAAGAAGTCCCAACATGGGATTCTTGCTGGTCTGTCTAGGGGAAAGCCATGGATGTGACTGTGCCCTCATGACCCAGGTTCTTGCCTCCCTGAAGCCTGCAGGCCCCAGCGCTGACTGGAGAACCAGAGGCAGGCGCATGGCAAGGCATGCTGTCACCTCCTGGGCTCCCCAGCTGCGTAGATGCACACCTCCCCAGGTGTGCACCAGGGCCAGTCTCCTTCAGGGGAAACACCATTCTTCTTCCACAGCCAGCTCCATGGCTGGGCTCCCGTGAAGTCTACGCATGCCTGGCCCAGCTCCCCCTCCTGGACTCACTGCAGCCCCCCACCCGCAGAGGGAAGGAGGGAAGAACTCTGGAATGAGGGGGAGGGAGGGGAGCTGGCGCGTCCTCCTCTGGACTTCCCCTCTCTCTCAGCGAAAATCCCACCCAATTATCGCATTACTGGGGAACCTGGGCTGTGGGATTGGGGTGGGGGCCAAGCCCGAGGCAGGCAGGCTCCCGCCCCGTCTCCCCAGCTGTGGGGCCCAGGGATTAGAACCATTATGGGGAGCCCCCAGAGGCTGCTGGGTCCACACATACGAAGAGAGACTGTACCCCCCTCGATGGGCCAGCAGGTCCTTCCCTCCCTCTGTGGACTGATGGCCACCTCTGGGCTGCCCACAACCTCCTTCTCCATGGAGGCCCCTGCTCCCTGCCTGTGCTCAGTGGTGGGTTGGGAAAAGCATGACCTGGCAGCTGCCCCAGGTGCTGCCCCCAGCCCACTCCCTGCCCCTGGGAAAATGCTGCCTTCCTGCTAGGACCCACAGACTCTATCTCCCTTTCTGGAGAGTTCCTGAGGCTGCGGGCCACAGAGTGCCTTTCAGTAGCTCCTGTGAAGGGACCCAGGACCCCAGCTTCAGAGCAGACCCTGCCCGGACCCTAAGTTCATCGTGCAGGGCCTCTTCTTTTTGCCCTCTGTGTGTGGGGGGGAATGTTGTTTTTATTTTGGGGTCATAGCCTGTGATGCTCAGGGATTACCCTGGCTCTGCAATCATGAATTCCTCCTGGCAGTGCTTGGGGGACCACATGGGATGCTGGGGATTGAGCCCATGTCTGTGCCACGCAAGTGCTGTACTTGCTCAGGTCCCCTGCCCTCTGTGTCTTTTCAAGAACAGCCCCTAAGAGCCCGCCTGGAACTGAGAAGGCTGCAGCTTTCCAGACTGGTGGCAGGACTGGTGGGGTCCTACCTGAGCTCTTGGGGCTGACTAGAGTTGGGGGAAGTGAAGGTCCTGTCCTGTCTTTCTGGGCTCCGTGGAAGGCCCCCTCCGCTTATTCCCCATGAGCCCAGGAGCCTGGAGGTGGGGGAAGGAGGGGTGGTCTCTGCGTTGGAGCAGAGAGGATGAGACATCAAAGAAGATGCTCCTGCACTAGCTGGGCTCTGTGCAGCCAAGGGGGGCCACTGTGGTCCCCTCCACGCTTGTCCTTTGCAGGAGCAGCTGTTCTCTGATCTGGTGCTGCACTGCCGCGGGCGGCTCCCTCTGTCCAGTTACGCAGCGCCCTCTGCTGTCCTACAGAGTCACTGTCCGCAAGGAGACCAAGGCAAGTGGGCATGAGGTCACTTTTGGAGCTTTTGTCACAGGCTGGACAGGACACAGGTGGATGGGGAGTATGTGGGCAGGGGGACAGTTACCAATACTGTCTCCAGATACCTTTCCACTACCAGGAGCACTGACCTTAATTATTCGGACTTCTGAGAACTGGAATGTGGGGTGAGAAGCTGATGCCAGAGTGGGTGGCATTAGGAGCCTTTTCCCCACAGCCCCCATTGTGCAGAGGTGCCCAGGGGCTCAGAGAGAAAAGAGGGTCTTTGGAAGAGGCTGTCTGGGGGAAGCAGGGTGGGGTGGACGGCAGCATCTGGCGTGAGGGTCAGGAGGCACGTGGGAGGCAGAGTATGTATCCAAGGGCTGTTTGAGCTGGTGGCCCTGCCTGCAGAGGGAACAGGCCTTCATCTCAGACCCTGGGGCACAAACTGCCTCGGCTGCTTCTCAACGAGGGGCTGAGGGCGGCAGCCAGAGGGCTAGGGGCTGGGTCCTGTGACTGGTGTACTGGGTAGGGTCAAAGGAAGGGGTGCTCTTCTTGACCCTTGCCCACTTGCTCCTAAGCCCTTTCTGGAAGCTCTCCTGATCTGTGGGGCTTACCTCCTCTAACCCAAGGCCTTATAGTCAAACCAACTTTCTCATCGTGTCCTAGGCCGAAGGAAGTTTTAGGGAGTCCTTAGGTCTAAACCACGATGTGATGCCTGAATTAGTAGCTCCTGGAGCAGAACTTTCCCACAATTTAAAGAAATAAAGGTACTTAATCTCATCCTCACATCTGAGCAGTTGCTCCACGTGGAACTGCCCTTCCCACCACTGGGCTGCACGCACCGCACCCCTCTGCTCAGCAAAGCTGTGTGGCACTGTCCCTTGCTGTGCCGCTGTCCAGCCTGCAGGCCACGACTGTGTGCTTTCTCTGAGCCCCCACAACACTCCACAGTGCCCTGAGGGTTTTCTGTGGTGCCTGGTTCTGAGGAGCTGGCAGCTATGCGTGGGTGGCATGCTGGCAGGGTTCTGCTTTCGCTGGTGGGGTCTCGGTATGTGGTGTGGGGTGACAAGAGCTCGCCCTTGGTTCTTGGTGAATGCTCCCTGGCTCGTGTAGTCCAGCTGTGCTTACAGGTGCTTACAGGTTAATTCTGATCAGTCAGCATGGCAGGATTTTCCACCCCAGGCCTCATGAACGGAAGCTGAAGAGGGAAACACCCCATCCTCCACTCCTCCACACTGGTTTGATGCAGAACACCCAAAATGCAGATCTGTAGCATGGGTGGAAGATCAGATGTTTAAAGATGAGCAGAGAACCCCTGAAGGGACCCCAGTATGTCACTGCCAGTTGGACAGAGTAGCACAGGAGGGGGAGACCTGGGAGAGGGAGTGGCACTACGAGCAATCCTGAGGGGTGGGGTGGGGAGACACAAACCTCAACCTCTCCCCTAACCTCACACTTCATGTGACAATCAACTTCAAATGGGCCATGGACTTAAATATGACACTGTAAAATTTCAAAACTTTTGTTTTACAGAGGAGTGTTCAGAATCTTGGGCTAGAGAGTTTATTACTTCTTTTTTTTTTCTTTTTGGGTCACACCCAGCGATGCTCAGAGGTTACTCCTGGCTCTGCATCTCAGGAATTACTCCTGGCGGTGCTCAGGGGACCATATGGGATGCTGGGAATCGAACCTGGGTCGGCCGTGTGCAAGGTCAACACCTTGCTCGCTGTGCTATTGCTCCAGCCCCGAGAGTCTATTGCTTCTTAATTAATTAATTTTTCTGTTGGTTTTGGGACCGCACCCAATGGTACTCAGGGGCCATTACTAGTTCTGCATTACTAGTGCTGCCCAGGAGATCCTATGAGGTGGGTGGGGATTGAACTCAGGTTCTCTGCATGAAAGTCAAGTGTCTCACCCCAGTACTTTGTCGGGCCTTGTAAAGCTAACTTTTAAATTTTGTGCAGTTTATGAATTTTTTTATTGCCATGCTTGGCGACATGTCTAAACTCTTTCCCTATTTCCCTAAGGTGAGGTGCTTGCCTTTCACAGGACCACCCCCAGTTCAGTCACTAGACCACATATGGTCCCCCCGAGCACTATCAAGGTTCACTCCCAAACATAGAGGCAGCAATGGCCCCTGAACATCCTCAGATATGGCTCCCAAACCCTAACCAACCCAATAAAACAAAACAAACCCCAAAGGTCAACTCTACAAAAACCCTCGTGAAGCTCACAAGACAGGCACAGATGAGGAGAACCCCACTTGTGAACCAGATCTGTACCAGAAGTACCACCCCTCTCATCTGCTAGTGACTTTCAGAGCTCCGCAGAAAAACTGCACATGGGCAGAAGATGACAGATGTTCTGCCAACACATTAAGATCATTAGCATTGGGGGTCTGAGCACTGGGGAATGCAACACCCATATCCGGGCACCACTGCACACTGGTCAGAGCAGCTGGCATGTCAGCAACAGTTACGAAAACATACGTGAACACACAGCTGGCAAGAGCTCAGGGGAGCACAGCCATAAGACAGCTCAAAGTTTCCTGAGAAATTAAGCTGTGAGGGCCACATGCTGGGTACTTTCCCTGAGAGTGAGACCTGTGTCTAAGGGACTGCTACAGCACTTCACTGTAGCAGTCAGAAAGTGGGCCAGGGGGCTGGAGAGATAGCACAACGGGTAGGGCTTTTGCCTTGCATGCGGCCGACCAGGGTTCAAATCCCAGCATCCCATATGGTCCCCTGAGCACGGCCAGGGGTAATTCCTGAGTGCAGAGCCAGGAGTAACCCCTGTGTATCGCCAGGTGTGACCGACCCAAAAAGCAAAAAAAAAAAAAAAAAAAAAAAAAAGAAAGAAAGAAAGTGGGTCAGCCTGGGTTCCCTCAGAGTGCCCCCTGAGCCGTGCTGTGTGTCACTACAATGATGAGACGGATCCATGGCTGTTGTGAATGTGGATGTGCACACACATCACTGGAGGACTGCAAACATCCCACTCAGTGTGCAGACCAATGGTATGGAGCAGAGGGAACACGTGCGTGGGCAAGGGTTATCTGGGTGTGAATGGCAGCACCAGACAGTCTTGAGGGCTGAAGCTGTCCAATACCTGAATCTCACACACACACACACACACACACACACACACACACACACATGTTCCCGCCAGTTTTCTGTCCCAGAGTTTTGCAGGATGCTACCACGTGGGGGCGCCAGATGAAGGACACAGGCTCTGTTTTTTCTTACAACTGAACGTGTATCTGCAGCTCTCTCACAACAGGATTTAAGTTTGTGGAGACATGTTTAAAATGCTTAATGAGAACCAGGGAGAGAGAGAGAGAGAGAGAGAGAGAGAGAGAGAGAGAGAGAGAGAGAGAGAGAGAGAGAGAGAGAGAGAGAGAGAGAGAGAGAGAGAGAGAGAGCAGAGCGTGTACAGGGGACAGGACGCTTGCCTTGACTGCATCAGACCAGGTTCAGTCATCCTTGGCTCCACATATGGTCCTTCCAGCCCTGCCTGGAGTGATGCCTGATCACACTGCCCAGAGTACTCCCTGAGCACCACCAGTATGGCCCAAAACAAACCTAAAATAAAGAAAAGTGCTTATTATGAGGGCCAGAGAGATAGTGCAGGGCTGCAGTGTTTATGCTGCACGTGGCCAGTGCCAGTGGGATCCCCTGTTCCCTGCTGTGTGCCCCCAACACCATAGTGAGTGACTCCTGAGCACAGTTGGAGAACTCCCTGCACACTGTTGGTGAGGCCTCGAACTCCACCCCCCAGGTGGCTCCAAGGTTTGGAGCGCATGCTCTGCATGTAGGTGGTTCCTGCCTGGTACCACATGGTCCTCTGAGCACTGTGCCAGAAGTATCCCCTGAGCACCTCCAGGTGTTCTCCTCACCAAAAAAGGAAGCTTATTATACAGCCCAGACTCAGTACATTCCACAGAGGACAAGTTGGTGTGAGCAGATGATATTCCACCAGGAAGAGAAAATTCATGCCTCTTTGGCATATTTTCAAGGAGAGGGTCTGTGCTGGGCACTGTCCAGCGTGTGTTCTCCTAGCTGGAGGTGTTGGGAACCCTGGGTGAGGCGGACAGGAGAGCTGGGCCCTCCCTGCCCTGGCTGCAGGGGGCAGTCTATCCAAACTGGGCTTAGCTCCTCATCCCAGCTGTGTGAACACAGGCAATCTCTTCCAAGCTTCCCCCTCTCTCACACACATGCAAAATACACATACATGCATACACACACGATGCACTCTTTTGTCCATGCACACCCCGCAGCTCATGAGCTCACTCTGCCTGTGGCTGGCAGACTGAGTGGGTTCATTTCTCCTTGGGTTCTTGGTCCCTCACAGTTTGAAATGACTCATTCTCCCCCAGGGAGACCCCTAACTGGCCCCAGAGCCCCTCCCAGTTGGGCAATACCTCCTGATAAATAACCTCCCCCACTTCTCGCACACTGCCCTGTCCAGTGGTACAGCCTCCCTGGCCTGTTCCTCCTGGAGCCCAGTGTGGGCACTCAGAACCTCCCAGAAGCCCCCCTCATTGTCCTGTTGGCGGGGAAACTACAAGTGATGTCTGCTGTGCAGGCAAACCTCGTCCTGCCCTGCCCCCTCTGTCTCTGTGCCTCATCTAGGTCTTTTATTATTATTATTATTACTACTATTGCTTTTTGGGTCACACCTGGTGATGCACAGGGGATACTCCTGGCTCTGCACTCAGGAATTACTTCTGGCCGTGCTCAGGGGACCATATGGGATGCTGGGAATCAAACCTGGGTTGGCCGCATGCAAGGCAAACCCCCTAACTGCTGTGCTATCGCTCCAACCCCCTCATCTAGGTCTTGAAGGGGCCACAGGAGGTGCGAGATGGACAGCAGATACCTGGGCATGAAGAAGCCGGGTGGCCCTACCTTGCCAGGCCTGGGGTCCAGCTGGGCACCCTGCAATTTCCAGAATTGGAAACTGCTGTGAGAGCTGCTAGCTCAGAGCTCACCCTGTGTGCCATACCATTCCTTGAATCACCATGGTTGTGGGGACTGAGGGGGCCCATGGGGTCGGGGTCTTGAGGAGCACTGGATCCAGGGGTCCTGACCCACCCCGTTTCCTTGTCTCCTCTGGCTGCAGACTGTGCACTGGGACACATGCAGCAGCAGAGACACCACTGCCTCCTTGCACCCTCTCCTCCAGCCTAGCCTTTCTGAGCCCGGGGACAGGGGAGGGTGGGGGGACAGCCCAGTCCTTGCACTCTCTGGCTTCTGCAGGGACAGTGTGTCCTGCCTGTTCTGGAGTCCTCCCTGGCACAATGGCCTTTGCCATGCAGGCCCAGGGGGGCTTTTCAGGCCACGAGGTACCTTCCAGCCCGAGGAGCCCTAGCCCTGAGTTTGTTGTAGAGAAGACAGACCACTTTGCCCTCTGCCAGGGTCCACCTCTTGGGAAAATCTCCTCCCCTTGCCTCCAAATCTGAAATACTATGTTCAGGAGGCCCTACATAGGAGAGTCGTGCCCTGTCTCCTCACTGTCCACCTGGCCTTGGAGGGTGAACTCTGCAGGACTCTCTGGGCCTTGGCATTCCCTGAGGGCCAGCTGATGGGATGTCATCTTCCTTCTCCAAACTGGGCAGACTCGCAGGGTCAGTCAGTGGGATGAAACACAGGAAAGGAGTGTTCCAGCAAGTCCTAAAGGGACATGGGGGCTGGCATGGGGGAGGTGGGCACTTTGGCACAGCGGGCAAGGACCACCTTGTCCCTTCTTCTGCTCTTCAGGAAGTCCAGCAGACCATGGGGAGATGGGCAGTGGGCACAAGAAGGGCGATTGAGGCTATGGAGTACAAGAGAGAGGGAGAGAGAGGGAGAGAGAGAGAGAGGGAGAGAGAGGGAGGAAGAGAGAGGGAGGGAGAGAGAGGGAGGGAGAGAGAGGGAGGGAGAGAGAGGGAGGGAGAGAGGGAGGGAGAGAGAGGGAGGGAGAGAGAGGGAGGGAGAGAGGGAGGGAGAGAGAGGGAGGGAGAGAGGGAGAGAGAGAGGCCTGTTGCCACTGTGCAGTGTGGGGGCTGGCAGCCCTTCCAGACCTCAGGCACATCCCTAACATCCCTTCCCTTTGCCACTGAGCTCTCCTGCTGCATGGCCTGGCACACCCTTAGTTCCCACGCCCGGTCTGAAGTGGTCTCAGACACTACATCTGATGATATGGGGGTGGGGACATTAGCTGCACAAGGGGGAGCCTCTCAGGACTGGCCTGGCCACCCCCTCCTGCACCCAGCCGCCCTCAGCAGACACCCCTGCGAAAACAGAACCCAGAGACCACAGACGGCATTCATCCTTTCCAGCCTTCTCTGTCCCGGGGGTGGGGGGGGGCGTGGGGGGCTGGGCTGCCACCTCCTTCCCGGACTCTCTGGGCGGCCGGCGGGAGCTTTGTAATGCTGCAGAGCCTTCCAGAACACATTTACAATCTCACACTTCATTTTTCTTGGATATGATCTCTGTGCTTTTAAACATGTCATCACCCAGCTCCCTGTCCCCCCACGCCTCACTTCCCGGGTGTGGGAGCTGGGTCTTTAGAGAGGCACGATGGCAGGGAGCCCACTGAACTAGGGACCTGCCAGCCCTGCTGGCCAGGTGGCTGAGGGGTGCCAGCAAACAGGGCAGGGAAAGCCCCCTCCTGGAAGTGGCCCCAAGGAGTGGCAATGCCAGGGGCAATCAGAGACGCAGAAAGGCAGATCCTGGACCAGGGCTCCCAGACGTGACAGCTAGGAGAGGCCACAGCTGCCTGGCATCGCCTGGTCTCAGGCAAGGAAAATGAGGACCAGCCACATAGCCTGAGCTCTGGGCGGGCAGTTGGGGGCGTGAACATCTGGGTGGCCTTAGAGAGGTGGGAGTGGCCAGGAGCCGCTATGCCTAGAAATGGCAACCCTCCAAATGCAGAGGGTTACTGGGGCTGCTCTGTCCTGTGTGCGGGCACTGACACGGACGGCCTTGGTCCAGGGGGCAATGAGGGCAGTGAACTCTGAACCCCACCCTGAGACGGGGAGCTTTTTCTGTGTTTCTGTTTGGTTCTGGGATCTCTGACCTTGCTTCAGTCTGGGTTCTGAATAGCATCCTCTGCAGCTGTCTCTGTCCTGTCCTGACTGTCCGGGGGTCGAGATTAGCGCCGACAGCGGCTGGAGCGATAGGACGTTGGGTAGGTAGGGCGTTTGCCTCGCCCGCGGCTGACCCCGGCTTGATTTTGGGCACCCCACACGTCCCTGCCTAGCACCGCCAGCAGGAATTCCCAGGAGTAACCCCAAAAGCCAAAACAAAACAAAACGGAGAAAAAAAACAAAGGCGAGAGATTAGCGCGGGCAGCACCGGCCCTAGCTGACCGCGCTCGGCTGCAGGGTGGGGACGCGCTCCCAAGCCGGGGCGCCACGAGAAACCCGGGCTGCCCCGGGCCCCTCATTTCCAAGCCGCCTGCCAGCGGCGTCCTGCCCTCCCCGCCCGTCAGCGGCGCCCCGTCTCCGCTCTCGGCTCCAGGCTGCGGGGGGCGCATCGCCGCTCGGCAGGCACGGGACCCCCGAACCGCGGCCTCGCGCGCCCGCAGGGCCCCACGCCGCGCCCGCCGAGAGCGCCGCGCTCGGCCGACTCGCCCCGGGGCCAGAGCGCGCGAGGGGCGGGGCGGGGCAGCGCGCGGAGGGCGGGACGGAGGGGCTGGCCACGCCCCCGGGCGGGGCCGCGGGCGAGGGGCGCGGCCTGGCCGGGAGGGGCACACTCGCGGGGCGGGGCGACTCGCGGGGGCGTGGCCAGGCGGGGCGGCGCGCGAGGGGAGGGGCGGGGCACACCCCGGGGCGGAGCCTCGCGGGGAGGGGCGGGCCCCGGTCTCGGCCCGCCCCCGCGCCGGCGGGGCCCCGCCTCTGGGCGTGGCGGCGGCGGCGGGCCCCGCCCCCGGCGCGGCGCTCCGGGCGCTATAAGAGGGCGGCGGCCGCGGCGGGCCCTGCGCGGAGCCGGGAGCGCGATGGTCAGCCGCCGCGGGCGGCAAGATGCTGGATGGGCCCCTGCTGGCGCGCTGGCTGGCCGCGGCCTTCGCGCTGACGCTGCTGCTCGCCGCGCTGCGCCCCTCGGCCGCCTACTTCGGGTAGGTGTCGTCCGCGGCGCGCGGGGGCCGGGCGGGGGTCGGCGGGGCAGCGGGGCCGGGCGGGCCGGGCGGGGGCCGGGCCGGGCGGGGGCCGGCGGGGGCCGGGGGTCGCGCCGGCCGCGCCGGGCCGGCGGCCGCGGGCCCTGCTCCGCCCCGACCTCGGGGCGTGCGCCGCGGCGGGGCGCGCGGTCCTCCGGGACCCCCGCCCACCCGCCCTCCCCGGGCGGCCCCCTCCCTCCTCCCTCCGCGAGAAGCTAATTTAACAACAACAAAAAAATACGTACAAAATCCAGATGTTCCTTGCACTGAGCCCCAAAGGGGGAGAAAAATAACTCCACGCCGGAGGAATTTATTTTTCTTGCGCGGTGCCTCTGGCGCTCGTCGGGCCCGGCCCGGGGAGCGCGTCCGCGCGAGCCCGGGTGCCCAGGGCCGCGGCCGGCGGGGTTCGCGCGCCCGCCCTGCCGCCCCCCGGCCCCCGCCGCCCGCGCCCCCGGCCGGGGCAGCCGGGCCCGCGCCCCCCGCAGCTGCGGCCACGGCCGCGGCCCCGCTCCGGCGCCCCGCGACTGGCCGGTCACCTGTTCCTGCGCCGTGGCCGGGGCGTGGGAGCGCGGCGGCCTGGCCGGCAGAGGGCCCCGTTGGTTCAGAAATGTGGCACCCGCCAGGGCGGGGAGGCCGGCTGGGCGAGGAGGCCTGCAGGTGTATCCTGTTCTCAAAGAAAATAAAATATTTTCATGGGAAACTTTCCCTTTGTGTTTTTCTTTCTCCTTCTGCCCCTTTCTCCTGGGTCTTCTTCTAGGGTCAGCTGCATGTCTCGAGAGCTCCCACCCGCAGCCCCTCCTGGCCCTGGTCGGCCCGGAGCCCAGGCCCGGCAGAGGCTGGCACACCCCTGCCCGCCATCTGTGCAGCCCTTGGCCTCACCCTGGCGGGCAGGAGGGAGGGTCAGGGGATGGCCGTCTGGCCACAGGTCCTCGGTGAGTCACGCCAGCCTTGTCAGCCCTGAGCCGCCAGACACACCCTGTGCCTGTTGCTGCCCCTCTGCAGGCAGAGGAGACCCAGCTGCAGGGGGTGGGGCTCGGGTCCTCGGGAGCCTCTGCCGTGCAGGGTGGGCTCAGCGCCACGGGACATCGGGAGTGAGTGCTGACCGCCCTTCCACAGCCCTCTCTGCCCCGTGAGTGACCCTTCCCATGAGTCCAGGGCGCCCTGGGGACCCGCTTGGGTCTGTGCAGGCCTGGCTTCTCTGGCCAGAATGACAGGCCCGCCAGGCAGGGGGCCCTTCCCCACTGCGGCGACTGGAGAGGGGAGGAGGCCAGAGCCCCAGGCCCTCTCCGTGGGAGCACTGGGCCGCACTCCCCACCGGAATGCAGAGGGCAAGAGCTCGGCTCTGGGCTCCAGGCCTTCACTCCCTTCCCCCTCTCAGAGAGTTCTGCCTGGCGCTGGGCTCCCGGCAGGAACGCAGCTCCAGTTACAGCCCAGAAACCCAGAGAGGCTGGCCTGGGGGAGGGTCACGTGGGCTGCGGATCCCTCTCCGCCCCCTCCCAGAGGCCTCAGCCCAACCCGCCTGCCGCCGCTGCCCCGTTTCTGCTGCCCTCCACTCGGCCTCCGTGCTAGGCAGGACCCTCTGGGGCCAAGTCCAGCGCAGGGCAGGGGCTCTGCCCTCACTCCTGGCCTGGCCCTGCTCCATGGCCCGGTTGGTCGGCAGGTGGCGCTTCCATCTGGTTGCCCAGGCACCAGGGCTGGCTGTCTGTGCTCCAGTGCCCAGACTTTGGCCCGAGACTTGTGGAGGAAGTGTGGACCTGGCTTCCTGCGGGAAGGGACTGGTCATGGCATCTCGTGACCCTGGGACATGCACAAGCAACCCAGGAAGCCTGGGTCGTCAGCAGCCCTGGCCTGTCCCTGGTGGACAGGGTGGGGGCCGGCCTTGCCGTGCCTGGCCCCTGCCCAGGCCTCATCAGCTGAGAGGATGGAGTGGTCAGGAGGGGCACCCTGCCCCCGACCCCGGGCTGTGGAATCTGTGCTGAGCAGACGCTCTGGTGGCAGCCCAGCAGTGGAGGCTGAGACTAAAGTCGAGCCACTTCCAGAGGAGTGTGGTGAGCCTGACGCTCTCTTGGTGCTGCCCCGGCACCCTCTGTTCTGCCTGTTGGCTTGAGAGATCAGGCCTCTGTGCAAGAACACGGCCATCACAGATGACCTGGAGGGCTGCCTGGAGGAAGCATCACCAGCCTTGGCTCAGCCAGGCCAGAGCCTCCCTGCATGAGGATGCCTGGAACTGGACAGAAGGCAGGCTGGGCACTTGGGCCCCTGGGAACTGGGGGTCAACAGGATATTAAGAGTCAGAAGCTTTTGTTATTGAGATGAAAACTTGAGTCCTGAAAACGTCCTCTTTGAAGGGGTACAGACAAGGCCAGGCATTGCCATCTAGTTCCAGAACATTCTCCTCACCGGAGGGCCTGTATTGGCCCTTCACCTCACCCCTGGCTGCCACCGATCCACATTCTGTGTCGGTGTGGAACCCTCATGGATGCACACAAGTGCTTCGCTTCTCATTTTCCCTGAGGTGGCAGGTATCAAGACTCAGCTTCATCTGCCTCTGGGTGGGCCAGCACCCCCGGCTGTGGCTGAGAGTTCTCTAGGGCCACTCTGGAGTGCATGCACAGTCTGCTGTGAGCACTTGCATCAGACCTCGGGGGAGGGAAGATTTGGGCTACAACATGTAGTGCTGGTGACTCCCTGGCTAGTGCGCACAAGGTAATCCCCCCATAGTGCTCAGGGGACTGTGTGGGGGTCGTCAAGCCCAGGCCTCTGCATGCAGAGCCCTTTGAGTCATCTTTCCCACCCAGTATGTGTGCATGAGTGTTTTTGGTTTTTCTGGTGATCATGGTTCTCTGAGCATTCTCCGTAGTCTTTGTTGAACCCTTTTCCAAATGGCTGAATCATTTCCACCAGTTTATCACTTCCTCATTAAGCTCTCTGTTTCCTGTCACTTCTTTCTGAAACTTTATTCTGCTGTTCATAGTTTTCAGTGAGGAAGTGTGCGCTGGGGCTGTCATTGTGTTCCTCGTGACTCCCACTTTCAAGCTCCTTTTCACAGGCTCCTTAGACCTTTGATTGTCCTCTTGGGGGAAATGCCTGAGCCGTTCTTCTGCCCCATTCCTGTCATTCGTGTTGAGCTGTCAGCTCTGTTTTTGCACCGTGCAAGCCTTGCTCCTTGGCCGGCGAGCTGGTGTGCTGCCCCCGCGGCCCGTGCTGCGGTGAGACATGCCATGCCTGCACAGCACGACTTGCTCTTGGGCGTGCGAGCGCCTGGATGCAGGTGGTGTGCATTCTGTTGGAGTCTGCTGGCTGCTCAGGGTCCCACGTGGGAGCCTCCCGGAGGGTCTCGTGGTCACAGGCAGGGTGGGTGTCCCTGTGTCTGTGTGAGGGGTCTGACTTCCTGGCAGAACCTTGTTCTCCAGTGCTGAGAGGTGGGGTGAGCTTTGTCTCCCTTGCAAGTAGCCAGACCCGATGACCCAGGTAGGCATGTGTGAGAAGGGTGGACGGGAAGGCAAGAGCATCAGGTGGACCCTGCAGAGAGCTGGCAGGGAGATGGGACAGTCTGCGTGGGAGTGCCAGGGGACGGGGAGCCCTCCTGTGGCTGTGCAGTGTGGGGTCTGGGTGCTGGGACAGTCTCTAGGGTCTGGTCAGTGGGGACAGCCTGAGGGCAGGAGAGATCAGGCAGTGTCCAGAGCAGCCCAGGGCCACTGTGCCCTTGCCAGCGGCTGAGAGGTGGTTGGGAAGGCAAGAAGCAGGCTGTAGGGGTCCACAGACGAGGCTTGTGATCCTGTGGGGAGCCAGGAACAGGGGCGCGAGGGGTCATGGCACTGCCACGCCTGTGCCTTCTGTCCCTCCCTCTCCAGGACATTCTGTCTGGGGGGTGGTACAAGCCCCCAGCCCCTGCAGATGGTGCAGAGAGGCGGGCGCCCCTGGCTGTCCCGGCTGGTGCCACCGAGGTGAAGATGAAGCCCACCTGGTTCCCCTCAGCTGTGTGCACAGATGTCCAGCCGCAGCCAGCTGTCTGGATGGGACAGCTGCCTGATCTCGCTGCCGTCCTGGCCGCCGTTGCTGTGGGCACCGGTGGGACCCTGTTGGGCTCCCAGGGTGGCCTGAGGGCGCCGTCTGTGCCCACGGGGGAGGGGGGATCTGGCCATGTCGCGGACAATAGCAGAAGTGTGTGGGTCACTTTCTCCTGGGAAAGAATGTGCACCCAGCTCCTGTGCCTGCACCGAGCGATGAGCTGATAAGAGCCAGCTTGGCGGCCGGCCGCGGAAAGACAACACCTGTCAGCAGGGCCCACTCGGCCCTAATCCGTGGAGGGGGTGCCCTTGCCTTTGTGCATTGTCCTAGGATGGAGTGCCCTGCCGTGCCCACCGTGGCCAGCAGCTGAGGGACATCTCGGGAGAGACACAGGGGAGAGAGGAGGGCAGCAGGAGCCGGTGGCAGGTGTGGGGTGGAGGAAGCCAGAAAGGCCCAGAAAAGGGGCCGTTACCTGTTGCTGTTGCAGAGCAGCCAGCTCTGGGACGGATTCCCTGAGGCCTCTGGGTCCCCTCAAGCCCTAGGTGGTGGCTTCTGCCCTACCCTGGTCCCACCCGCACTTCCGGTGGGGGCAGCTGATAGCACAAGCTTGGACTTGGGTGTCTGGGCCCCTTGGCTAGGGCTCCATGACAAGGGAGCCAGGCAGCAGGGCTAGGGCCGGTCCCTGCGGCAGTGGCAGTGGACAGCAGGTGGCTGTGCTGGGCCCCGTCAGAGGTCAGACTGTGTCAGCGTCTCCGACCTGGGTGGCACATGGACCGCCCGGCTCTGTGACCCGCACCCGGCCCTCCCGCCTTGCCCTCCCCGCGGTTCCCCTGGCCTGCCGCCTCTGGCCGCAGGAGGAAACCCAGCCGCCCCGCTGGAGGCCCTGCTCCTGAGCCGGCTGTGGACGAGGGGATGGAAAGAGGCAGGCCTCCAGCCGCGTTTGTTTTTCTTTGCAGACCCGAGGGAGCTGCGCCAGGGGAAGTGGCCTGGAGGTCTGGCCACGAGCACTGGCTGCCGGGCGCCCAGACCAGAGCACGTCAGAGCTGCATCCGGGCCGAGGCCTCATCCCAACCCTCGGGCCAGGGAGCCTCAGCACTGCCCCCAGCTGCCCCAGGGTGGCCTCGAGCTGCTCCCCTGAGCCCTGCCAGTGGCCAGGAAAGGGGCCACTCCACAAGGTGGAAGGGACACTGGAGCTGGCAAGAGGGGCTGTCACCTACCCCACTTTTTTTTGTTTGTTTTTTTATTTTGCATTTTGGGTCACACCCAGCAATGCTCAGGGGTTGGTCCTGGCTGTGCACCCAGAAATTGTGCCTAATGGTGCTTGGGAGATCATGTGGGATGCCAGGGACCGAACCCGGGTCTGCCAGTTGCAAAGCAAATACCCTCCCTGCTGTAGTAGCACTCCGGCCCTGCCCACATCCTTTCGACAGGGGAAACCTTGGGGCTGGAGACCGAGGACGGTGGGCAGGGTGGGCGCCTGACCTGTCCTGACCAAACAGCTGACCCCAGTCTGGTCTTTGGCACCACTCAGAGTCCCGGTCCCTGCCAGAAGAGAGCCCCAAGCACAAACAGCTGTGGCCCCCGACTAAAGATAAAGGAACCTGCCTGCTTGTTCCTGGTCTGTGACTGCTGGAAGCTCAGGCCAGACCCAGAGCACTCGTGACTCGGGGTTGCAGACCCTGCTGGCAGGCCGGGAGCCCCCAGGGTCTGCTGGGCTTGAGGGCACTGCTCTGGCAGCCATGCTGAGGGCCTCCTCCCGCACTTTGCCTGGTGCAGCCCAGGCCCGTGTCTGGCGGCTGACCCTCGGCTGACCAGCCTGGCCCAGGAGCTTCTGTAGCCTTCAGTGACGGAGCCGGGGGCCGACTGGAACACTGGCTGCCCTGCCAAGTGGTGAGGTCGGGGCCTGGTTCTCTCACAGCACTCAGAAACAGTCCCTCTCTCCCTCACCTCCTGCCAGCCGTGGGGTGTATGGAGGGTTAATCTCAGAGCCAGTTTCTCAGCCCTGGAATTTGTTTTGAGTTGGATTCACACAGAAATGAAATGCCGTCTGGTGGGGCTGAGGTTTCCTTGGCAGGGCCCTGTGGCTTCTGGAGCTCTGGTCTCGCCTCCCGCCCAGCACAGGGTCCCGGCTCCCAGGCCTGAGAGCAGATTTGCGGGCAGGGTGTCCCTGGGGTGGCCAGAACCGTTGGCTGTTGGAACCATCGACACTCAGCACAGAGGAGGGAAGGACTTGCGGGGGGCAGCGAGGGCCCGGCTCGCAGGGCCAGACTGTGAGGAGGACAGTTTCCTGGCCTGGCCACACCTGTCCTCGTGCTTTTCCCGCGATTTGGCTGTGGGCGTGTGACTGGCCAGGAGTTGGGGGGCCCTGTCTGTGCCCACCTTGGCTCCTTTTCCGTTTGGAAAAGGCTGGGCTGCTCAGGGCTGGGCTCTTTACAGGCAGGAGCCCTGTCCTGAACCGCGGGGCTTTGACACATCTGCAAAGGCCCTTTTCAGACGAGTTTGCGGCCTGAGGCCCCAGAGGTGCAGCTTGTGCTCCGTAAGCCGTTGCTTCCGATTGTTCTTGCAAATGGTTTCTCGGATGGGACAGCTGGCATGGCTGCCGAGGGCATGGAACCTGCCGGGGCCCCGCACACTCGGCAGCGGCAGCCAGGCTCAGCCCTCTTGGTGCTGCCGAGAGGGAGATAAGCCTGGGATGTCTGCAAGGAAGAGAAACCACAAAAACTGACCCAGCAAGTTTGGAAAAACCAACTAGGACGGGGAAAATTTCTAAGTAATGATTTGAAAGCAGATTAGAAACAGCTGAAGAGAATTAGCAAACTGGAGGGTAGATCAGAAGAAATTACCCAGAGTGTAACCGAGAGACGGAAGCAGAGAGAAGGCCAGGAGCCCCGTCAGGGGGTGTGGAGGGGCCCAGAAAGAGGGCAGCGGTCTGAAGACATTGCTGGGGCCATCAGGGGCATCGGGAAGCCCAGGGCCTTCCCAAGAAGAGAAAATAGATATGCGTGTTGGAGCAACAGGCCTACGGCTCGGGCCTGGGGTCGGGAGATGGGGGCTCAGTGCCATCTCCTCAGAGCCCAGGAGATACAGTGGTCGTGTGTGTGACCTGGGGAGTCCAGGGTTATGTGCCAGCGTCTGTCACTGGAAGGGACAGTGTCTGTTGACACTGGAGGCATCAGACTCATGTCACTGAGATGCTCAAGGAAATCATGAGTATAAAAGCCCCCAAAGTTAGGTGGGGATAAAATTTATTTAAATTTTTTTTTGGCTGGAGCAATAGCACAGCGGGTAGGGCGTTTGCCTTGTACGCGGCCGACCCGGGTTCGATTCCCAGCATCCCATATGGTCCCCTGAGCACCGCCAAGGGTGACTCCTGAGTGCAGAGCCAGGAGTAACCCCTGTGCTTCGCCAGGTGTGACCCAACAAGCAAAAAAAAAAAAAAAGTATTTAAAATTTTTTTATTAGTGAATCACCGTGAGGTACAGTTACAGACTTACAAACTTTCGTGCTTGTGTTTCAGTCATACAATGCTCGAGTACCCATCCCTCCACCAGTGCCCATTTTTCACCACTAATGGTCCCAGCATCCTTCCCACCACCCCCACCCTGTCCCCTTCACCCCACCCCATCTCTGTGGCAGGGCAATCCCTTTTGCTTTCTCAAGGGGATGAAATGTTTTTAATGGGTCCAAGAGGAGACAGGAGGAAAAAAATGAAGTGAATGGCGGGCGGCAGTGGTAGGGCTAAGGAGAAAGATAAACAAGGTCCCCGCATTGCAGTGGGGTAGTGCCCCATGCTAAGGCTGAGGCAGTAACTGTGGCCAGGGTTCACACAAGGGACACAGAAAAGGAGAACAAGGCCAGAGAGAGAACACGACCTCTCAGAGGACTGAAGGAAGCGAGAGAGAAGGGGATTGTGACTCAGGCTCTGCAGGTGACCAATTCTGTAGTTTTGAAAAGTCTGAGGTGGTGACATGTCAGCCTTCTAAGCATGTTTTACAAGAAAGAGAAGCTGGTGACAAGCAGGTGTCGCCATCGCAGACGCAGACACGGAGCACCTGCTGTGATCCAGCCAGCCCAGGGGTGTGGAGACAGCTTCACGTGGACAGAACCCCCACAGAAAGGGCCAGGGGCTCTGGAAACAGAGGCGGGTGTTGGAGTCGGTATCGGCCCATGCAGACGAGCAGCGACTCTGCACACGGCGGGTGCATTTCCTCAGCCGCCCCAGCAGCTCCACCTGGAAGTGAAAGATGTCCACACAGAGCAGCATGAGTGGCCAGCAGCACAGCAACAAGAGGCGGACAGTCCCCACGTCTGTCAGCTGAGGAGTCAGAGGGTAGGGCCCATCCACACGGTGAGGTGTCACGCAGCCAGAGAACAAGGGGAGGACACGGGACGAAGGTCCAGCACGATGCCTGGCGAGGGGCCAGATCAGAAGGGGCTGGGCGCAGGAAGGGTCAGTGTCCAGAGGGCACGGGTTTCTTTTGGGTTGAGGGAAATCCCAGAGTGGATGTCTGTGGTGCACTGCCACTGTCAGAGAGGAGAGGGATGTGCTCTTCCTGAAGCTCTGGCTTGTGGATCCTTGTCCTGGTGTCTGCCCCCAGCTCACATGCAGGGATGAGGTTTCGGGGTCAGTAGGAGGGACATGAGTTGGGGGGGGCGGGAGCCATGCCCCGCCCTCAGTGGTGCCATAATGCTCTCAGCTGTGTGGCCAGGGCCTTGGTGGGCAGCCATGACTGCCCAGAGTGCTGGGGCACCTTCTGGTTTAACGCCCAGCACAGGACGTTAGACCTGTGCTGGGGACACACAGGGAGCACCCAGAAAGGAACACAGCAGAGCAGGGCCACGTAGCAGAGCCCCTTGGGAGGTGACTTGGGCCTCACTGTGAGGGCTGGGCCTCGAAAGCCAGGTGGGAAGATGGAGAGGGCAGCTCAGGCAAGCCCTCCATTGGAAGACCCTGAGGAGAGGGAGGCACAGGAAGACGGAGGTCTCTCCCGTCCAGCCCACTTCTCTACAGCTTGTTTTGGGCCACACCTGGCGGTGCTCAGAGCTTTCTCTTGGCTCTGTGCTCAGGGATCACTCCTGGCAGGGCACAAGGGACCCTGCGCAATGCTGGGGATCCAACTTGGTTGTCACGTGCAAACCAAGCACCTTTCCCCTCGTCCTATCTCTCTGGTCCTGTTTATCCTCCTGACGTCATTATTAAAGGGAAGTACCCCGTGACGCGCCTCAGTCATGTACTGTAGGAAGCAGGTCCAGCAGGCAGCCTGGAAGCCCATGTGTCTGCTCCACCTGCCTGTCCCGGGCCAGACGCCCACTGGTGGGGGGTTGGCAGCTGCGTTGAGCCTAGTAGCAGGTGTGCTGGCATGGGGTGGGCAGCTGGGTGGTGTGTGTGGGGGGGGGGCGCAGGCTGTGCTACACTGTGCCAAGTTGGTCTAGAAGGCCCAGCTCCCTGGACGAGGGCTGTGGGCAGGTCTGCTGCCTCAGGCTGGCAGGACCAGAGGCTGAGGAGCCAGCAGCGCCCCTACCACCTGCTGCTGATCAGTGAACCCAGGGCTTTGCCCACTGGCATGTGCCTGTGGGCCATGCAGACTCTGGCCACCAGGGGGGAGCTGGTTTCCCTGTCCCCATGCAGGCACACCCTCACAGTGGGCTGAGCACCAGGTGCAGATGTGAGTCACGGCAGCCGTGATTCCTGTGTCTTGAAGCAGTCGTGCCTGTGGCCCGTGATTTAGAAAGAGAGCTGGTGGGTTGACTTTCACCGTCAGCCCTGGACTCCCCTGTTCTGCGGCCTTCACAGTGGTCTGTGGACCCTCTGTGTGCGTCTGGTGAGTGGAACGCAGCAGTCCTGCCTCGCCTGAGGAGGGCTGAGCATCTGAGGTGTTCCGAGAGCCATTTCCTTTCCTGGCAGTCTGTCACAGCCATCAGCGCCGGTAGGTCGGCTCCTCCGGCACTCACACGCAAACTCACGTGCACGCCAACATCCTCAGGCTCCTTTTCTGTCATCTGTCGGTGACTGTTTTTTGACTTGCTGCGGAGAGGCGTGTTCTGTAGATGAGTGTTGATGTTCAAGGCTGGGAGCCGCACTGGGGAAAGCCTTACTGCGTCTAGGTGCTTTGGGAACCTCTCTCCTTGGCTCTTCTTTATGTTAATTTTACTGAAAAATATTTTGGGGGCTATCCTTGGTGGTGCTATCCCTGGTTCACTGCCTCAGGGTTCACTGCCTCAGGGACCACATGGGCTGCCAGGGATTGAACCCAGGACAGCTGCATGCCAGGTAGATGCCCTCCCTGCTGTCCTGTCACTCCTGGCCCTTTATGTACTCTTCCCCATGCTGTGATTCTGTCTTGGGCCCCCTGACACCCACCCTGTCCCACACTGTGTGCCCTCTCCCGGCACCTCCCCAAGGTTCTGTCCCCCTCCATCCTGCTGCGGGGTGGGTGTGACCACCCTCCTCTCTGCCCCCACCCAGGCTGCAGCGTCTGCCCACTGTCCACCCTGGAAGTTCACCAGTGTCTGTGTGCAGGGCCTCAGCCATAGGCTGGCTGCCTGATGCCCACCACCAGGCTGGGGCTGGTTGTCCTTTCATGCAGCCCCCAGATATCCCGGTGACCTCTGGGCAGGGGCAGGAGAGCAGAAAAATGTGGGTAGGCATATAGAGTCTGCCTTCCACATACTGTCCCAGGCCCTGGGCCCTGGTGCCAGCACATGGGAGCGTGACCTGGGGACTCTGGGGTGGAGGCCGCAGTGTTTCCTTCTGGTCACAGCTGCTGGCATTCCTGCCTGCGGGATAAGCTCTCCTTCCATGTCTGAGCTGCCTTTGTGTGGAGACACGGCTCCTCTGGCCTCCTGTGCCTGGCCCTTGTCCCCGCCGTGCTCTCTGCCCAGCTAGACAGCTGTCCCCGGGTTTGTAGCCGCCTGAGTCAGGTGGGAGGCCTGGGGCCCACAAAGCTGTCGCATGCCAGCCCCAGCTGTGTCCCTGTGCCCTAAGCCTTGGCAGGGCAGGGATGCAGCTCCCTGAGGCTGGGCTGACACCCCCTCGCTCCCGTCCCAGGTGCTTCTTCCTGAAAAGCCTTGCTTCTGCATTTGCTTCTTCATGAGGGCTTCTCCTCCAGCTGCTTCTGTGAAGTCCCCTGGCCCCAGGTCAGAGCATTCCTGGGCTCGAGCTCCCAGAGGCCAAGAAAGGGCCTTGGCCACCCTCTGCACCCCTTGTGTCCTGCAGCCTCTGCAGCAGCCTGGCTCTCTTCTCTGGCTTCCAGGCCTCTGCACCCTGGCCTGGCCTGGGAAGCTGGACAGAGAGGCAGCGCAAAGCCTTCTGCCCCTTGGAGGCTGCGCCCCGGGGAAGAGCCAAGTGCTCCACTGTGCTTCGGCCTGCGGCTGTTTCCAGAGGGCTCTGCACCTGCAGTGTCAGCACTGGGTGAGGAGGGTGGCACTCTGGAGGCCTCCCCCACCTCCTTCAGAGGGCTGTCCTCTCAGCATTAGCCTGTGGCTGCACTTCTCGGAGGAGCAAGAGGTGAACAGGCGGTTAGGGGGCCCGAGGGGATTGTCCTGTTCCTGCATGTGGTGGGGTGGACACAGGAGGGCAGTTCCTACTGTGCCTCCAGGGGGTGCTGAGTGGGCTGAGAGTGTGGCCGGGAAGGAACACCCCTGGGGCAGAGATACACAGCCTGTGTGGGACGCCGAGAGGTCCCTGGGCCTGAGTGTGGAGCAGCTTCTCTGTCCTGGACAGGCAGGAGTGTGGTGGTGGGTGGGAAGCTGGTCACCAGCTTGCAGGGCTTCCTGAGACCCGTTCCTGGGCATATGGCACCCGGGGTAGCTGATAGACCAAGTGCACACGCGTCAGAACCTTTCCAGAAGGGCCCTAGGATCAGGGCCAGCAGGAGGAGTCCTGGAGCAGGCCTGGAGGTGGTGGGCAAGGTATGTGATTGGCCCGTGAGCCCCGGGTCAGACTGTCTCCTCGTGAGACCCGAGTTAGGCTGACTCCTTGAGAGCCTCAGGTCAGACTGACCCCTTGTGACCTTAGGCCAGGCTGTGCCCTGGGAGACAGGGGAGGCCATGGGGCAGGGAGGCTGCCATCAGCTGGGTTGCTGACGTGGAGGGAGTCGGGGAGACCCTCAGGTACCCGCTGCACGAGTGCAGGGCACTGCCACTGCCCGTGAGCAGTGCCCAGCAGTGCACACCGCCCCGGGCCTCTCCTGCCCCCGAGTACCCCCTTCCAGGCCCACCTGCCACACTCACTCTGGCTCTCTCTGTCCAGGCTGACCGGCAGTGAGCCCCTGACCGTGCTCCCGCTGAGCCCAGAGCCCGCGGCGGCCGCGCAGGCCCACTACAAGGCGTGCGACCGGCTGAAGCTGGAGCGGAAGCAGCGGCGCATGTGCCGGCGGGACCCGGGCGTGGCGGAGACACTGGTGGAGGCCGTGAGCATGAGCGCGCTCGAGTGCCAGTACCAGTTCCGCTTCGAGCGCTGGAACTGCAGCCTGGAGGGCCGCTACCGGGCCAACCTGCTCAAGCGAGGTGGGCCTCCGCATGCCGGGCGGGCGCTGGGCGGTGGGGCTGCTGGCAGGCCGTACACCCCCATCTGCCCTGCCTGGCGGTGCCAGCTGGGAGTCTCCAAGTCTCTCTCCACTGCCTCCCTTGCTCCCGGGGCCCTGAGGGGACGGTGCGGGGCCAGCACACTTGGAGTCTCTGTGGCGGCGGCGTGCTGGTCACGGGCACTTGCTGACCGTGTGTGTGTCCCTGGGGCTGGCCACCCCTCCCCCAACAGCTGGCCACAGAGCAGACCTCCCCGTGACCCCCTCCTGCTGGGGCGCCCTGCCCCGCCCCTGCCCCCTAGGCTTCAAGGAGACAGCCTTCCTCTACGCCATCTCCTCGGCCGGCCTGACGCACGCGCTGGCCAAGGCCTGCAGCGCCGGCCGCATGGAGCGCTGCACGTGTGACGAGGCGCCTGACCTGGAGAACCGGGAGGCCTGGCAGTGGGGCGGCTGCGGGGACAACCTCAAGTACAGCAGCAAGTTCGTCAAGGAGTTCCTGGGCCGGCGCTCGAGCAAGGACCTGCGCGCCCGGGTGGACTTCCACAACAACCTCGTGGGTGTAAAGGCAAGCAGGGCACGGGGGCCAGTGCAGGAGGGGCCTCGGGGGGCTGCGGGGCAGCCGACCTGTCTGGGAGACCGCGTGGGTGAACAGACATGAGAGGACGGGGGCAGGCTGGGCTCTCCTGGGGTGGGCAGGGCCGCTGGCCCTCTTCCCGGAGGCCTTCCCCCTCCCCCTCCTTGTGGGCCAGCCGCCCTACCTCTTAGCCCCACACTGGGTGCTCCCGCAGAGCCTGCGGGTGGGCTGGGGTCTGGAGCGAGGGTGTGTCTGCCCTGCAGGGGCAGGCTGGGTGGGGGGAGGTCTGTGCTTGCCGGGCTCG